>NC_139345.1:48991779-49451779 GCF_055883805.1 Amblyomma maculatum
GGCTCAGGCTGTGGAAGGCGTCGTAGTGGAGGACTCCGGAAATTTCGACCACTGGTCACACATCGCACAGAACACGGGCGCCTTGCTTTTCGCATCCATAAAAAAGCGACCGCTGCGGCCGGGATTCGGGGCTTGAGCTGCGCAGTCGAGTGGCTGAGGTAGAGATGCATGATTCGGCTGGCACCCAGCTACAGTCGACTGTTCAGGTATTTGCTATCACCGTGTTCAGTGTTGAGCATCTCCTGCCAACACCGTGTGCGTCGTGGACACACACTGTTTGTCAGAGAGCAGTAGTAATCCCGAATCAGGCGCACCTTCTCAAGCTTCTGCTTGTGAAACCGCAGTTTCCGCCAAGGACCCCGCTGCTGTAATGCCCCCACCCCCCCTCCGTTTTCCTTACCTCCTCAGTTTAAGAACGATTCCCTCAATTTCTTATTATCACCCCAATTGGACAAAGAAACAAGGGGGGCCAGTAGCGGAGAGTGCAGAAGCCAGCGCGACCCCAGAAGACCGGAAGCGCGGGCCGGCTTCAGAAGTGCCTCGTCGTGGACAGCTTCTTGTGCCGCCGTTCCGGAAGCACCGGTCACCACAAACACAAGCCTGCCCCCCTTTGTATATCGAAAACAATACAAAAAATATAAAATGATCTACGAGAAGGTGACAAGCAGACGCGCACGCACCTCTCCTCCCTCGGGGGGACAATGCTCTCTGGCGCACTTGCGGCGCTTCCCTGCAGCGCGTGGCTGACACCTCTCCAGCGTGCCGCCGGCTGCTCCGGGCGAGAAGCTGGCGGCAACGACCGACGAACAGCATAAAGAGCAATGCGCGCGGGACCAGAGGGACCACGTCATCGCGGGCCTCGACAACGGAAAGGCGGGAACGATTAGTTCCCACCACCACACAGCGAAAAAGAGGCAAATAAGCTGAGTGAAACCGAGCCGAGACATCGACAAACACGACGTCAGGAAGAGACAGCGCACAGCCCGCAAGCAAGCCATGTTAAACATGCCGCGGGGCAAATCGTGGTTCCGCCACCGCTTTCGTTCCCGCCCAAAAGAAGGTGCCGAGAATCGCGCGAAGTGCCTCCATTTACTTGTTCGAGTTTAAACAAGCAATGCGCATCCCTATTTAAACGAGCCCCCCGCCCCATCCCCTTGCCATGCGTCAAGACACACACCTGGACACAACCATCGTTGAACGGGCACTTCCCGCAATGAGTTAAGCCGCGAAGCGGGCGTCTTTCTACAATCCCCACTATACTTCCAACAGCAGACTAGCGCATGATTTCTTACGAAGATGCTCCTACACCGAAGAGAGCGCGTTCGTTAGCAACGCCCCCGCATGAGCACACATCCGGCGCCAGCACCGTACGTACTGCAGTGGGATACAGAAAAAAGAGGAGGCCGACGTGCATCAGAAGAGACCCTTGCTCGATTTTCACGAGGCCGTGGTCTATCCATCAAGCCGCGGTGAACCAACGTTGGGTGAACCTACTTGCATCTGCCACATACTGCGTTGTCGCGCTAGAAAGTCGATAGAGGGGAATTATCACGCCATCCTGAACAAAATACTCTGACTTGGCATCACCTTCGAAACATTGCATCTCTGCAATCATAAAACTTCAGCGATGTGAAGTTTCTTATATATATATATATATATATATATATATATATATATATATATATATATATTGCATCTTTCCACCGAGCCTATCAATTTTGGCCATCCGACCGCTGATAAGCACCTGGTGATAGTCTCCTTCCATTAGAAAATGCGACAACCGGCAAGGACAGCCCGCACAGCTGCTGAATTCATGGCGACCTCGGGATATGATCAGCTGGGGAGCAATGTCTGAACTCGCGCAAGTAACCAAGTGTCGATGGGATAACTGGTGCAGGCGCTCAGAGCTGTGTGTCCGCGCCAGACTCCCTGGCGGCGTTAATATGTATGCAGGAGACAAATAACGGGCACGACGCATGACCGTGGAAAAGAGAGTGGACGAAACCAACACTCCACAAGCTCCCCCCCCCCCCCCTCCTCTTACATTCCCTCTTCCTCTAATTGACCCCGATTCCCGAGCTCACACTTGCAATCGGATTTCTTTTAGCATCTCGCAAACCACCCCGCGATGCCAAACTGGTACACCCGCAGCAGGGTTGCTTTTCACGATTCTAGACACGCGACACGCCGGGTTTGACGGTGCTGCTTCCACGAAGCACCGATAGAACAATGCTTGCTCTGGACGCTGACTACGAGCGCGCTTCGACTCTACGTGGTCTGACGAGCTTTTGGGCGTTAGCAAGCGCTCGTTTCCAGTCTGCTATGCGAAAAGCCAGGGGCTTAGCTTCAGTCCAAGAGAGAAAAGAGGACGGCAAGCCACACTCACAAAGTAAAACTGAAATGAAAGCAGAGGTGACGAAGAGCGCTAAGCGAGGAAGAAAAACTCCCCCCCCCCCCCCCCCCCTCAACCCTTCCCTTTAACAAACGGCTCCGCGCCGTCCCATGGATTCAGGAATAGCACGCCAGCGGACAGTCGCGAGGAAACCGAAGCAGCGCGGGAAAAAGGAAAGAACCGACTCGGCGGCGGCACAGTCCCGTTGAATATGCCGTTCGCACCGCCCATGCACACGGAGCTAATGAATGGTGAAAAGACTCGAGCAGGGGAGGGGGGGGGGGGTCGTCACACAACGAAGAGCGGACAAAAGAAAGAATATAAAAAAAAGAAAAGGCCTGAAAAGCGCGCGCGCGCAAGGGGGACCCCCCGCCGATAAAAGCTCCCAAGATGCGGCCGGCAAACAATGCTATCACTGGCCAGCCGTCGTCGCAAAAGAGAGGTACTGCAGAAACCGCCACGCTGTGTTCTCCCTGCCTATAATTAGAGAGCGGAATCTCTCCCAAGCGGTGACAACGGGAAATGTTCCAACTTCTCGCGTGCACCTTGATCTGCATGGCGTGCGCGCGCGTACACCCTTTTCTGGGATGGGAGTGCGGACATCGAGAAACATGAACCGTGTGCGAAATGCGGTCGGCATGGGGAGAACGCCACACCTTCTAATTTTTCCTTCCTTGCAAAACGACAGGGGTACAACGGCTACACACTGGTTTTCGTGGCCGGACAACAAGGCCCGAACCATACTGCATTCCAGCGGGATCGAAGAGCGAACGAAGCAGTACGCGCGGACCGATCTCGCGTTGAAAATAGTGAGGCCAAAAAGCGTCGGCTACAGAGCTGAATGGCCCACTGGAGTCGCTGATAGTGGGGAATCAATTTAACAGAGAGACTGCTGAAAGCAGGCCCATATTACAAAGTATGACTGTGGTATATAACGGAGTCCTAAAGACAAATTTATACCCATTATATTACACACACACACACACACACACACGCACACACACACACACACTCACACACACACACACTCACACACACACACACACACACACACACACACACACACACACACACACACACACACACACACACACACACACACACACACACACACACACACACACACACACACACACACACACAGCAGACTAATGTAGGGGAAATCCGGGGCTCGTTATGAAGTATACATGAAAAAAGGCAATCCGTCGAGGCCAAGAGAAGCATTAAGATATTTTTTGTGGTGCCAGCATGAATGAATACTGCAGTTATTTTTATGGGTGAAATACAATTCATTAAAATACAAGCAGAAAAAACACAGCTTCCGGCATGCGAACCCACGACCTCTGAATTTCGCGTCCGGTGCCGTGCAGACTCAACTACGGCTTCGACTGTTCAGATCGCCCACTTTCTTGGGTGCTAATGCTGTTTGTAACTGAAGTCTGAGAGTGTTCATCGGCGCCGTCTTCATCCCAATAGGGAGGTCGGGAGCTGTGCTAGAACTCTGATAAAATTGGAATTTTGGAATTACACAATTTCTGGACAATTATGCTTGAAATAATGTTGTGCAACTGACGCGTCCACTGGTTTATGACGGCGTTGTATGAGTAAATAATTGAACTCCTACTACAACTGTTCACGTCCCACGAATCACTGTCATTCGATCATGTCACCACTCAGTCGGCTGAATGGGGCCTTCTACGGTCCACAAGCTGCATAGAGAGTTTTCTTCACAGCCACTCACTGTGAAGCATGAACCTAGGAAAAAAGGCGCCATCACTCAGCCATCTGCACTTTTGAGTTGTTTTTCTTTCGTGTCCTACACTCGAAATCCACAAAACTTTGTCTAGTTAGGACAGTAGAGATTTTATCCACATGACGGTAAACAGTAACGGGAAAAAAATACATGGGCCCCCATGGTTACTGTCCACTGTATAGAAAGCGAGTTTCCATAATAGGCGAAATACGTTGGACAAGCTTGGTCCTCACAAAAATAGCCCATAATTCAAGTCCTCCATATTAACAGGGACCCTATTAACGAGGCATGAGTTTAAACATTCAATAAATAACTTGTTTTGGTTTCCGCACGGAAGTGATTTGATGTTACCAATGGTGTTACACGAGGACAGATCTAATTAGGCCCCGCTGCGGTGGTGCAGTGATTAGGGCGCTCGACTGATGTGCCCAAGGATGCGGGATCGATTCCAGATTGCAGCAACCGCTTTTCGGAGGAGGCGAAAAGCAAGGTGCCCGTGTGCTGTGTGATGTCAGTGCATGTTAAAGAACCCCAGGTGATCGAACTTTCTGGACTCCTCCACTACGGCGTCTCTCATAGTCTGAGTCGCTTTGGGACGTTAACTCCCAAAAACCAAACCTTGCCTAATTAGCGCTGATAAGTCGTGACCTGCCCCAGAAAAACACGACAAACGTGGTGAAAATTCAACCTCGTACCGATGAGGGCAAAGAAAATTCAAAGGCCTTCCACAAGAGGCACATAAAAGCATTTAAAGCAATACAAAAAAAAAAAAAAAAAACAGCAAACGCGCTTCGGGTATTTTTGCACTGATTCCATGACCACTTGGTAGCACGCGCCTAAAACACCGACACACAATCTCCTAAAGTCGGGAGCGCCAACGACTTCCCACACCTCAGATCGTGAATGGCGACCACAGCACGTGTCACACTCGGACGCAGCCCCACACGGGATGGTGATAGGCCATGCCGGGAGATCAGTCCGTGGGACTAACTATATACAATAAAACGATAGAACAGACGCACTCGGAATACGGCATTAATTTCGAGGACGAGAGGCAAAAAAAAAAAAAATAAAAAGCAGCAGCACTGCCGGCGTATACAGCTTTATAAATAGGCCATCAACGCTCCCCTGCCTGGCGCTGACGTTAGCAGCACACAAGCACACGTCCGTCGTTATCCACGTACTCTCCAATCACACGAAAAAAAAAAAAAAAAAAAGAGACCCGCTCATACGCAAGGAAAGCATGGGAGGATTTGAGGCGCCGAAGAAGCCCGCGGAGAGGCTGCTCTCTCGGCGAGCACTGCGCGACTGTCCCGCGAGAGCCAGCGTCCAGCGCAGACGGTGCGCCGCACAGCGAGACAAGCATCGCGGTCTGCTGGTCCACTTCTCACCCGTGGGTACGCCCCGCTTGCTGGACGCCGCAGCACGCGCACGAAAAATGGGGACAAAGCGGCCACACGTGGGGCGGGAAAGAAAAGGAGTGGAAACGACAGGCGAGAAAAACGCTCCGCCGCCCTAGACGTCGAGGCCCGGTGATGCGCGGCAATCTTGGATGTGCATCGTCCTCGGCCTCTTGCGACGGGCACAAATAAGACTGCCCAGAAGTTTCATTCTGCGCACTGCACGCGGTGTCCGGTTCGCACAACCCCCCTCTCGACTGCCTACGAATGACGTCAATGACGGCGGTAACAATGGTCTCACCTGGAGGCTATTGAAAAGCTTACGCCCTCTCCTCGTCGGTAACCGCGGTATGTAGGACGTCGCAACAACACTGCACCCAGTCGTCGCTGGAGCTGGTTACGACGCTCGACTACTGTTCCCAAGGACGCGGGATCGAATCCCGGCCTCGGCGGCCACTTTTCGATGGAGGCGTAAAGCAAGGCGTCCATGTGCTGTGATATGTCAGTTGCACGTTAAAGAACCCCAGGTGGTCGAAATTTCCGGAGTCCTCCACTACGCCGTCTCTCATAGCCTGAGTCGCTTTGGGACGTTGAACCCCACAAACCAAACCAAACCTAATTCTAAAGGGAGAGAAACGTGCCCGAGCGCGCACCTCGAGCTGTAAAATTCGCGCCATCCCGTAGTGAGAGCAAAGTTTGACAATCGGGATAATGCCTAGAAAAACAAAAGAAAACCACTACAGTCACCGTCTAGAGAAGACGGATAGATGGACTATAAGGGTCGTGGCAAAAACCGGGACGCTGGGAACTCTGGGACCGGCTGACAGAAAGGGCCCCGAGAACGCCGCGGAAGGAGACGGAACGGCGCGAGCAGTAATATATATATATATATATATATATATATATATATATATATATATATATATATATATATATATATATATATATATATATATATATATGCAAGCGGGTGCCGCTTTTGGTCGCAGGTGCCACTGAGGACAAAATGGCGCGCCCTGCAAGCTAAAGGGACAGCGGCAAGCCGCGCAGGAGGACAGAACGGACGGGCCCTGCCCACCACGCCGCGAACACGACCGCAGTCACGAAACGACCGACCAGCAGCAGGGCAGCTGTGCCGGGGACGACACAGTGACCTCGTCCTTCGTCCCGAAGCTCGGCGGGGCTGGCGGTCATTCCGCTTCCCCTTTTATATCCGCGCACACGTATATCGCGCCGCCGTTAGTCGCCCGACGGAGGGACAGACAGACATTCAGTGCGCAGGCAATGAGCATTCAACAACAAAAGAAAAGAGCAGCCCGCCGCAGAACAAAAGCGCGCCACTCGCGCACGCACGCAGTGCGGAAGGGAAGGAGGAACCCATCATGCACCGGCGAAAATTGCGCGCAGCGCGACCGAAACGAATGGCGCAGGCCGAAGGAACAATGCAGAGCAGCACAGACTACTCATAGTAAATAAGCGCACCGCGTCTAGCGCCGGCTCAAATTACGTAATAAGCTCAGTCTTGGAGAGGCACCACTGTCTCTCTGGGAACGACAGACAAATCATGTCGCTGGATAAGCTCTACCTTTAGCGAAAACTTCGGAGCGGCAGTAGCGGCCAAGCAGCACAGATTCGCCAGGTAAGTTATCCAGTGACTCTTAATTGATGTAGAGGTCGTCATTAAACACAGTAGCTTGTTGGGCGAGTTGGTTGAATAGTATGTTAAAACAGCGCCAGAAACACGGACAGATAGAAAGACGAACACACATCCTGTGTTTGTCTTTCTATCTCCCCGTGTTTCTGGCGCTGTTAACATAAGGTCGTCATTAGTTTGCACTCTACCGATCGGTCACTTACAAAAAGAAAGTCAGCCCGCGAGGAGCAACTTCGTTCATCAACGCTACTCTGTATCCACGCAGACAGCCATGGCGCAACGGTCGCGGCGGCGTCTATGGAGAAGCAGCCACAGAGCGAAGGCGGAGCCGTCAGCGCCAGGGGACGCGTGCGCATTCCCACGCGGTCGACTGCCGCCGCGGTGCACGCAACTGCGAGGTTCGCCGTGACGCACGCCGGCGCTATACGGACAGCGCTGCAGTGTACGAAGGAGGAGGGTTAACGGCATCTGCCGCGGCGATGGGCACGCGGACAGACGCCACCGCGCATACCGGAGCAGCAGATCCGGCGCAGGCACGCCGGTCACAAAAGGGAAACAAAGGGGAGGGACACTGCATGGATGCGTCAGACGACGACCACGACGACGTTTGGAAGGAGCGGAATGCAGAGAGCAGCCACGTACTTACGTACGGCTGCGGGAAACGTTCTGGAACCGTGCTGGGCGTCAACAATACGAGGAAAACCACGCCAGTACAAGGAGCGCCGTGTAGGTGTATATGTAGTCAGATGACGGCGTGTGCACTCCAATTCACTGCAGATCATCACTGAACTCGTGCAAAACAGCATGGCACGCGAAACGCGACCCAGTCACGGCTCCAAAGCTTACACTGTGCATCGGCGTCCTCCAGACGTAGTGGCAGCCCGGACGTGCGTCAAAAGATCCCCCAGCTACACTGCCCGCGCACAGATCAATGGAGTCCCCGCACGCCATGCGCACTCGATTTTGTGCGACGCAGCCTGCCGCACTGTTATCGCTATCCGCATAGAACTAACGAATAGTAAAAAACAAAAGTCCCATAAGTGGCAATGGGACGAACCATTGACGACGCGAAGTATGCAAACGCGTACGAGTAGTACACCTCGGGCATGCGTACGACTCGGCACAGCACAGGGTACCGATGACCACAGCAATTATGTATAGGTGTCCAACGTAAAGGAGAGAATCCAGTCTCGCTAGGTCTCTCTCTTCTTTTTCTACCTTCCTTCGGCGCCGCATTGCTCAGCGAAGAGGAGGGCGCAGCAGACAGACACGTCCGTATCCGACTCCTCCCTCAACGACGACCTTGAGTGCAGCACGCGGAGGAGGATCAATGATAATAAGGGCTTAGAAGCGGGTTCCGGCTGCAGAACGTATCTTGCCGGACGCGTACATTCGATTCGACGGACTCCGCCACGGCAACCAAGCCGTTCATTTTGGCGATACATTTTTCTGGCCGCCGCCGCCGCGAAGCCCGACGTTCAGCTATAGTTCAGCGAATGGAGGCGGGCCTCTGCCGACGTCCCACGCCGGCGACGGGGTGACGGATGAATGGAACGAGGCTGCACTGAAGCCAATGGGAACGAGCGGGCCGTACCCACGCAAACCGCGGTGTGCTGGCAGGTGGTGCGCGAGGAAAGAAGGCTGACACACGGAGTCTGTCCGCCGGGAAAGAAAAGCTGCAAAGAAGCTGTGAATTGCGCCATCCGCGCTGTCGCACAAGACCAGTGGCGTGCGTTTGGAGGTCGTCCGATCACGGAAGACAATTCGTCTACCGCCTCCCACCGCCCCGGCATTTCGTTCCGGAGTACACACTACGGGTTTCTACCGAGTGGGCAACTGTCTGGCTCGAGAGACGTGTCAGAAATTGGATACGTGTTACCACTTCCTGAAAAGCTGAAACAGTCACCATGGTCCTCGAAGCGACTGTGGTCTCCCTAGGCGACCGTAAAAGAGCCGCCGGGCGGAGAGTTGGCGAAGAAGCGGCCAACACGCGCGCTCGCTCAAATGAAGCCAGAGGAGCGCGCACGGCGGCGGCCCGTCTGTGTCGAGCGCGCAGGCATCAATCAAGCGGCACCTCGTCCACGTCATTCACGCGCCGTCGCGCCCAAAGGGCTGCGCGATGGAGCGAGCCCGACGCAGCAGCAGAGGTCACACGTGCGTACGCACGGGAGAACGGGATGCGGGGGCGGCCGCGCATCGATCATCAAGGGCCACTCTCGAACGTCGTTTTGATCGCCGCCATGGGTGAAGCAAATCAAGCCACCGACCGCCTAACTAGGCCCCTCGTTCCCAACTCGTGACTTTATTCGACCACGATTCTCTATCTTTCTTACTGCTTTTATTTTTTTTTCCTGACCGCGCGTGTTCTGGGAAGGACAACAAGGGCCCGATCAGGCGCGGAGTGAAAAAAAACGCGGTGCGCTTTCTCGACAAGACAATGTGTCGGCATCCATCTTCGCCAGACTAAGGTGCGGAGAAGAGACAAGGGAAGACAGAAGCCTTGCGCAATAAAGAAACCTCGCGATTTATTTGCGCTGTTTGCGGTCGCCGGTGGTGGCACTGTTGTCCGCTATTGTCGGAATAGCCCGCTTTCTTCGTCTCTTCTGTCGTTTTCTCTCTTGCGAAGCCACCATACCGAGCAAACCCAAATACGCGCCCGGGCCAGGCACGCGATCGCCCTGATAAATCGCGATATCTGCCGCCCCATAAATATTGCGATGCCTCACCCAACGCACACCCCATTCTGTCCCTCGATTATTCTTCGTTCCGTTTGTAGGCACCACCAAGCTTTTATAAAACAAGCCCAGCGTACAAGAATTATATTTTGTCCCCTTCCTTGCAGGAAGCACAGCGGTCGAGGAGAGCGTTTCCCCATTCCCATCTTCCTCCTCCGACACTCGGGCGTACCATTGTGTCTGTCACGCGGCGCAGTGCCCATGCACAAAGAAGAGGGAAGAGGAAAGAGGGGGGGGGGGGGGGGTCACGACATTTCTCGTCGCCGCGCGCTGTCGCCTTTCTTCCTCCGCTGGTCACTGTCCTGCACCGCAGCGGCTACCGGCGGCGCTATGCACCCCCTCCCCATCCCGTGTCCCGTTAGTCACTGAGCGCTTCCTGCCTCAGAGTAGCGCGTGCACAGTGAAGTGCGACGGGTTTCAAGGAACTAAAAATAAAAACAAACAATGCAACCGCGAAGAGCGCGGGGGTCGCTAATGAAGCGCAGCTCGCCGACTCGACCCATGTCCTAGCCCAAAGCGTCCGGACCGCTGCAGCTGGGCCCGAGCCGCGCTTCCCAAGTATGCAAGTTATTTGACAAGAACAAAACGCGAAAGAACAAAACGTCGGCTTCCATGTTGATGGCAATAAAAGCAAGAATATCCGATGCCTCCAATTCATGCTGAGTCTCACCGAAGATATAAACATTAATTAGTAATTATTAATCAGTTAGTAATTAGCAATCAGTTATTAATAATTAATTAGATATTTACTAGGAATTACTTGTTTACCCGTGTTAATTAATGCCCAAGTAGTCATTAGTAACTAATTAATTATTGATTGGCATATGGCCATATAAGAAACGCATTTGCGCGTACTGTGGTGGTGCTCTGATTGGTTGAGACCTCCATGACGTCATCCGGTCCCGGCCAATCAGAGCAGCCACAAAAGCGTGACACTTTTGCCGACAACTATGAGGCAATAAAGGCTTTCGCCTGTAAAAAATGGCTAAAGAGGCAGCGGCGGGTGTTCGCAGGAAGCGCGCATGTGGCGCGTTTGGGAAATGTCCGCAGTCGAAGGTTCGAGTGCCCACAAACTTCAAAGCCAGTTAGCGATGCAGGCTAAAAAGCAACAACAGCAAAAGCGACAGCCGTCGAAACCTTTCACTTTAACAGCGGAATGACGCAAAAGATTTGCCTCTTCGTCCAGGGCTGCAGCGCCGCAACTCTTCTTTGTGAAAGGAAAAAAAAAAAAGGGGGCGGGGGGGGGGGGGGGGGGGGGCGGGCGATGGGAGCGGGTCATCGGCCCGCATGATGATGGACCAAGATGAAGCGGCATGACGGCGCAGCGCAGTAGCGGGAGTATCTGCGGACCTCGGTGTCCCGTCAATCCACCTCCACATCTTCGAGCGGCAGGCGTGCTGGCAACGGGACCGACAGGACGTGTTTTTAATCTTCTCTCTTCCCCTCCTCCCCAACTCTATTATCCTGCCGTGCGTCCCAAATCAGCGAGACGACGACACCTCGCACCAACACACAGCAGTGGAGAAGATTAACCGAAAGCGCATCGGAGAGCTCCATCCGCCGTCAGTAAAGCCGGCGTCGTCGGCGCACGGTCCACTGCGCTCGCTTTGGTGATGGTTCGATAGATTCGCGGCCAAACCGCAGAGCCGGATACAAGCGCGCAGACAAGCGAACAGCGGCAGCAGCAAAAGCAACGCACATTCCATTGATACGCCGGCTGCGCCGCGAAGTTTTTTTCTGCATTAGTTTTTGTTGCTCCCTTTTCGAGCCTTCTTTCGCCCTAGTCGCTCTGAGTTCTTCCCTTTCATCTCCTCCGTGATCCCGCTTGAGATCAAGTTGCGCGGCCTAAGTGTCGGCATCCGCTCGCCGATGCTGCATTGCTCACGTCACGAACGCAACCAAGTGTGCCGTCAAAGATCATCACTGGCCAGAGCGCACAAATAGTTACGCCAGGAGCCCCCTTCCCACACATATACACTTCCCTTTAGTTACCTTTCTGCAGTCCTTCAGCTGCAGTAAATAAAGACAAATAAAGAACGCGAAAAAGGGACAATAGCGTGTTTACCGCCAGGTAACAAAACGGCTCAGCTGCGGCGCGCTACGCACGGAGGGAGAGCGCGTCGCAGAGGAACGCGGAAAGTGCCCGCTCGCTCGCCTCGTCTTGCCATCTCGGAGTCCTCCTTCCAGACGCATCTACACGACGCCCAGTTGTTCTTTCCCGCCGCTTATTTCATTAGGCGGCAAGGGGAGAGCGTCACGCTTCTTTATTCGCACCACATTTGCACAACCTGCTCATAAAAAAAAAAAAAAAAAAAAAAAAAAGTTACCGTAGCAACCGACGCACACCCGCCGAAGGCCTGAGAAAGGTTCCCGTCGAAGTGGGCATTCAATAATTCAACATCATCAACAACAACAACGATGATAATAATAATAATAATAATAATAATAATAATAATAATAATAATAATAATAATAATAATAATAATAATAATAATGATGAATGAGCGGAACTCGCTCAATTCGAATTTCCGGTTTACTCGAACTGTATTTCGGCCTCGTCCACATCGAAAGACTCGATCGATGTTCAAACTTTGCACAACTCGATTAAATTTTCGCTTTTCTTCCAGCACTAATTTGAGTCGATTGTATGATAACGATAGTGATGATAATCGCATATCCACATATGGTCCACGGCAATATATATATATATATATATATATATATATATATATATATATATATATATATATATATATATATAAATGACAGATAGGAAGGAAACTGTGTAAGGAATTCATCCAGCACGCACGCGCAGGGATGCTTAAGAGGCCCTTAGGTTAAGTGCAATACCTGCCACAAAAAGCAGTCTCTTTTGACAAGCCACTAATTAATCACAATCTATACCCACTGAAACAGCTCTTTCGCTATATGGAGCATACACGGAGCAAGAGAACTTCCTCCGGATCGACCACTGGAATTTACCACGAGGCTACGCTCAGGTGGATGGTAGCTGCCACTAGCCTTGGCAGAGGGAGGGGCGGCAGCCTCAGGTCGATGTCGGTGCGGGACATTTTTCAGTGCGCCTCGTGACTGCTTGCAAACAGCTTCTTCGCAAAGAAAAAAGAAATTATAATAAAAATAAAACAAAAATAAAACAGCGTCTTTGGAAAAAGTTAGGTCGACATCTTGGGGAGGAGGGACGAACAAGGGTGCATAGAAGAATAAGCAGGGCTTCCGCGCTCTGCGTTACTATGGCGATTGCGCGAACAAGCCGTTCGTTTCGAGGCGCTGTACTGCGAGATACGCCTACGACTTCACTCTGAAGCGAGCAACGATATCTCTCTCTCTCTCGAAGAGTGGCATAGGAGCTGCAAGCGCGTTGCTCGCTCACTTCACCGCTGCAGATCTGACTGCGGCTCCGACTTTCCACATGCTGCTGCACCCAACAGGCGCGGTCGGCCGCCCGCAGCAGCTCTAGGCGCATGGCGAGTCTTCCTCGCGCGTACGCTTATGAAAACCGCCCGCAGCAGTAGCGGTGGAAGGGCGCCGACAAAGGGGTAGCGTGATCCCTGGCTGCGCGAAGGGGAGGCCAGGGACGACCGGGCGGCGCGAGCCAGTCGCAGCGAAACGACAGCGGCACGCGCGCGCTGGTCTTTCCGGTTTATGATACTTCGATTGAGCCCCGCGATCGCGCGTGCGGCGAAAGAGGGAGAGCGGAGCGCAGTTTAATACGCATATACCTTATTTATTTCTCGGCCCTGCCGCAGCTTTGCTCCGCACGTACAACGAAACAGCAGCAACACAAGAAAACCGACCCTCGACAAAAGCGGACAAAGACAAAACGATAAAAAAAAAAAAAAGCATGCAACATGCACGACTATAAAGATACAAGAGCACGACAGGGTAAACTGAGACCGTTGGCGGAAGCGACGTCTTCGTCGCCGTCTTTGTCGCGAAGGCAATCTTATGCACGCCAGCCGGCATTTCATGAACCCAACGAATGCACATACTGGCGTAGTAGAGGCGAAAATGGAGAGAAAAAAAAAAATTACATTACTCACGTCACACGTTAGCCTGGCGTTCCGCGATCAGCAAACAATCGCCCGGCACGATTTAGAAAAAATAACCGGAGACGAATCTTGGTCGACGCGCGCGACACATCAGACCGCGAAGCGAAGGCAAACAGCCAACGCAGGATCGGAAGCCAGTAGTGCATGCACGAGCAAGAATGCGATGAAAAAAAAAAGAAAAAGAAAAAGAATAGCTTCGTTCTTGGAGAGCCAAGGGTGAAAGGGTGAACCGACACACATGGATACGATCGGAGACTAAAAAAATGTGCATCCATCATTGCGACAGGGCTCTTTAGTGGACCACCTAGTCTACGCTCAAGTTTCGTCAATTTCCTTCAGTTGCAGCGAACATTCATGGAATTCCGTTCACTTTCCAGCAATTCAGGGCTTTCAAACCATTTGAAAAGCATTTCTTAACGACACAATTTCACCAAACGACACCACCAGGAAAAATTTAAAAGTGAGCCGCGCTCTTTTTGAGGCAGGGACTCGTATATGACTTGAAGGAGGTGCCGCCCGGCTCCTCTAGAAATGCAGTAAATGATAAATCGCAAGCCTCCTATCAACGCGCAGCTGAACTTCCTCTTAATAAACGCCTGCATTAAGTGGACTCATAGTACTGGCTGCTTTTGGGGAGCGATTTCGTGTGACGAGTATACAACGCGTGTCAGTAGTTATATTGTATGGAGGACCGGCATAATTTCGACGTCTGAACGGTGCGGAGACACCTAAACCGTGTCTCTGCTCAATCGGAATCTCTCGGACAATGCCAGTGAGGAAACAGAATTATGCTAGACATGCGTTACCCCGTAACTGACAAGCGCTATATCCTGCTTTAGGTAGCGTTTGCCGCAAAACAGCCCCAATCAAATGACTATATGCAGCTGTAAAAGTGTTCGTGGACTATATGCAGCCATGTTGGCTGCAGAATCTAAAACGCAACGTTTTATGTTTAAAACGAGCTGTATTAACTGAGAATGCAGTAGCGTCCTCGACGCATTTTGATTGCAGCCTCGACGCGAGCGGCGCACTCGTCGGCGCCGGAGTTACATTCGAGAGAAGCTGAAGAAGGGAGTGATAAAAGGTCAAAGTATGCGTATAAATGGAGGACTCTGGATTGACATCCACCACCAAGGTCCTTTAACAACCGAACAGAACACGGGCGTCTTTCGTATTTAAACTCCGAATTCTAAACGATGGCCGCCGCCACAGGCGGAGCTGAGCAGGCGCGGAGGGTCAGGACACGCCCAAGTCAACAAACAGCGAGGGTAGCGAGGGGCGCCTCTGTAACGCCGCGAAAGGTTGAAATGTAACAATACGCGGACTGGCGAAGTGCGGGCAGACATGATGATGATGATGATGAGAAGGAAGTTGAACGTGCGCTGGAATTCTATGAGCACTGGCGTGCGCTATGGCTGGGCAGGCACACCGTCGGCGTGGAACGCTCGCGTCCACGCAGCCGAAAAGAGCGAATTAACCCAGAACGTTCGCCGGGCTCACAGAGTCCTCCGCGAACCAGTTCCCTTTTCGGCCCTGCCGACTCGTTTTCGGCGCTAAGCGACCGTTACACGCAACAACTCTTGAGCCGGCGCGCGCATGAAAGAGGGAGAAGACGAAAGCATACGCGCGCGTTCCGAGTGAAGGAAAAAGAAGAAAAAAACTGAATCGTGAGCGTAACGTGGCGAAGAGATGAGGCTTGCACGCGCATCGTCGTATTCATCGACGACGAAAACGAACTACTTGCCGCTCCTCCGCGGGGAAAGAGCCAGAGGAGTACGCTCAGCACCTCCCTGACCTGCCAGACACCTCGCGATCCACCAGCGGAAATACATGCAATCGATTACTACTTAAATCCAAGGAGCTAGAGTATAATAAAGTAAAACAAAAAATGTGCTGCATATTAGCCGAAAGGGGGCAAACAAGAAAGCACTATAAACCAGAGGTTATACTATATTCAAGTAGACTGACCCACGCTTAAAAACACAAGGTTTTATGTACTGAGGTTTCGCCTTGGGACCAGTCGTTATCCACACGCACGCACGCGCGCGCACATGCACGTACGCACACGCACGCCACATTTTTCGCACTATAATACACGGATTATACATGTTGAAAAGCAGAGGTTTCGCTTGGTCCGGAGTATCTATGAATCTTTTTGTCAGATCTAAAGAATATTAACAAAGCTGTCATGGCATGAAAAATGTTGCCCAGCTGCACTTGTGGCATTTTACTGTGCCAAGTCATATAGTCAAACCATCTCTGATATGCTATCCCCATACATATGCAAGCTAACGATACTCATGATGGCTGCTTTCATTCACAGTGCATGGACATGCTTCAATCTTGGATAAATAACACCAGGCACACCACAGTCGCTATTATCGAATGGCTGCAATGACTCCAAAAAAGGGAGACGTCTTCATGACAGCATTCAAAATCAGCCCAATCGAACATGAGCAAGTACTAAAGTTGAACTAAGTAGCGACGGAAGAATGTGATGTCAGTGAAAAGCATGCACAAATGAGGGCTGCAAGCCTGAAATATTTGAGGGAAAGGCCAGCATGGATGAAATCACGAGGGTGAAGGACACCGCCTTCACCAACCTTGACCCTGGACAAGGAGGTGGGGAATATGGTACCGACTGAAGAAATGACTGGTTGCTCCTACTATGGCTCCAAAAAATTATGTACAGAAATTCAAGGACACTGTGTTGTAACATGCAGTGTTTACGACTGAATAACATGATAATATATTATGATAATATATAAGATAATATGATAATATATAAGATAATATGATAATATATAAGATAATATGATAATATATAAGATAATATGATAATATATAAGATAATATGACGTGCTCAACAGCCTGGGTCGGTGGGTCCAAGTGAGCCGGAAAGTATACACTGGAAGACAGGTGCCGATTGTATTCTGCCTTAAGTGCAGCGCAGTGGCATATACAGTCATCACCTATACCTATACCTAAACCATCCTCGCACAGACCCTGGGCCTGTTCTCCTCCTCTATAAACTTCTACAATAGAAATACTTCCAACTTCCAATATTAACTGGTCTGTAGGAGGTCATTGACCCCTAAACCAAGCCATCTACTCATATTCCTAAACAGCTACCCAAGCCATTCAATCAGGCAATCTTCCCTCCCTCCTTCTCAAAGGCTGATCGACAGACTGGCTGAAGTCGGATTACATGGGCAACTTATCATGTTGGGATAGCAAGTAACAAGCTGACAAATCAACTTGCCTGCTAAGCTTTACATCGGGCAACTGTGATCTCTTGGTCATACCCATCATCCAGACTTGAGGCCCTTCAATATGATGAACAAATCAGCATACACTACAACAACCACTGAGAAAATATACTATTTCATCACCTAACTCTGAACTGTCCACCTCATCCATTCCTCTCCAATGCAACCCCCCCCCCCCTCCTCTATACACTGCCTAGGCCATATCTATAACGTCATTGGGCCACAGCTTCATGTTTCAAAAGTCAAACTCTACACCAACCTGTCTCATTGTGTTTGAATGCCAACACCCACAAAATCACCGCATTACCTCTACGCATTCCCTAGCTCATGAAGTGTTTTGCTCGCCTCGGATCAGCTGCAAGACATGCTGGCTCTCATGTGGCAAGCCGACTACCAACTAAGCAGCTGAGAAAAGCTGAGTAATTAAATGTATTGTCTCTCTTGTGGGCAATAAAAAAAAAATCTTCTTTTCAGCTGAAATTAATCCCCAGAAAAACAGTACAGCTGAAGTCAAAATTGGCTCCTGCAGACAATACACTAGACGCAGACTATAGTAAAGAAAATATGCTCTCTTTTTAGGTCACCACAGATTTCACATACTGTTTTTAAGACGAAATCCTTTTTAGGCTCATGGTGAATATCTCGCGTCTGCGAGATGTGTCGGCGAGACGTTTCAAAGGTTCTCACTTCAACATAGTAACAGAGCTCTTAACAAAAGCAATCTTGCCACCATCACAGAGTAACCGGGTGTCACGCCTTGAATTGCTCTTTCAGCTTATTAACAGATACTATAACACAGATCTCAGGGAAATACTAGTTTTTTTTTTCTTCTGGTTATGCTACTAGGTAGAGACATAGTCGTATAATAACCCCACTAACTGCACGTAACAACTGTTTTAAGTATTATTTCTTTCCACAAACTGTCAAAGAGTGAAATCGCCTTACTGATGACCAAGTGTTGAAATCATCACTGTCGGCGTTTGTTGCAAGCATTGTTTAAAAAGAAAAAAAAAAAAATTACAGACCGCCAACTTCGAGCTCCTTTGATCTGATTTGTATTGATTTGTTTTCGTTATTTTTTTTTTACCTGTGTTACTATCGTACTCTTCACATATTTACTGTGCCCCATCAAAATCCCCTGAGGCGACTGCAGTACTGATAAATAGATAAAATAAAATAACTGCTCCGGTAAGGGCGTCACAATAGGTTCAGGCAATGAGCCCAAAGAAAAGAAAGTAATCAAACTGTAATGAGTACACAAAAAAGCAAGACAGAGGAAGAAAAGAGGTAGACATAAGCAAAAGAGAAGGAGGAAAGGCTTTCGCCATTAAGCTCTTAAGCGAAGCTAAGTGGAATTACATTACATATGCCACAGTAAAGAACTAGGCCAATGTTGATGAAGTCCTCAATGAATATTACCTGTCCACTTAGCTACATCTTACAGAAGGTTCCTGGGCAATGAGCAACTTTCATGAAAGCACCAACCAGTACGTGCTTGCACACAAGCTAGGAGGTGCATGCAATCCAGTTTGATCTCAAACCAGGCATGCCATCGCATCACTAGATGGCCCAGCGATGAAGTTTCGCCTGATGGGGGTCTAGTTTCACCGGCTCCAACCAGTGGAGCTGTGTCCTGGGCACTTGCCCCCGACAGTACATGCTGCTCAGGCAACATTTTGCAGCTATCCTAAATTGATTGGTTACTGGCTTACTGATTGGTTTAAATAAATAAAATAAAAAAACAAGCCCACAGAATTCAGTTTTCGAAATTCGGCTTTAATCGAACAAGGCCAGGACCATGCCTACCATAGCTAGCTGACTACTAAGTGGGCGTTACGCTCAGTCAAAGTAGGAAATTAATAAAGCATGGAAGCAGTGCTGCGGTGTGAAAGCAGTACTGTTAGATTAATGCCATTCTGCATTTTGAGGCATTACTCCTACACTCAGAAGCCTCTACTGACGGCGACACTTCAACTACTCGCCATCTGCTAGTGCTGTTTGGTTGTTTGTTCTGATCCCCCTGTTAGGCCATTTACTCAAGTAAGTCTCTCCACAGCATGAAAGGACACTAAAGCGAAACCATACATAAGCCTCACGAAAAAAATGTCATGTTCTATACCCTCGGCGACTCCATGGCAGTTCCATCGTATCCATCAACATGCAGACCATGTGATGCATAGCCCTCTCACCCAGCTTAGTTCGACAACCAAACGATATATATACCCCCAAGCTTCTAGAAGTAAATTTCCACTAATTTATTTTTGTCCGATCCCTTCATGATCTACCTTACTAACAGCGACACCACTTGTTTTTACAAGCAAAGCTCAAAGTATACCAGTTGCAGCTTTAAAATGGGAAAGGGCAGTTGCACAGTACAACAACAAACGATATGTAGACCCCCGATCCCTTCATGATCTACCTAACGGCGACAGCTCTTGCTTTTACAGGCAAAGCTCAAAGTATACCAGTTGCAGCTTTAAAATGGAAAAGGGCGGTCGCACAGTACGACAACCAAATGATATATAGACTCCCAAGCTTATAGAAGTAAATTTCCACTAATTTCTTTCTGTCCGATCCCTTCATGATCTACCTCACTAACGGCGACAGCACTTGCTTTTACAAGCAAAGCTCAAAGTATACCAGTTGCAGCTTTAAAATGGAAAAGGGCGGTCGCACAGTACGACAACCAAACGATATATAGACCCCCAAGCTTCTAGAAGTAAATTTCCACTAATTTCTTTCTGTCCGATCCCTTCATGATCTACCTCACTAACGGCGACAGCACTTGCTTTTACAAGCAAAGCTCAAAGTATACCAGTTGCAGCTTTAAAATGGGAAAGGCGGTAGCACTTTCTCACCACAAAATTTTTCTGAAAGAAGAAAAGATGAAAAGCCCCATTTTCTTTTCACAAAGGAACTCAAATTCACTAAACAAACAGGACCACCCTCTTCCAAATGCCGCCTCCAGGAGTCACGCATTGATCTACCCTTACTAAGCAGAACCATATGCACAATAACTACTACAAAGCCAACTGGTTATGCTGTATGTAGATTATAACAAACTCCAAGAGACTTTTGACGAGACATGTCTACTACAATATACCACCAAAATAAACCAGCAATTCATTACAGTTCTTTCTGAGTGAGTTGGTACTTACTGCACACGGTTATGCTGTATGTAGATTATAACAAACTCCAAGAGACTTTTGACGAGACATGTCTACTACAATATACCACCAAAATAAACCAGCAATTCATTACATTTCTTTCTGAGTGAGTTGGTACTTACTGCACACTAAAAAGTTACAGCACAAAAAATGAGACCACACACAGACAGTGGGGAGGGGGTTATGATCCTGTTTGTATGAATTATTATTTGGTGACAGACAAAAACAAAAACTTGGTTCTTAAATAAACACTGAAAAAATTTTAAAAAATAAAAACTCCAATCCTTACCCATGAGCTAAACCCCAAGAAAATGAAAAGAAAACAGATGCACTGCCACCATTTTGCCTGTGTTTCGAAACAAATCAGAGCAGTTTCTGTGCATTCCTCCTATGATAAGACTATGTGCACTGAACAAAAAAAAAAAAAAAAAAAAAAAAAGAAAAAAAAAAAAAAAAAAAAACAGGTGTGCTGCTAAACTTGACACTGCAATGTCATACAAGAGGGAGCATTTCAAGAATGTTAGCCCCATCACTGAAATTTACTGTTGCGCGAAATGAATAATGGCAATTGCTTTTAGTGATCTATTTTATCTGTAGTTTCATTCTGAAATAAAAATTTAATTATTTCAGTTAAATACTATTTTACCATTATTAGAAGTACAAAGCACTGAGTGAATACGTTATAATCTGCAACATTTTCTGGCAAAGAAGCAGAACCTACAGAGCCAAAACATGCCCCTTCTTCCTAGGCAGTAGAATACTGTCCCCACTTGCAGTTTCTCAATATTCATTCTGTAAGGCCCATTTCTACAAGAACAGACATATTACAGCATTGCAAGTCAAAGACGAAAGCTATTTCCTTGACTGCAACAAGTTTTCTAGGCTCTTCTAGCTGCTAGAACTTCGACAGACGTCAGCAGCTTCCAGGAAAAGCTGTCACCAAGCATAGCATCATGCCCTCCTCCCATATTTTAAAGCCGTGTTGCGAACATTGATTCGCAACATGTTTTAATATTTCGTCCTGGCTGAGTCACGTGAACGCTCCTATTGAGTTTCCGTACACCGAAGTGACGCTTCTGAGTACACTAGTACAGACACGCTGACGGAAAGTGAGAATATGATACAAGCGCTCGCCTCCGATTCGTGTAGAATAACCCAGTAACAGAAAGTATGTAAAAACCACGCCGACTCCAAATCCTAAAACCGTGGGCCACAAAAGATTACAAATGCCTGCAGGGTTCCAACGTTGCCGTTTCCGGCACCAAAGAACTTAAGAAGATTGCGGAAAATTGCACGGGAGCCTCGGGTGTCCGCAAGCACCTGACCCTCTGTAGTTGTAAACAAATGAACGCCGTTTAGAAAACACGCATGACCTCCCCCCCAAGCACTAAACAAGGCTGCAGTCCAGCCGCGTCCCGCGCACGCAGGTGCGAACGGTGTCATCGGAAGCGAACGAGCACGCAGGTGCGCGGCACCGGCGCGCTGCAGCGATATCGGCGCCCGCCTGCTCAGAAAGTGAGCTTTCCGGTTATTAGAGGCTGGTTGTGAAACTGTCCTTACCATTAGAAGCAGCACGCCGCGCGATTAGGCAACTCTACATAGCTAAGCAGAGCGGAGGAATTCGCTGGCAACGTTACCAAGCGCGTCGACACTACAGGACGAAGTCGGCCAGCGCGCTTAGTATGAAGGAAGTCCAAGAAAAAAAAAAAAAAAAAAAATGTCGAAAGAAACCAAAAGCACTGGACTCACCTCGTTGAACGCCATGTCGGTGTTAAGTGTCGCGTAGACGCATCGACGAAAGCGTGCCCCTAGGTTCCAGAGGTCATTTGCAAGGGAGCGTCGGCACAGACACAGGCCCACCTGAGCGACCCAACAGATTTCACCTGGAGAGTCAGTCACTCCTACCGAGCAGCCCGCGATCCCACGACGCCTCCGCTTGTGGACAACTGTTGCGCCGAGGCGTCACTTCACAATTCCGCCACTGTGGTGAAGGCTTCCTGCACTGCTTTTGCACCTTGACAGGGAGCAGAATCGATGCGACGCGGAGGAAAACGTAAAGATGCGGGCACCGATAAGCCTAACAAAATATACGCGATCAACCGGCGGCCGCAGACGACTTGGTTTCGAAAGCTCCACTGTCAAGAGTTGAATGCGTCCGCTGCACTATGACATATACGTTTATGCACTCCCGTCACTGTGGTTCATAGTGCGTACAACACGCGACAAAAAAATGCGCTCTACTCAACTCAACACGGTGCATCGGATCGAACGAAGTAACCGCAAGACGCCATGACAGCAAGTTTCCATTAGGCGAATGGACACAGTAATGGCACCGGAAATAGAATGCGCAGCAGTTCGCAAAATGCCGGAACGGGTTTGGTGTCTGCCGAGTAAAAAGTAGTTCTCAACATGAAAGCAGACGAAAGTCGTTGTTACTAAAACATTAAACTTGCAAGGATTACTTTACCAATTGTTTAGTGCACTATTGTGCAGAAAACGCACATTTCTGGAAAATGTGGCTCTGAAAATGTCAAATTGTAATATTTTACTTGCGTAGAGGGCGACCTCTATGAGCGCTGGGGAAAGGTGGTCGACTTGTCGGTGTGGCCTGCGGTGGTTTCGACTGCGTTCGTGCGAGTTGTAAACAAAACTTTGCGTAAAATTTTGTGCATGTCGAGTATGAACCTTTCAGCGTTCTCAAATGAGAACTTTGACGCGAAGGAATGGATCAACAATACGTTCCGTGCCCCAGAGGCCCAAGAAAACAAGGAAGCCTACGCTTCCGAGGTAGCTTTCAAGCTTCAGCTGTTCATTCAGGAGATGAACAGTGCTCTCGAAGAGACCGCCCAGCAAGTTCAGCAAAACCTGCCAAGAGTGCTTCGCGAGGTCGAGACAATGCAACAGGAAGCAGCGTTACTAAAACTGCAGATGGCTGCAGTGCAAAAGGACATTGCCAAAGTAGAGCAAGACTCTTCCACTTCAATGAGAACGCTTCTCGAGTTGGACACGATCAAGCTGCGGATGTTGGACGCCAATAAGGCACTCAGGGAAGCCGATAACTGGACGACTCTTTCAGCTGATGTCGACCAGGTTTTCCAAAGTGGTGATGTACAGGTGATCACAGAGAGGCTAGTGGGCCTGCAGACAAGCCTCGATATACTTGTAGACGTTCCCGACTATGAGCAGCGCTTGCAAAAGCTGGAATCGCTCAAGAACCAGCTGGAGGCCATGCTTAGTCCACTTCTGGTGCGTGCATTTACTACACAGTCTATTGAAGCCGCGAAACCTTATGTGCGGATATTCTCAGACATACAAAGAATGCCACAGCTGCTCAAGTATTACCACAATTGCCATAGAAATAGGCTTGTTGAGGCATGGCGCAAAATCGTTGAAAGTGAAAGCGATGACACGTTTCTCGAGTGGCTCAATAATTTCTATGACATCCTTGTTGCTTCGTGGCATTCTCAGGTGACATGGTGCAACCAAGTTTTTCCCGACCCGCCGGCAGTATTTATACTCTCCGACGTCGTCGTTGACGCAATCTCAAATCTCGACCCTAGCTTGCAATTTTGCCTGGAAGCCGCTATGAAGCAACAGAACGGTTCCACGGTTTACTTGACCGAAGTGATTCAAGTTTCTGAACAGCTTTGCAAAAGCCTTGGTCATTCCATATCAACTGCTAATCCTGACTTAATGTCTAGTCCGCACGTTGTCGCTCTTATGAAATCCGTTTTTTCCATGTTTCACACTCACCTCGAAAACTACGACAAATTGGAGGAAAAGTGTCTGCTGGGAGAACTTTCACTTGTACCAATACAAAGCGATGACATACGCGATTCTGTAACCTTGTTGTCGGACTCAGTTCTCAAATTGTTTGGACTGGCCAAAGAGGCAGAAAAGCGTTGCAGCAATTTTCTTCATGGATGTTCGTATCCCGAACTTCTCAAATCTATAAAAGCACTTTTCCGTGCCTACTTTGAGCGCTGCCAGGCTGTTTTGGTGCAGTTGAAGTCTACTTCAAAGCAAGATGAATTGGACAGCTGGACGATGTTTCAGTACGCACTTAAGTGCATGCAAACGGCCGGCGACATCTCACTTCAGCTTGGTGCTTTCGACAAGAGCATAACTGCTAACATCAAAACTGCACTAAAACAACTCCATGTTCAAAGAAGCCCCATTCATGAGTCCGATGACAAGAAAGGCAACATCCTAAATGACCATGTATCATTGTTGTTGTCATCCGTTATGCAGCGCAACTTGAGGGACTTTGCCACGCAAGTGCACCTCGAAGATTTTGTTGCATTCCCCGAGAGCATGCGGGCCATCACAAAGCTGTGTGCAGAGTTCACCAAGTTCACTTTCGACACCGTGTTTGCAGAAGTTCAGCGCCACTTCAGTGGCGTCCCTTCCCTGAAGGTGTGGTCTCTCGAGAATCCAGAAGGTGTTCTCGCGACAGACTTACCAGCATTCAGTATTTCACCCATGGAGTACATCACGCAAATAGGCCAATACCTGCTGACCATACCTCAGCATATTGAGCCATTCATTGTTGAAGAGAATGAAGCCCTCTCAACTGCATTGCAGCACAGCAACCTTCCTCATGTCATCGAAGGGATCAGTACTGACCATGTTGCAGACTACCTCCTAGGCTGTGTCGCCCAGGCTACCATGTACACGTACATCGATACAGTCATGCAAATTGAAAGGCTGACCCGGCAGGCATCAGCACAGCTCGCCACGGACATCAGCTACCTGTGCAACGTGCTGGATGACCTTGGTTTACCACCACTGGAGAGCCTTCAGCATCTGGCTGCCCTTCTCAAAAGCCCACCTGAGAAGTTTGCAGCTGTTGCAGTTGGGAAGCCTAATCAGCTGGTGCAAACAGTGCGGATGATGAGGGGGATACGGTGACTGTCACGGCTTGGCCCTGATGGTGTTGTTTGAATTAAAAAAAAATTATGCTAATATGCTTGCCCTCATTCTCTCGGGAGTTCTGAATTTGTGCAAAATCAGACCTGACTGTAGTGTATAGGCAAGTTTCAGCTTTCGCTTGATCAGCATAATTGTACTGTAAACCATTACTAGTACTGCTGTTCCAACAATTTGAAAGCAATGACATATTTAGTGTATGAAAGAAGTGCAGCTGTAGAGAATTTTAGTTTTCAATCCAATGAATTCAAGCAGTAGGGATGACAGTTTTAGTTACCATTATTTTTATTTTAGGTTTTGCGAAAACGTGAAAGTTTGTGAACTCTGTGAGACAAGAACATGGCATGCATTTGTCCTATGTTCATTTCTGTGTTGTCAAATTTGTGGGAACCTATATACTAAATTGTACCCATTGGCTCAATTAATGGAAAATTTTGCAAGAGCTTCACCTGCTCCAGAATTTGTTTACAACTTGCATAAAGTGCTTTTGGCAATAGTTGCAAGAACAGCATGTGTGTAAAGGTATGCAAGTTACAAGTAATAGAAAACTAAGGCTCGGCTGCAAGTTTGAGGTGCTGTGAGACAATCATTGTGCATGAATAAAATATGATTTGAAGTTATTCACAACTCGGCAGGCTCCATTGTGAAGCTGATCACTTGCTGTGTATGCACTGTCATCACAAATTTCAATTTACTGTTGCACAAGCTGGTCCACAACATTGGCATCAAATAAAATGGATCTGTTGCATAGCTGATCTTATTGAACTAATAGTAAAAAAGTTTATGTAAGCTAGTACATTCTAATCTTAAGCAATGCGACTTCCATCTCTGAGGATTTAACACTGATGTTGCGGATAGCTGCAGGTGCCCAGACTGATCTCAGGCATTGTTTATGTAAGGTTTGGTGAACCATCAAATCTTGTTTACAAAACGAGGCCCGCCCAAAGGTCTCATCTGTGACATTTCGGTACCTAAGCATAGTATCCGCCAGTCTAAATTTCAGAATGTTCCATCCGGCTGGATCAAGTGTGGCAAAGACAATTTCTTAATGAACACACTACTTTAAATGCAAGATTGTTATCTAAATCATTTCACGACTTTTTTCACAAGTTCCTTCTTTAAGCAGCCATTTGTGCACTTGTGTGCGGTTTGAGAACACACCCATGATGGCTGCCTTCCTAAGAAGTCTATTCTTCTACTTGTGGTTTGCTTCTACTGTAACTTGTTTGATATTCTTTGAAAAAGACACCAATAAATTTGCTGAAAAATACGAGAGCATGCACATTCATTCAAAACGCTGAGCACATTGCATTCAACTAGATATTGAGTAGAAATGTAGCAGTATTGGTACAAATGTCAACACCTACCATTCCATTTCATCATCATCATCCTCAGCCTGACTATACCCACTGCAGGGCGAAGGCCTCTCCCATATTCCTCCAATTAACCCGGTCCTGTGCGAGCTGCATCCACTTGATTCCTGCGAACTTCTTAACCTCATCCGCCCACCTAATTTTCTGCCGCCCCCTGCTGCGCTTTCCTTTCTTCGGAATCCAATTTGTTGCCCTAAGCGACCATCAGTTATCCTTTCTTCGTGCTACATGTCCTACCCATGCCCATTTCTTCTTGATTTCCACTAGAATGTCAGTGACTTGAGTTATTTCTCTGACCCACTCTGCACGTTTCCCATCTCTTAACGTTATCCCTACCACTTTTCTTTCTATAGCCCTATGTGTTGTCCTCAACTTAAGTAGAACCCTCTTTGTTAGCTTCCACGTTTCAGCCCCATAGGCAAGTACAGGCAAGATGCAACTGTTGTATACTTTCCTCTTGAGTGATACCAGTAAGCTGCTAGTCATAATCTGGGAGTGCTTGCCAAATGCGCTCCATCCCAGTCCTATTCTCCTTGTTATTTCCCTTTGATGGCCCGGATCTGTGGTTACTACCTGTCCTAAATAGACATATTCGCCTACTATTCCAGTGCTTCGCTACCTAAAATAAACTGCTGTTACTTTCCTAGGCTATTGAACATTGCCTTAGTCTTCTGCATATTGATTTTCAAGCCTACCTATTTACTTTTCCTGTCTAGGTCATCAATCATTCTTTGCAGTTCATCCCCTGAGTTACTTAGCAAGGCAATGCCGTCAGCAAATCGCAGATTACAGATGTATTCTTCATCTACTCTTATCCTTATGCCAAACTGCCCCCATTCCAAGTCTCTGAATACTCTTCTAAGCAAGCTGTGAATAGCCTAACACCTTTCTTTATAGGAATTTTGTTACTTTCTTTATGCAGAATTATGGTTGCTGTGCACCCTCTATATATCTCTTCCAGAACTTTCACGTACGGCTCGTCTACACCCTGATTTCGCAATGCCTGTATGACCGCCGAGGCTTCTACTGAGTCAAATGCTTTTTCGTAATCAATGAATGCTATGTATAAAGGCTGGTTATATTCCGAGCATTTTTCTATCACCTGGTTGATGGTATGTATACAATCGATAGTAGAGTATCCTTTCCGAAAACCTGCTTGATCTTTTGCTTGGTTGCAGCCTAATAAGACAATCAAAGATATCAAAGGAAGCTTCTGTGCTAAGATGGGCGTGATAAAGGACAAACGAGGCAAGGACCTCACTGAAGCCGCAGAGATAAAGAAGAGGTGGCAGGAATACACAGAAGAACTGTACAAGAAGGACCCGAATGTGCAAACCCAACATAAGACGGTTGTGGTCGCTGATCTCGAGCCGGGCATCCTGAAGAGTGAAGTTGAATGGGCCTTAGCCAGCCTTGCTAAGAACAAAGCTAGCGGAATTGATACAATTCCAGCTGAGTTGCTTCAAAACCTCAACCATGACGCTGTTAACATTCTGCATACATTATGTCAGAAGATTTGGACAACCCTGCAGTGACCACAGGATTGGAGGAGGTCAGTTTACATCCCCATTCCAAAGAAAGGCAGTGCCAAAGATTGTTCCAACTACCGCACGATCGCGCTTATTTCGCATGCTAGCAAGGTGATGTTGAAAATCCTCCAAGGTAGGCTGCAGCAGTATGTGGATCGGGAGCTTCCGGACGTGCAAGCTGGGTTTCGCAAGGGCAGAGGAACTAGAGACCAAGTTGCCAACCTTCGCTGGATCATGGAAAAAGCAAGAGAGTTCCAGAAACCCATCTACTTCTGCTTTATTGACTATGCGAAAGCGTTTGACTGCGTAGATCACAGCAGATTGTGGCAAGCTCTCCAAGAGATGGGAGTTCCAATTCACCTCATCTGTCTCCTCAGGAACCTGTATGAAGGGCAAGAGGCCACAGTCAGAACTGGGCATGGTCTTACTGATTGGTTTCCGATTGAGAAAGGAGTGAGGCAAGGCTGCATACTGTCGCCCTGCCTATTTAACCTATATGCAGAGTGCATCATGAGAAAGGCTGGTCTGGACGAGTCTTCAGCTGGAGTGAAGATTGCTGGAAAACGTATCAACAACCTTAGATATGCGGATGATACCACTTTAATGGCAGAAAGTGAAGCGGAACTCAAGAGACTTCTGATGCGCGTACAAGAAGAGAGTGAGAAGTTTGGGCTTAAACTGAACATTAAAAAGACAAAGATCATGGCGTCTTGCCCTATCAAGTCCTGGAGCATCAAGGGACAAGAAGTGGAAGCTGTGACAGATTTTCTATTCTTGGGCTCCAAGATTACCTCAGAAGGAGACTGCTGCCATGAAATTAGGAGACGCCTGCTTCTGGGAAAGAGAGCAATGGTTAGCCTTGACCGCCTAGTAAAGAGCAGAGACATTAGTCTGCCAACCAAGATCCGTATAACTCGTGCTATGGTCTTTCCAGTTGTGATGTATGGATGCGAGAGTTGCACTGTGAAAAAGGCTGACCGCCGAAGAATTGACGCGTTTGAATTGTGGTGCTGGCGAAGACTCTTGAGAGTTCCTTGGACTGCCAGAAGATCAAATCAGTCAATATTGTCGACCATAAACCCTGACTGCTCATTGGAGGGTCAAATTCTAAAGTTAAAGCTCAGCTACTTTGGTCATCTGATGAGAAGAGAGGAGTCGCTGGAGAAAGATTTGATGTTGGGAAAGGTTGAGGGTCGCCGGAGAAGGGGTAGGCAGCGAACGCGATGGTTAGATGGCATCCTCGAGGCACTGCAGATGAAATTATGTGATGTTAGGAAGATAGTGAGAGACCGGAAAGCGTGGCGTGACATGGTCAATAGGGTCATGAAGAGTCGGACACGACTGAACGACTGAACTGAACTGAGCCTAAAGTTGCCCTGATTATTTTAGCAATTACTTAGGTAAATACCTTATACGTAACAGACAGTAAGCTGATTGGTCTGTAAATTTTGGAGTCCTTAGCGTTCCCTTTGTTATGAACTAAGATATTTGCATTCTTCCATGGCTCCGGTATCGTCAATGACACCACACATTGCGTATACAGGGTGGCCAGCTTTTCTAGCACGATATTCCCCCCGTCCTTCAACAAATCTATAGTTACCTGATCCCCTCCAGCTGCTTTCCCTCTTTTCATAGTTTCTAATGCTTTCTTAACTTCATCCTTCATCACTGGCAGAACGTCTGACTGCATTTCTCTACTACCAATCTCATTATTGTCGTGACTTTGTTGGCTGCTGTAGAGATCAGCATAGAATTCCTCAGCTACTTTGACTTTCCATTTAACAACACTGAATAGTGGCAATAGCAGTTGAGAATAAGGCTTGCTATATTTAACCACAGCTGTAGCAGCAACACAACCTGTGCTACAGCATGCTATTCCTGTCTGGCCCAGTCAGTCGGTTACGCTGCAACTTGTAGGGAACATAACATGTGAAAGCTAAAATCACTTTTTACCAAATGCCACTGGACCCAGCACATCGGAGCTTCACAATTATGCAACTAGTACTCTGTACTTTCTTCTTTTGAGTACCTTTGAGTGAAGATGAAAATTGTGAAATGTCATTTTCTTTCCCTGCGATCATGCACGATATTGGTAATGCTATGTCTGCCATCAAAGATTAAGCTGCGTGCACCTCGACAGAACCATACACCTAATGTCAGTGCATGTTCCATAAGCTGCACAGTACTGCGTCAGCAATATTCCAGTCTTCTAATAACATTCAGTAGCACTGTTCCTCCTCATAATAAAAGAAAAACTGTCAACAGGTCCATGCAACACATCTTTTCAGCAAAAATTGATTCTGTGGCTCTGTCTGGGTGTGCTAATGCACTTGTCTGGCCATAAAAAATTCATATGCTTTTGAAAATTTTCATTTATCAATTTTCCCACCACTGTTTCAAACTCGTGATGTATACACTGAAAATGAACTCTGTGATTGCCATTTTATAGTCTGTGGCAGTGAAACCTACCTTGCCATATCTGCACTGAAAAACCTGTCAATGTGCTCAGCGAAACTAGGCATGGGCAGTCACACCTGTACTTCCATTTTTTACCCTTTGAAAGATTATGAAAGAACCATCTTCAGTTAATGTAGCACCTAATCTTTAGAATGCAGTAATCAATAAAGACCAACTTAAATTTGTGCTCAAAAATAATTCACACATTTTAATCGCATACAAGGTAGGGTATGGTGTAGAATGGGGAATTAAATACCCCTAAGTTGTGCTTCGCCTATAAAGGATAACGTAGTGCAGGGCTCTGGAGTCCCACTTTGTCTTCATCTATCTGCCTTTCCTTTCCGCGAGGCAAGGGAACACTTCGTCCTTGTCATCTCGTAACAATATGATCACATAGATGGCTTGAGGCTGAGAGCTGTTTTGTAAGTAAATAAATAAATTAAACATGATAGGAAGCTAAGAAAAGCTCGGCTGCCGCTATTACTAAGTTGAGTAAGGCAGTAAGTCAAAGTACCACCACAATTTACCACGCATTAAGTCCTCTGCATTGTAAGCATGATACATGCGAAGTACACTTGCAGCTAATTGTTTATGGAAGGCAATTTTAGTGAAAATATATAGTTTTATCGTCATCTTTCCCCGTAGCCCGAAATCGATATACATAGCCCAATTGTAATTTTTCCAAGTTGTACAATGAGGCACTAAATCTCAAGCAATATGCATTGGATGCAAAGAAATAACATGTTTTTGGTGGAGACACCTTCCACGGGATATTGATGGTGGATATACACAGTATGAAGCTCGGAGACCACCAGAACCAAAATAGTATTCAGCCTGATCTTGCAAGCAATATTTTTTTATTACTATTCTTTTCAAAGACAAGTTCAAAATTGAATGACCCAGACGTATCAAGGAAAACAGAACAGCTGTGGTCCAATCAGTAGTAGACCATTGTATATAAGACATAGCAGCACAGTTGTGATCTGTATGCCATCTCAAACTGGAGTCTCTTATAGCCTGAGTCACTTTGGGACATTAAACTTCAAAAGTCAATCAACCAACCAACCAACTGGAACTCGGGAGGTAGCACTGTTAGCCCAAGTCACAGCGCAACATAGGAGCAACATGTAGACAATTCACAAAGCAAACACGAAAGGCCTGTGCAAGTGCAGACTGGTGCCTAAGCCAAACTTGGCTGCTTATTTTATGCAGTGTGCATATCATGCATATCACATGATGGTCTTCAGACTAGACAAAACTTATCACATTTTATAACTTAGCTGTCTACCTGAGAACCTCTTGAGTGGGAAATATTTTACATACCATAGATAGAGCTACAAAAAGTTATCTGAAGACAAAAAAAATATTGCTTCTGCAAAAGAAAATGAGTGCCAAGATGAACATATCATGAGAAGCAGGTCATCATTATATGCATAATGATACCGTTTTTCATAGATTTACTGGTAGATGATACAGTTCTCATTACAAATTTCAGACTAGGCATAGGTATCGTGTCACTAGAAAGTCAGATTTTGTTGTTCCTTACAACATCCCACCACGGAATACAAAAAGCAAAGGAAGTTAGTGTGCTTCAGAGACATAATGTAACATGCTTCGTTCTAGCCTTGCACGAAGAGATTGAAGAAGCCACAGCACGTTGCCATAATTGCTAACTACGGCATCACAGAGTGGTATGCGTTAGCAGTACATTCATTCGTACTGAGTAACGACAGCCTCAAGCCTCCAGCACGGCAGGCACCACATATCACCTTTTAAGAAAGTGTACCAAAAGAAAGCACAACTCTAGCAGAATTGATAAAACACAGGGGCTGATGGTAATAATAATAATAAAATAACACAAAATGAACACAGCCTGCTCTCAACAGCGGAAGCAGCTGTGGATGATTTTTCATGCTTCTCAAAACCACCATGCAAGAAAAACAAATTAAAAGAAAATGCATGGACCATCAGCTTGTATGTCAGTAGGCCAGCCTATCAACATGTGGACGACATTGCGAGATCCAAAGCCTCAGATCGTGTAGCCACACACTGCACAAATGGAGAATACAGGGGTATGTGATTGCACAAGCATAATTGCACGGCCTGCTGCGCACTCGGAGAAATGCATGTCACCCGTGGGCTGGGAGGCATTAAAGCGCCCCTACGCACACATACACACACACACACAAGCATGCCCACGCACTGTACATAAGGACGCAAAGCTTTAAAAAAGGAACACAAAGCAGAAGCAGCTGGCTAAGAGTGAACCATGACATGCACACAGTTCAAAGTTGGCAGGTGTCTTAAAATAAATACTACTTTCGGTGCTTAAAAGACAAGGGGAAGGGTGCGCATCAGTCATTCCTTGGAGCTTGACACCGATTCAACACTCTGTTCTTTGGGCAACACTGGAGGAACCGACTCCGCAGATGACGATGGTGTTGGTGGACTAAAGTGGGACCAGAGAGATGAGACAACCGACTTGGCAGATGTCAGGGCACCACCTGCAGACATTGATCAGCCACCTTGTTAAAAGGAGATTGAAAATTCAAATATGGAGCAAAATAACTTTTTTTTTTTTGAAGAATTTCATGGGAAATTGTCACTTGTTGGAGATCAGGCACAGAAGACCTCATATTTTATGAAAGAGTGCTTGAATGGCTTAAGAAATTTATAAGAGGCAACATATATGTTCGTTAAAAGCAGGTCTTCGGGATGAAGAGGGATGGCCCACTCCATGTGAACCGTTATCCCTGAACACTTTAAGGCCACAACACATGCTCAACAAAGCAGCAGATAGTGCACAATTGTACGCACTAACTGGCAAACTAAGATAAAAATTCTCAACATATTATCAACATATGCTCATTGGTAAGAGTACACTGCTTTCCTGTTGACTACTGTGGCTTATGCTCGTGGACTGTGCCCGTCCGTAACGCTTTCGTTACGTGGGAGGTGATACCTGGCAGCTGAAATGTCCGAGCACTAGCTAGGCGTAGGACTTCCTGACATTACGTTTGGCAGGAGCTGCCAACTCAAGCCTCTCCTTTCATATGGGAGGGTGATATCAGAATCAGCCTGCCACGACCCTTGCATTCACGTTATCTCTAGGCCATGCAGACACATTCATACGGCTCGATTAAAGCGGGCCTTTATATGTTGGCTAGTACCTTACGCTATCGCGTCATTGAGAAGGTGGGAGTGAAAATAGAAAGAAAGAGGTACCGTAGCGGAGGATTTCGGACCACCGCCCGATAGAGGCTTTCACCTCATCGCAGTTTAGGTATCCAAAGTGCCCCCTATACTTTTTAGCTTCCCATGCTACAATGATGGAAACACAAGTAAAAATGTTATAAGGAACACTTAAGCTCTGCCTTTAAGGATGTGACACGACAGCTTTAAAGGCTCCTCTCAGCGGCTCCCCTTGCGGTTTTTTGTTCGTACTCAATTAACTACGAATGATTTTTATTAGCAGACAGTCCTAAGCTACCAGGTTATTCACCTACCGGTCGTAGCCAATCATCTGACACAAATATAAAGCCGCGCTTTAAACAAGCCATCTGAATGAGCCTGCTTGGTCTAAGAGTAGCGTGCCTGACCTGGCATCTAGAAATGCTGGTAGGATGGTTCCTATCCCACCCTCCCACCTCGAACATGCAACCCGAGTTGGCAGCATCTCCTAAGTTTGTGATATTATGTGGTCTCGTTAAGTCACTAACATTCAAAGAATCAATGCACGGCCATGCAACCTGCAAATGCGAAGCCAGCAAAAATGTTCAATAAACCAAGAAAGAAACACAACTACTGCTGGTTCATGGAAATGTCACGAGAACACCACCATGCACTAGTGATAAGTAGGGTAACTATGCTCAGGCAAAGCTTTCTTTGACTATGAAGCCGAGCCATTTTTTTTCCTGTATTCGTATTCGAAAATTTGGGTATTTGTAAACCCCTAGGTATAACTTGTTTTGTAGCGAGAGTTATATTGGCCACAGTCTCGCCATTTCGACATGCCTGTCCGAAGAAGAAAAAGGGGAAGAAGAAGAAAAGAAGAGGAAAAAGAAGAAGATGAAACAATGAAGAAAAGAAGAAGACAGATAACTCTGTAGTGGTAGAGGCGAACAATAACAACGGGTTGGTAGAAAAGGTTTGTTCGAATATTGTGACAGCGGTGTGCCCCGGAGTTCAATGCAGAGACGATGTCATACCACTAGAAGTCTTCTACACCTCAATGAGAATGTCAACAACGAAAGGAAAGCGGTGCTCATATGTGAAGTGATTCCCCTATAGCATAAATAAAGCTGAAACCATAGAGTAAACCACTATGCGGAAAAGCCATGTCTTTACTTTGAAGCTGAACCTAAGCATAGCCATGCAGATTGCTCTTGCATAACTTTAGGTTTAACCACTAGCTAAAGCACAGCTAATCTCTTTTCATAATAACTTGGAACTTATCTTTATGCATGCGCTGTGCCTCAATATATTCTACAAATTTGTCATCTTAAAAGTGAGAACTGAACAATTATAGCTCATAAATAAACTTGGCAATAGAAAAAATTCGGAATTCTTTCATTTTCATCTCTTCAACTGCCATTATGCACACCATTCAGTGTTCTTCTTGTTGTTGTTGCAGCCCTTTGCAACACGTGGACTTTTTTAAATACTTGGGAAAGTATTCTGACAGTCATTTGACCTGGCAAATTCATCATGCAAGTATGCAGTAAACTTAGTAAGTGTGCCATGGCTATTCGTCAATAACATATCTTTTGCTTTTTTTTCTGTCGCTGTCATGCTCACCTACAACACTGTATGTTACACCATAGCCTTTCTTGAAAACTGCTCAGTGCATCTTCAAAAAAGCATTTTTGCTTGCTAGAGGGAACTTCAAAGAGCGTTGCATATAAGTGTGTGGTTCCAAATTATGTATCCCTGTTTGACTTCCTTTATATGCCTTCTTTTCCTCTTCTTTTTGTGCAGACTTTTGGAGTACTTGAGAGATTTTGGAGTAATCACTACTTTATCAAAAATGTCAATATCCCATGTCATACATCAAGAAAATCATCACCATATCCTGTACCACGTCACTCTAAGCATAGTGATACATATTCTGATTGGTTTCAATCTCTTTCTAGACGACTATGTTCAAGTCAATTCGAAGTCCAAGCTCAAGTGATTCATTAAACACCTAAAACACTCATTTTTCAATAGTCAAGTATGCTACTGGAACCACCTGAATGAAATCTTCCTCTTATAATTACTTACACTTTTCTTTTTTTTTCCCTCCGTCCTGTACTCCTTGCCAATGCACTTCCTATGAAGTGGTGTTCTGTTGATATTTATCTCTTAAATAACATCTTGGTTACTTGTCTTTCATGCCACAACTGTATACTGGGTGTTCCAGCATACACCTCCAGGAATTCCAAAATGTAAGGAGTTTAAAATAGAAACAAAAAATATCTGCAGTACTCCAATACATGGTTGTAAATCGACCCCCAAGATTGGATGGCCGAAAAAAAAAAATTTCACAGGGCCACACTTTGGTTTCGACGAGTTGTATGCAATTCTGCGCAATAAACATTATTATTATTATTATTATTATTTTTACTTTCCGCTTTCAGAGAAGGGCACAGGCAAGCTATTACACACAAAAAGAGACATGTTATGTTGGTAGCTTTGTATGCAGTTTCAAAATATGCTACACCAATTTCTCTGAATTTCAAAAAAAGCATGTTGTGTGCAAATGTGCACCCTCCTGTTTAATGTCAAATGTTACATTTCAGCAAACGACAATGCCATTTTTGCACCTGGCCTCTACAAAGCACTGGCTGTCTGTGCTAGTTTTTAAATATATATAGTATTCTGACAGGCAACACCAGGTGACATGCCCTTCTAGCAGGTCCACTCCATAATGGCCTCTGTTGCTTTAACGGAATTCACTGCTTACCTACAACCTTGCCTGTGGTCTGTGCCATGGCTCGTCCAGTGGACACCACAGCCTGGTTGAGTTTTCGGCCCCTTTCCGAGCTTTGGATAGAGCTGCACGAAAAGAATTGATGAACAGTCAGGCATTAAGGATGGATGAAAAGGTCACCGTTGGTGTTCGTGGATTGCAAACCCACAACACAAATTTATTACCTGCAATGAATAGTAAAGGGCCCCTCAATCATGTGGAGAGAGCGGTTCACCTTAGCACTGCTGAGAGACCCTTAATTGTCCCTATAACATCAACCTTGATGAGCCTGGAGGCTGAAAGTCTTTTGTAAATGCAAAGCAAGATCTATGCATTAGAAACACACAAAAAAAATCGGAGAAACACTTGAACTCCACCTTTGAGGGCATGACTTGACAACGTTATGGCTCCTGTCCGCGACAACTTTCCCTTGCAGATCCTCGTTCGTGCACATGCAGTTTGCCACTCACTTACACACTATTTCCTTAATTCCAGCCTCTATTATCTCGCACTTACTTTCTGCATACAAGTGTAAGCTACCATATTGTGTGGAAGGCCACCTGACATGGATATGAAGCTCCACTCCACCAAGCCGTAAGAATGTGCCTGTGTTGCTTGGAGATAGCATGTCTGACTCAGAATGCAAGGGTCCTAGACGATCTGATAAACCTCACCTTCCCCCTGAAATTAAGAAGCCCGAGCTGGCAGGCTCTACCAAACAGCCATCTCATGTGGTCATATGACGTCGCACAACCCTATGACCAATCAGGGCCCATCATGTTAGCTGCCAGCTACCACCTGCCAGAGCCATGCCCGTGATATTAAAGTGGAAGCTTTACTGGCCTAGCAGGAGCTAAGGTCATTGGCGGGCCAGATTTGACCTTCAAGCGGAGGAGCGGTGGAGGTTGCTCTAAGAAAATGTGACAGATGCTGTGCTTTTCCTTTTCTATAAACCAGTATAAAATGTCAGTGTGGGCTAGCAACGAACTTTCAATGAGCCAGAGGACCAAGTGCAGCCATGAGTACACAAAGCCACCCGTTCCTCAAAAACTCCGGCTTCTTGACCTGAGTAGTGTGACCTTGAGCTGATTAAATGCAGATGTCCACCATTCTGTAGTGTCCATTGAAAAGTATACTGAGCTTGACCTGATTAGGTGTAGGTGTTCACCATTCCATGGTGTCCACCCAAAAGTATACTGCACCTTCCTTTCCCTAAAACCTAACTTACAAAGAGAGATAAAAAAAATTGTGGATTGAAAAGGTGTGTTACAAGGGTTACTGTGGCTACTCTGCCTGCCACAGTATCAGCCTGCCAAAACCTTTGCATTCACGTTATCCCTAGGCCATGCAGGCACGTTCATACGACTCGGCTAAACCGGGACTTTATATGCTGCCTGGTAGCTTACGCTATCGCGTCATCATGAAGGTGGGAGTGAAAACAGAGAGAAAAAGGTGCCATAGTGGGGGGGCTTCAGACTACCGCACAACAGATTCTTTTGCCTCATCACGCTTTAGTGGTCAAAAGTGCCCCCTATGGCATAAATAAAGCTGAAGCCATAGAATAAACTATGTGCAAAAGCCATGTCTTTACTTTCAAGCCAAACTTAAGCATAGCCATGCAGATAGCTCTCGCGTAACTCCAGGTTTAACCACAAGCTAAACCGCAGCAAATTTTTTCTTTTTTTTGCTCACAATGCTGAGGCCACCAGTGCCAACTCCAAAATGCTATCAACGCCAGGTGTTCCGAAGAATGGGGCCTTTAAAGCTATCGCATCAAAACACCAAGCATGGGTCCTATAATGCTCACAGTTTCAATAAGTAGTGCAACTGGCTTCTACCATGGCAGAATTTTGGAGCAGTGCCAGCAGTATGTGCTCTGAACACCCCTGCACACTGGGGGTGTTTCCTGTCTGCCTCCACTGTGTGATCATGGTGCTGCCACCCTGACCCTCCTCTGCGGGTGGAACGGCCGCAAGCATGTGAAGTGCCTTGACCCTTTTGCTCTGGTATCGTGTTTTTGGTGCACTACCGACTGTCTTTAATATATACAGGCTGGTCAAGACTGTGGCCACAGTTCCGCATATAGTTTATGTGTTACTCAGTTGTGATCCCGTGAGCGAGGATTGGCATATGCCTTTGAATAGATACAAAGAGTGCAAAGAGACCAAGAGGACTTGTATGTGTTATAGATTCTGTACTTCTGCAGCCTTGTCCTTACAATTTTGAAAATTCAAGAAAGTGCTTTCTTCTCATAAAATATAGAAAGCACGGTGCCCACAGAATAAGCAGCTTTTGTGCAACCTAACGAGGCTGATGTTAACCATAGGCTCAGTGCGCTGCTAACCTGCTGTGTTTGCGACGCATAAAAATATGACAGAATCAAGTTTTGAGAAAACATTCTAACACAAGTCATATGTTTTAAGAAATAATGAGAATGTATACTGATCATAGTCTGAACAACTTTGACATAAATATGTAGAATGAGATTTGCACGCATTTAGCTGGAGATGAGACTGGTTGTGTGAACTGAATATATATTCAGTGCAAAGGGAATTAATGTTTAGTTAACTCATTGGTGGCTCATATGTCATATTATATGAAAAACATTTATGTGCCAAACTTTAGTTGCAGCAATACGGAAAGTTGAGCTAGTTGGTACATGATTGCAAATTACGAGCGCTGCGACGGAGAACAGCAACGAGAGAGTAAAGCGCCTGTCCTTGTCTTTACTCTCTCGTTGTTGTTCTCCGTCGCAGCGCTCGTAATTTGCAAACTTTAGTTGTGCCAGAAATAACTCGTGTATATTACTTGTGGCAGCCAATGAGGCCCACCCTTCAGAAAGTCCATACACACGATATGGCTAAAGAGGAAGCCAAAGCTTGCAGCCATTGAGTCTGCATTTGGCAATGCTCACGTTCACTTAAGCTTGCTTTAAGAGCTTGTTCATTCCGGCATAAGCCAACGTTCAAGTCCAACTTACGAGTTATGAGTGATCAGCATATGAAGTAAATCAAACTACAGCGTCTGCACTCAAGGCCTCAATATATATATATATTATCAAAAATCACAGTCACCTGCTAGGCATGCTTTCAAAACAGCAAAATGCCCACACGCACAAAAAAAATAAAATAAAGCAGTTAGCTTGCTCACTCTCTTTTTCAAGCATGTGGCAATGTTAATTTACTATATACTGTTCAAGCTCATTCTTCAAGGACCAATATTATAAGCAATGGAGATTTTCCATTTCTACCACATGAAACATGTGAGCGCTAGCCCCAAATGCATCAGTCCATGACGTATACATCAGGTTGTTACCTTCTAGCAAGCTTCGAGCACAAAAGAACTAGCACCATGAGAAAGAAACCTTTTGGCTGGTGTCAACATAATTATGCACGTTGCTTAGCTATTTATCAGCAGATGTAAGACATTTCGACTTAGGTTCAACTATTCAAAAATACTGAAACCGAAAGCTGAACACAAGTTCTGTTCATCAGCATGAGTCGAAACACATTTCTCAAGCTGGAGTGCAACCATGAAGGCACACAAAAAAATTACGGCCTATTTGCATAGTTAATCAAATGAGAAGCAGATGCGTAGCACTGCTTAGGCGCAGAGGTAAGCACAAGCTGCTTCACGACGCCGCGAGCGGCTTGGAGCCGAGGTCCAGGCAGCACCTCGCGTGCACGCCTGCTGTCCGTGAAGGCTGAGGAGGGACTGATGCGAGGGGAGCGATGCCGAAGTTGAGGACGCGCGAGCGGCACATGACTGCACACTACGGAGTAACACACGCTTGTGCAATGCAGCCCAGTGACGGCCGCCACGTCCGCAACTGACACGCCCATCTCTCACTGGGTGCATCTATGTGGCCGCTCTGCCCCCTGTGATGCGGGCGTTGCCAATTCCCCTTCCTCCTCTTGAAGTTCAAGCAGAGACGAATGGACTGAGAGAGAGAGAGAGCGGCTTGTGCTGCAGTTGTGCAACCGCTTCGCCTCTTCAATGCTGAGCCGCCTGACGCGCGCATCACCACCTTCTCTTTCTCCATTTCAAGTTCACGAAGAGAGAGAGAGAGAGTGAGTGGCTTCGGATAGACATCGGCGAAATCCGTGATTGCGGCTAGTAGTGCTACGCACTAAAAAAGTCCGCAGTTGTTTCGTACAACAGTTCATCCTCAACGGGTTTTCTCCACACTCTTCATTGCAGACTTCTGTGCTTTCAAAAACATGCAACATCTTACGGTGTATGTACAGTTAAAGACTTGCACGACAGAATGCGTATTTAAATAAAAGTTACCAGAATTCTTGTGGTAAAACACGAAAAGCTTGGGACAAAGGTAGCTGCTGGGAGCAGAAATCTGATTTAGACAAGGCAACCAAAAGGGGACGCTGCTCAGGGTACCCCGACTGTAATAAGGTTTACGCTGTCAAAAATGTCAAACAGGTATGTATAGCAGACATAAACAGCAGATTCTCAGCCTCCTATAACTTGAGAGAATGTTGACCAGAAAAGCGAATGCTGCCTATACCAGAAACACGCATTCTTAGCCACTGTGTATCCCAACGAGTCAGGCTCGTTCATGATAATGCTTGCTCACAACACGCACATGGGTCATTAAAATAAGCCCAAGCTGCATTTAATTTCCCGACAAAACATCAGCAGTACTCACACAACAGCACAGTGTGTTCCGCTGTTTAAATTTCTAGTCGTCATACTTGTTTCCCGGTAGTAACGAAAACACGCTAGAGTCGACCGTGATATGATCATGGGCAGCAGTTGTAACTGAATGGTACAGTCAACTCTCATTAATTCGGCCTCCAAGGGACCTGACATAATGGCGAAATTAACCGAAAGCTCAAATTATCAAAAGAGGCCTGAAGAAGCTAACCAAAGCAGTTTGTATCGCAGTAATTTTATCTGATCAACACCTGTACAGTGGTTCTATGCATCTGAGATGAAACCCAAGTGAGAACGAAGGTTCTTCCCGATTTCATGAAGTGCTTTAATATATGCATACTGTCTGGAATACCGAAGAACACGTGGCGGCAGTGGTTCCTCCTGACAAAACGTCCTCGTCACATTTAGAGGATGCTTCACAGCGCAGTCTATTAGGTGAAGCATTTGCGGTGAAGCACGCAGTGCGGTGATACTGCGCGTGACCAGTGCGGTTTCAGCTCATTGAAAGCAGTCTGCATGTGCATATGAAGGATATATGCGTAGTAGGTGTTAGAACAGCTTGACGTCATCCCATAATAAAAATAAAAACAGTGACGCGCCCGAAACGACGCAATCGCCCTACGCGCGCAACCGATCGCAGCTGCGGGATGGCGTCAAGTTGCGGAAAGCAAAATCGAAACTATGAGACTAAGCTGTGTTTCAGAAATGGGACACTGGGGAACGATTCTAGAGCTCTTCTTCAATGTTCCTGACAATGTGCATAAAGTAAAGCATTCAACACAACCAGGAGAAACTACTGTTCTCCGCTGGGTTTCATTTCAAATGCAGATGACCATTCTACAGGTGTTAGTTGGAAAAAATTGCTGTGATGCAAACTGTTTTTGGGAGTTTTCTTTTTTTCAGGCTCAATCGATAATTCGAACTTTCGATTAATTCGAACATTTTTTCTTGTCCCTTGACGACCAAATTAATGAGAGTTTACTGCATTTTCTCCAAGCTTTCCTGCCACAGGAACTGATGGTGCAGTTTATGCAAGTGCAGATATGAGTGATCTCCCAGCCCTCAACATTTTGGGGCACATTTGTCATTATTCTCTGCATAATTTGTTTATGACCAGAGATCCAGTATATGAACAAATAAAGAAATGTGTTTTTGAAGAACATGAAGAAATGTACGCATGTGCTCAGGTGTTCTTACTGAGAGATCCGGAGCTTCATATCAGCAACAGTCAGCTGGCCCTTGTAGTAGTGCCTAGGAAAAGAAAAAAAAAAAAATGTTGCACCATAAGATTGGGAAACCCGTATCAATAAAGTAACTGAAACTTATGTTGAAATAATAGTCTGCTTTATTAAGCCCCCCTTAACCGAGCAATTCAAACTGCTTAACACTGTGTGGTGATTTAGGGAATGCATTTATTAAAGTGTGCACAAACAGGAGCACAAGTCAGGGTGTCTGACAATCTCATTTCAAGTTGACTTTGCCATGTTTTCCCTGGCCCTTTCAGTCCACCATTGACATGGCGGAAAAATATAATGGCCATAGTGGAAAACATAGTGGAAAAACATGATCTATTCACAGTACAAGAAACTACTACATAGTAACTTAAATTGCAAATGCTTTAGTGAAATTTGTTCTTCCTGTTTGAGAGAGCTCATTTTTTCCCCCTGAAAACCCAAGTGGCAGGATGTCATGCCTTACACATGTTCAAAGGAAATCGGACTATATATAGTAGTAGTTCTGTTGCGATTCATGGCAGCCCAACACATTAATTTCAGTCGACCATATTTCCTGACGACCAATTTTTTTATGGTAGTATCCCTGAAACATCCCTGTATTTCCAGGTGCACAAAATTACCCCAGAAATTTCAGGTTTTCCAGGCGGCCAGACACCCTGCAGATGCAAAATAAAACCGACAGGCCACAGCCCCAAAGACAGGCCCAGGGCTACAGCAATGCATGGACTTCATTTTGGTTTGGTTTGATTTGGTTTGCAGAGTTTAACGCCCCAAAGCGACTCAGGCTATGAGAGATGCCTCAGTGGAGGACTCCATAAATTTCGAACACCTCATTTTGATGTCCAGGGCCAGGCCAGATATGGGAACAAAAAAATCTAAGATTTTTTGTCTTTTTGTCTAGAATAGTCAGCAAAGTCAGTGAAGCAAATTCAAAAAAGGAAAAGATCACAAGGCGATCAGCCGTCTGATGCGGCAATTCTACAAAAGCAATTGGATTTACCATCAGTGACTGCTTTGATACTTTTACACTATTGAATGCTTTTGCACAAGGCCAAAGCTTTACGCAGGTGACAATTTTTGTTTACAGTGAAGGTGGGTGGAGGTGGGTCAAAGGTAACATGGGCGGTTGAGACGCTCCAAAGCTAGGTGGTGTGGGCAGATGGCTTGTCCACTGTGTCTTTTAATTTCATTTTGCCATCACCTTTTTTGTTCCATTCGTGCATGAGTTTCCGATGGATGGAGGTTCTATGTAAAGCACAGTAGCCAAGCTAGTGATAGGTAGAACTTCTGAAGGGTAGAGTTGGGTGCTGCAGTGGTGCTACTAGGGTGGCATAGTGTAGGTGCTTCTGGTGGGCTAAGGTGGCTAGGTAAAAGCTCCTTCATATGGGCTGGAGGCTTCCCTACAACCGACATTCAATTTCCAAAAGGGGGGCGGTTACAGTAGCATTGCTGTTGTAATCAGAAAAAGAAAAGCCAATGACTTGAGCAAAGTTTTTGTTTCCCTGCCCTTCAATATTTTAGCTACAGCCAGCATTCGACATAAGAAGGTAACTACGTGAGCATTCACTTTTTGTCCCTGTGCTGGAAATGATATCAGTAGTCCATTCCTGCTCACCCCGCTGGAATGTCTGCGAGACAAGGGTGGTCCACACTGTTCCACATTTTGAAGTTGTGCGTGGTCTTCCAGGCACTGAGAAAGGCAGTATTGAATGCCTCCTGGTCCTTAGTGCTGACGGCATCTGCACACAGGAAGCAAGAAGAAAAATACAACAGCTGATGAGACATGGCACTTCGAATTTGTGGCAGAGAGTGAACGAAAATAAGAATATCTCAGCCCAGTTACAATGTACAAATGTAAGGGACACAAAATTTTAGAAGAGGAATGACTGCCCTAGCAGACATGCCAAAGATGAGCACACTTTATTGGTAGTAGCCTGCAGAGCCTCACAGATTCCCACTTCCACAGGCTTGACATAAAATGTTAAGTGCTCGCTTCTCAGTGCCCTGATAGTTCCCAGACATCGCAAAGTGAGTTCAAGAATTTATGGCAGATGAAGAATTTGTGCTGCAGCTGGTATCCTACTGAATACAGTGGAATTGCACCTAGCACACCATTCTGCTATTATGTCAAAACAGATCAATGATTGGAAAAAGTCATGTCACATGTATCCTGCCCTGCCCTGCAAATCCTATAAGTGGTCAACTTAAACGCTTTTCAACGCAGCCACCTTCCAGTATCTCCTTCTCCTATAAAAAAAGAGGAGGGCTACCCTCTCCACTTTGCCAACTGTGGCAGATGTCACAGATGTCTCTTCCATGTACCAACTTCATCTGGTGCCAGGTGGGCTGTATCAGCTACCACCTTGCCGGTGACAAGTGGTGCGTGACACTGCTGCGCACCAATGCTTTGCTCCAATGGCCCCTTTATGCTATCACATAACAAAAGCAATTGGGTGCAGCTAATGCCACTGCAAGCAATCAATATACCTATAAGTCATGACCCACCTTCCAGCTGAGCAGTCTTCAGCAGACTTATGAGGTAGATTTTAAACTCGGACCTCAGCCACTCTTCACCACCTTGCCAGCCTAAGAATAAGAGCACAGAATACTCATTATAACTCTCACTGAAAATATAACCAAACAGTTCACACCCAAACGTGGCAAAGGCTGCCTTGCCAAAAACAAGAGCCATTCACGTATATTACTCTAGAGTACTGTAAAGCAAAACAAACCTTCACTATGTTACATAACCAGGCCTCACATCCCTGTGAAGCATGCTTTTGTACTAAACGCCAAAGTCACTTCATGTTATATATAAATTACTAAGGCCATCATGTGCCAAATGTAAGGATAAATGAGCTTGTCTTCAGGGAGAAAACCAAAACCCTCTTTAAAGAGATAAACACTGCACTCTAAGCTTTCATTTTTTTTTTCGCCGCAATATAAACCTACTTGTCTAGAGTGGTTGATTTTGCAACGGTTTTGCCAAAAACGCAGTAGAAAAGTTTTACCAGGAATTTTTAGATTAGTGCACGTGCCCATTTTTATGTAGTCCGATGCTGGAAACCATAAGTAGCGACAATGATGATGAATGCACACCGACAAAAGTGATGTACCAAAAACTAATATATAATCTCACCCGCCAGACAGTAATTAGAGATGTTTCAGTACACAGTAGCGTCATGTTTAGTTTCTATACCAAAAGGTGCTATAGCACAGGAACAAACACATTATCGACAGAAGTTTTAGTGGGCCATGGTCATCACTTCATTAAAAAATTCAGAACACTGTGTGGATGCCTTCCATCCTCCTAAGATGGAAGTTGCCAAGCGTAGGTTATTATTTATTTTATTTCATGCAGACTGAATTTTACCCTTTATTCTAGTGTACTAACTTACAAAAAGAAAACACCAGGATATATTTGTTAAGTAGCGATGTACAAGCCTAATGAGGTGTACACCAGAAAGAAAAAAAAAAGAGCGGAATCAAAGAAAAACATGAAAAACTAGACTCATGATCTGTTTTTACAACACTGTAAGCTGTATGAGTAACTGCGAGAAGCTCGGCATAATTTTCATTGCAACAAGCGATGAGACTGCTGAACGTATACTGACATGTGCCGTCAAGGAAGAGGTCTCGTGAGTCGTCAAGTACGTTCTTGACCACATAGTCTGCAAAGCGAAGGTCTTCCATGGTGAGGTAGAGCTGTCGTCGAAGGTCATTGTCCAAGATTGTAATCTTACACTCATCCACCTGCCATCGATAAAGATCAACATGTACATTGAGATTATACTCAACTGCAAGTAACAAGGAAGCTGATAGCAGACATAAAAATGTTTGCAGCTCAAAGTTATTGTAGGGAGAAATGGAGGGTGGGGGAGGTAGAAGTACTAATACAGCAGGCCACAATATTAATGTCAATATGTTGCAGAGCAGCCATACCTCTACGATGACATCAAAGAGGTGCTTCTTTTGTTTGAAGAGATCGTTGGTCGCCCCGACAACACAGCTTCGAATGCTGATGTCACTCAGCAGGTCTATGATAGGCAGAGACACGTACGGCAAACATAGTGAGCCCTGCAGAAAGAAAGCCAGTGTAGCAGTGTAGCACTCATACAGTTTCGTCTCTGATCTGATGCACTTTCTGTGGTATACGTAGAGGGTCACTAAACTAAGCTGCAACTGCTTCCTCCTACAGAATGTCATCCTTGTTTTTGATCTTTAAAAGTGATGTAGTTCAGGAAGCTTGTGTACTTTCGGTGCCTTCGTGTGGATGTATAGGCATGTATTGAATAAAATTCAACCACATTTGTTCTAGAAAGTCAATAAAAAGCTTTCGAATCACCTATCATAGGAGCGTTACTATCGGACTTGCATATATCAGACACAAAGGAAATCACAAAATATGTAACTGAGCACAGGGCAAATCTAAGCTTGCCTGCAACCCCAAAGCTAGCGTGAACTAGCAATCAAATGTAATATATTGTAAACCAGCAATCCATAACTGTCAATGTTAAGGAGAGCTTTTGCGGAGGCTACATTTATTGTTTGTTGTTGCAGAGTGTTGGTAGTGTTCAGCTTCATTATGCTTCTCTGTTACTTCATTGTGCTATTACTCTTGTATTGTGGGAGGCGGTTAGCACCTGCGAGGCACTTTCATCAATTGCACTTCAAGTGAATAGTGAATGACCCTGGCAGACGGTACAGTGTTCTTGCTTAACCACTGAATGAATTGTGCGCACTACAATATATATTTTGTTTTTGCTCTCATACAGGTCGCAAAATACTGATTTTATTAAAACTTTGTGCCTGTGTGTGTTTTACTAATAACAAAATGATTCCAACAAGAATACAGATTTTACTTTAGAAAATGACAGCTCAGCTCTTGAACCGGCGCAACAAATGACACATCCAGGCAAGAGTGTCAAAAATTCTAAACAGCTTTTCCTCCATCAGTAATAACCTTTCTAGAACAAGAAAAGCTTGCCTTTGAGAAGATTGGGAGAGGCAGGCCACAATCCTCATTTGGCAGGGCTATCACCTTGGGAATGCTTTGAAGAAGCAGTAAGTCATCTTGATCTCGGGTGGCCTGACCTGTGGCACTTTCTAGTTCAGCTCCTTCACCGCCAAAGTTGAGGGTCACCAAGCCTGTGCTCTCTTCACCCGGGGTCGTGGATCCATCCAGCTCACTGAGGAGGTCACTGTCATCTCCTCCTCCAGGAACGCTAACCTTAGCAGCACCAGATGGAGATTCCTGTATGGATGCGTGTGAGACAGAGTGGGCTGCAACTTCCTCATATCTAGTAGTATCAATTATTAACTTAATAAGGCAGTAATTACTCATTAACATTCACCCAAGTGCAGCCATATGGCTACAAAGGAAAGCTATACAGCTTTTTAAGAAACTCCGTAGTTAAAGAAAAATACGCCCTGGTCCGGGGATCGAACCCGGGTCAACTGCCTTTTCGGGGCAGTTGCTCTACCAACTGAGCTAACCAGAACGGTCAGCAAAACAGATGGTAGGGCAAGAGCGAACTGATCAATAACTCGAAGTGGAAATCAATAACTCGTAGCTGAAGAGTAATTACTGCCTTATTACAAATCTACTCCACCTTAGGCGATTCCCCTAAATATCTGAACAATACCATTCCCACTTCGAGTTAATCTCGCCCTACCACCTGTTCTGCTGACCGTCCTGGTTAGCTCAGTTGGTAGAGTGACTGCCCCGGAAAGGGGGTGATGCCGGGTTCTATCCCCAGATCAGGACGAATTTTTCTTTAACTAGAAGTTGGGTGGATGTCAATGAGTAATTACTCCCTTATTACAAATCTGCTCCACCTTGGGAGATTCCCCTCAATATTCAACCAATTATTAACTTGTTAGCAAAGTACATAAAAGACCCTACAGAACATAGCCTTTTGCTGCACCATGCATCAACAATGCCGGCACCTCAGCAATTCACACCTGCTTTTAGAAATTATATAATCGGGCCGATTTTTTTTTAAGTGCATGTATTTTTATTTTACAAACTGCTTGGGATACGTCAGTGCAGTCTGTGCAAGTGGACTGCGCAACAAGACTGACATTACCTATAGGACTGAGCTCAATAATTAGATAATTAGTAAACGAAGTTAAATCAACTTTTTATTCAACACTGAAGGTAAAGCTTATTTTCTTAATCGGCACTGCACTTCGAAGTCCTGAATGTCAAAAATGGTAAAATACACATTTAAGGCTTGCCGAGTTGGCGAGCCTTCATTGCAGATATATAAAATGGCATCGCATGCATTTCTTACGCACAAGATAGACAATGTTTGTGCATAAGAAGATGCAGATGAAGTTAACTTGATTTCCACAAAAATACTACACATGGTGATGCCATGTATGGAAGCCTACTCAACAAGCTTTCATACACATATTTTTGGTGTTTATGATAATTCAAACCACACAGCCAACCAGCAAAACTTTTTGAAATTATTTCACCTTTGGTGTTGAGAGCTTTTGATTTGAAAATATAACCTTTCATATGACATCAAAAATGAAAAGGGTGATTATCAAGTTTCAGTTACTAATTATCCATCTAATTATTGAGTTCTTTTATAGTATATGTAATGTCTGCCTAGCTGAACAATACCTACACAAGCTGCAATCATCAATTAATGCAGTATTCAAAGGAAAGACCTGTAAGCATCAAGAAACCACCCAGTGTATAGTATGCAGACAAACGGTCAAAAATTGTTAGAGCTAGCATTGATTCCCTTGTAGCATCTTACAAGAAACAAGGCCTTACAAGAAGCCCTACACTACAGCATTTCTCACAGCCTGAGTCCCTTTGGGACGTTAAACCCCATGAACCAACCAACCACGAATCGAACTACAACCTGCCAGTCACAGGTGAATCGCTTATCCACTTGATTAAATCGTATTTCCCCAGTCCAAAAAACGATGCAATGCATACAATAGCCATACACTAGTTTTTCACTACTAGTTTACACTACACTAGGTTACTCTAGTTTTCAGAGAAATCAGCACTTCTAGGAAGCAGTGACATGAAAGGGAATGCACAGTTCACATTCAAAGCAGTAGGGTTATTATACCGAATCAACAAAAACAAAATGTCGCTTGCCGTTCATACTCGAGGAGTAGTCAGTTATGTTTAAACCGAATTCTCTCTGACAGCATACCCTGGAAGTAAGGCTGTAGATAGCAGAAGGCAGTTTACTCCAGATGAAGCCTTTGTTGGCAAGAATGCTGGGGGCGTCTTTGCTGTTGACGGGTGTTGTAGGAGACTTGACTGCATCCCCATCCTCTCGTTCGACAAACTCTAATTTAGACCTGCAAACAACACATTACAGTAAAACATTTTAAGCACAGCACAAGAACTCGAGCTCTATAGGGATAGCATACGTTCAACAATTGAATTCTGCACTACTACAGAAACGAAATCTGCCTACCAGACCAGACAGCGCAGGGCCCCAACAACCAGCCCCTCAATTAATACCACTCAGTCACTCTGCTTGAACCACACGTGGGGTTTTCAATGGTCCATTAAATGCAATGAGAAAAAAAAAAATGCTCAAATTTTGTGCATCATAATAGTCACGACACGGGATGTGCCCCCAAATGAATAGATAAAGCCCTCAAAGCAAACTAGCAAAATCTCCTCAAAGCAAACTAGCAAAATTAATAAGAAACTAAATCAATAACAGAAGCTTCATCTGACTCCAATGGTAATTTCTCATAAACATAAAACCCGTACTCACACCAACGCTATACACAAACTATCATCGTTCACAAGTGTAACTTAATACCCCTGGCGGTTCAAACAAGGTACATTTACCTTCCACCCTCTGAAACCATCTTCACTTGCAAGAATCTGCACCCTGTGCTACTCACTCAAAGCACAAGTCAGTGTTTTCAGACACGAGGGCTAGGCACCACTTTCCCCTTGCTTTTAAGATGACCGTGCTGTTGCTGCACTTACTCCAGCCCTTCACAAGTGCATTCTTCCTGCCCCAATGCACTTAAGAATGCCTTGAATTCACCACTGGATGCACATGGCATGTTAATACAACTTATAGAAAATGTTAGGGGTGCTGCAAATGGAAAGGCAAGCATGAAACTGCTCCGATGGTGGAAGCCTGTCAAGCACATGCAAACAACATAGTGCCGAAGCAAGCATGCCATGCCTCCTCACGCTTCATTCGCATTTAAAGCAGCGTATCATTAATCTTGGCCATCCCCTACCTGAAGCTTTTTGAAGCACCAGCATTAGGCACCGGATCAGTCACTGTCACGGTGACTGCACAATGTTTGAAAGAATCTGACCAATACCCTTTTCTAAACCTATATATAAAAATTTGCACCACACAGGAGGGAGGAAGGAGGAGCTGGCCAGCTATCACTCATGAGTATGGGCTTCCTGCTACTTGTGAATTTGTATTATTTACCTCAGATGTCTGTTACAATAAAATTTACTGGCTAAGTGAGTAGATATACTATACTCCTCAAAAAGGCATTGCACAGCACTGAACCCAGACCACTAAGCCAGCCTCAACAGTCCAGTAAAAACTATTTCAAGTAAGGCCACTTGCCTCATTTCAGTCTTTTCCTTGGGGTCAGAGTCAAGGAGCTCATCTATCTCCGAGACAAGTTTGTCCTCTTCCTCAAACACCGAGTCATCTGTCACCCTGTTCAAGTATGGGATGTCAGCGAGGCTCACTGGCAGAATCTTGCTGATGAACTCTTTTCCGACGGACCCCAAAGATAACCGCGGAGCCTCCGTCTTCTCCTTCTTTTCCTCGGCATCCTTGTGTGGGGTCTCTGTTTTCTCTTTCCTCTCATCAGAGTCTTTTCGGCTGATAGGAAATGACTTGGGATCATTTGTTGCATTCTCAATAGATTCAGCTCGCTTGGCCAGGCTTTTGGTCTCCGAATTGCGGATCGTCTTAGAAAGGAGGCTCAGATCTTCGGGAGAGTGAGCCTCCTTGTCCTTTGCTGCGACTTCTGCACTGGGCTCCTTCCTGCGGGAATTAATTATCACCTGTCAAGGAAATGATTTATTTACCCACACAGCCCCACGCCGGAGTACCCACTCAGTTCTCCACAGTTTGCGCACCAAATACAACGCGCACCGAACTCACACATGAGTTCACCACAACTACGCCAACGCGGATCACACTCGCGCACGGCCCCACGCGCACATATCTGACACATGACGTTCCCGTAATGGTGATGATGATTGTGACGACGGCTGTCCCCTTTTTAACGGGTCACCACTCAAGTCAGTGTTGCCAGCATTCCTCTCTCTCCAGCCAACTCTCCGCGCCCCTTATGGCGCCACCTGCACTGGCCCTTACACACCTCAAAGTACATGAAAGGTCTGGTTGTAGCCTTTTCCCTTCGGCAAAGTAGGAATACCATGCTTATTTGGGACTCTAAGACCCACAGCAATTGCATAAAGCCATAAACAATGTAAACATTAAAAGCAGCAACAGACGCTTTTCATAAGTTTCGTATAAGTTTCGTAAGAAACGAACCCATAGGGTTTGTTTCCAGGTCACGCAGCATAGATTGCTATGCGTTTCCACTGTTCCAAATCTCTCGAAGGTGAAAGAAGCCATTGTCCTCACCTTTCCGAAAGGCAGGACGTTTGCTGATAATACAACAACATAACTATATGGCTACACAGCAAACCTTTCGGCTCTTTACCTTTGAAAGCAAAAGCTGTCGACAACTAAATCACTGTTGGCAGTCCTAGTTTTAGTCTCAGCTGTGACATCCATAAGTTTTTTATGCAACAAAACGTGGAAAAAAAGGAAGGATCAGTTTAGACAAAAGGCCTTGCCTGTCTTTCTCTGAGGCAAGGGTATCTAGACTTTGCTTCAGCTCGCTTGGTGAGTGCCGCAGGTGAACCTCGAGGAAGTCGTGCTCCTCGGGATGCAGCTCTGAACTCAGATGCCGCAGGCCAGTCGTGCATGCGCACTCTTGCAGGCCCTGCTCCAGCATACCTGCACACAATGAAAGAAAGCTTCAAAGAAGAGGTTCTCTGCAAGCATGTGCTTGACGCTACCACGAAAAGTGCACCTTGAGAGGGTTAGAAGAGGAGCTATAAGCAAGGTTGCTTACACGACTACTGGCAAAAACTGAAAACTATCAACAGAATTAAGATTTAGAAGAGAATGGACTAAACATTCTTTACCGGTGGGCCTATAAACGACCTCGGTATAAATGTACGGTCCAGTTCGCCATGCTTCAAAACCTTTTTAATTCCTAGTAAGCACTAAAGCAAGCAAAACAAGAACCGAAGTTAGGGCTCTTAAACCGTGAAAAACTTACCAGGAAACAGAGAACACAGGGTGAGAATAGTGGAGCAGAGATCCTTGACAGGAGTCTTGTAAAAGAGTACCTGGTGAAAAAAAAAGAAAGGGAGAAAACAAGAAAAGATAGCTAGAATAGCAGCTTGGGCATGTTGGTTATGCATCTTGAGGTAACAGCGCGGAACGTGGACGGGAGCACAAGATTACTGCACAAGACGACAACATCCTGTCGTCTTCTAATCTTGTGCTCCCGTCCACGTTCCGCGCTGTTACCTCAAGAAAAAAAGATAGCAACAGCGCCGCACGTTAAAAGTGTCATAAACAATGGCTCAAAACCATCGCACAGTGTAACACGCCTCTAGTAAGTGTCTAAACCCGCCTGTCAATAATGTTCTTCTGTTGTCTTTTGCTCCGGTCCGCAGCAAAAGCCTGCCACACGTGGCAGGCAATGCGTGACACAAACTGTCACCAACTCACCTTCCGTTCCAAGAGCATCAGCTTGAAAAGCAGAACTGCTTTGTGCTTGAAGTGCAGAATGAGGTCACGTGAAGAGAGTCCTGTAACGCAGAGGCAGAGATTAAGACATGTGGTAGCAGCAATTAGAAACAAGACTGAAAAAAAAAAAAAAAAAAAAAGACTGAAATATATGTTTTTTAATCTATGCACTGCAATGTCCCAGCTAAACATGCCTCTTTTTTTCTTATTTTTAGATTTCACAGACTCCCTATGTCAAGCATTTGATACATATGGCACACTAAAACATGTGATTGTATTAGGCTGCAGAAAAGAGAAGAAAATAAAAACTTCAATACAGTCGAACCCGGATATATCGAATTTTGGTTATATCGAACTCACGGAATATCCCCTTGAAAATCCCATGTAAAAGTATAGGAAAGCCGCGTCATATATTGAACTCAATTTCACCGGTCGTTCGATATATCGAACTCCGCCCCACGCACTGGAAAGTGTGCCTTCCCCAAAGACGATCGCATCACCCTCGGCCGTTTGCCACGTGATGTTTTCAAGCTACGCGCGGAAAAAATGAGAGGGGACAGTTCGACTAGGGCAGCGCCGCATCTGCGGTTATCGTTTCCCGCGCGCCAGCACGTGACGTTTGCAAGCCATGTGCGTGAATGAACCAGAGAGAACCGGTGGGAACGAGAGGGGAAAAACGCGATAGAGCGAAACGCAAGGGTGTGCCCATTCTTTTGCCGAGCTATCTCTCTCCTTCCTCTTTCCCGGCCTTCGTTCACGTGCTACGCATGCGCCAAGCCAGCTCAACCCGTTTTCAGACAGACGTCGGACGCTTTCCCCAGCGTGTGTTGCGAACCCTCTGCGCGCGGCGGCTGACGTGGCTATGGCGCCTGCGGAAGTTAAGAAGCGGCAGATCTTTTTTTTCTTTTTTTTTTTTTTTGCGAGTCGTTTGTTCTTACTGGTTGTGCTGTACACGCGGCGTAGCGTAAGATTTGGCGTTACAAAGTGGCTTTTTTTCTTCTTTTTTTTTTTTTTTTTTTTTTTTTTTGCGGGAGTCGTTTATTCTGGCATGTATGAATCAACGAAAGCACGCGGTCAGCTGCGATCATGGCACCGGCTGTTAGCGTTTTTCGCTTCAACAGCATTTGCAGCTACTTTATCACGCTTTCCAATGATTTTGTAGCAGTAGACTGCGCCCGCGCTTGCGTGATAAATCGAACCAGGCTTGTGCAATCAAGCCATCACGGGCAGTCTGCCAAGTTCGCTCCCCGCCGCAGCAGGAGCTATCAAAAGATAAACACGCCGTGACGTTATCGCTGCGCAGCATCTTGGCACGCTGCCATGAAATGAGCTGTGGATGAGAGGACCGAAACGGAGTGCGACATGCAAGCGATAACGCTGGCCATTTCTGCAGCAGTGACACAGAAACCTTGTTTTGAGCTGCCGCGGTGGAAATTTTTTGCTCTGTCGCTACCGCTCGTCGCCGAGATCGCTTAATCGCGTGCATGTGAGCGAGCTGACCTTAACGTTTTTTTTTTTTTTTTTTTCAAAATTCTCGAGTGCAAAAGTGGAGGGTGGGTTTATTATGCGAGTGAGTTGATTACGCGACAAATAAAGTATCGTATTTTCGCATCGTAAGTGCCGTCCCAAGCCGATTTCTGTATACCGAATTATCGATATATCGAACTATTTTGCAATCCCCTTCGAGTTCGATATATCCGGGTTTGACTGTATAATCGGCGGTCACAGGTTGTCTCTCTTCTGGTTATGATCTTGACATCTCTATTAGGAAATCTGCGTGTCCACAGTTTTTAATTAAGTGGTGGTTTTTGGTGGCACAAGAAAGGGCCAGAGACAGTTTTTTCAAAGCATTTCACCCTGGAGAAAGCCGGTCACTAGGCCTGAAGGAAAGAATATAACCACTGCAAGACATATGTGAGGTGCATGATCAAACATTTTTGGCCACCACTGCAGTAAATCCATCCTTACATTTACTAAATATATATTAAAAATCAAATGCAGAGCTACTTGGGCTATGATGCCGCACTTGAAACGACCTCTTACACTTTCCAGAACACACCAAGGCAAGAACGCCACATTTATGGCTGTGTACTGCCATATTATAATGCTGAAGACAGCTGTGCCATTCCATCCAAAATCAAGACCAGAAAAAAGGCAATACAGAGTAATGAATGGCATGATGAAAAATGGCAGACTGGAAAGTACAGATTGTCCACACTTATATTCACACTGTTATCATTATAATCTGCTAATCCATTTACTTCTGTGAGGAGCAACTGAAGGATAAAGCTTACATCATCATCAACACCAACTGTTAAAATCAGTTTGAGTAGCTACGCACACTTCAAGCAATGAGACCGACTAAATAGCCCACCGTGCTGACCATACCCACCCAGGAATGGCTGCCCGCCATGAAGCATGTCGGATGACAACAGAGCATTCAGGTTCTGGTACGTCTCCTTGAGCAGTGCCACCTGACTGAAGTCTCGTTCTTCAAAGTATGCGTGCGTCACCAGCTGCAACTTGGCCTGGATCAGCCCGTACAGGGGGAGCCGACTCAGCACGCACACACTTTTCTGCACTGAGCTACGTGTCACGTCCGAGCCTCGACGCAGTAACATCTGTGCACGTGAGCAGGGAAGAAATTAGGACCAGCATGCAGATAATGCTCTACAAAACACCGTGGCATATGGCTACATTAGGAAGTCAATCAAAGTGGCAAAAATATTTGCCATGCTAAGGTTTCTGTATGTGTGTCACAGTCGCAAGTTTTAAAGGAGGTTTTTCGACCTTCGCATATTCTGGTGAAAATTTTATGGCAGGTGTTCCTCTCTGCCCTGACGCACCCTACCACATTTAGATTCTGTGCGATAATCCAGTCGTGTGAAAATCTATTTTAAAACTGCGTTTTTAACATCACAAACATTATACACGCGTTACTGCCCACTCCCAGTGCGATCACGAAATTTTGAGGCCTGAATTAGGCTATCACAGGCATTTTATGTGCTGCATCATGATTGCCAGACATTATTTCCACCATCCAACGTGCGCACGAGAGTTCTTCTAATACTGTATGCGACATCACCGTTTCGTCAAAGAGAACATGTTTCAGTTTTTATTTGCTGTTCTTACTCTTTATGAAAAGAGTTATTCGAAATTTGAAGGACGGTTTTTTGTGTTGGAGTCGGGACACATTGAAGTGTGTAATGCAATCGATGATGAAAAAACCACTGGAGTTGGCCTTAATGCCCATTCTTGTCATAACTTGCAAGAACCAGATCTCACCTGCAGAAAAGCAGTGTTGTACTATTGCTGATCGCATGATTCACACTCTGCTGCCCGCCTAGAAAAGTCACTAATATAGGAACAAAATGAAAAAATACAACTTGTAAATGCATAACCTAGTCCTTGCAAACAACGTCAGCTGTCTGGAGTTTGCAAGGACACCTCCCAATTGCGTTATTTTTTGGAAAATTGCTAAGCAAATTTAGGATAAAAATATGTCCACAGAGGAAATTTCATAAACTAGGCTGTTGAATTTGTGCAGGACAGTATGCAACCCATGAAAGCCCTAAATTGAAATATTGCAACAAAACTTTTAAATGATTCATTTGCACCTTTAACATTACTTTTTTTCCTTTTCAAGGTACACTCAATAAAAATATAATAAAGCAATCTTAGATGCCTATGCTACAAGGTCCACAAGACATTACATAACTGCTGGCTCCAGGTTAATTTAAGCCATGTTGATTCTTGAACACAAAAGATGGGGGGGAAGGGCCTTAAATCTCCCCTTGCTCCACAGGAATACAGTAACCGCATATCAAAATTAAGCCCACTACCTCATGACTAGCAGATGGATGCTAGAGTTTTATATGTTATTGCAAGAGAAGCTACTATAACAATGAGCATGCTTTGAATTTTGATAAATTATAGAAAATGTTTACAATGCAGAGGTTGCTACCACTGTCAAAAACATTTGAGCTCTTCTTTCCAAACTATAAACCCGGCTTGCTGATGAAGTTGAAATCAGACAAAGAACAATATACAATACAATAAACCTTGTTTTTATTTAAAATATTTTCCCACTGCAGAGGCTACTAGGAAAGGTAGGAAATTATGAGAAAATGTGGCAAAAACTAGCATTACATACACAAAAAAAAGTGCTACCACAGAACAGTTTCAATGCTTCTAAACTTTATACTTAGTAGGGTGTATTCAAAGAGATGGAATGGGAACAGTTAGGCATCATGGTTGATAGGCAACCTGCAGTGGCCAGGCGGCGCTAGTGGAGCGCAGCGTTCAGCGCCGCCAACGGCGGCGCCGAGTAATCTGAGTAAGCCGGCGCGGTCGGGTTGCGTTCGCGTTGTACGGCTGGAAGCATCTCGGCTCTCATTTTCTGCGGTTTTAAGGCAATCGAATGTCTTCAGAGCTACTTCCGAAAACCAATACTGGCGAAAGGACACCGCCTGTTCGAGGAATGGTCATGTTTAAAACGTGAACGGTGTCGACGTCACCGCGAAGTGCGCGCCGCTCACGACGGAACACCCGCGCGCACAGCTTTGAATTTCGCGTGAGTAGACGGAATTTTTTTTTTAGCGAAATTTATTCTCTCAGGGCATCAGTCGGATATGTGATGAATAATTAAGAAATAATTAAATGAATGAAAAATGTTGTAAACGTAGCTTTTCATTTACCTATTGCGTTCACACCTCATACCCAAACATTGAAAGTGCAGAGAGAACCTGATACGAGATTGATCGCCGTATCTTCTTTTTTTGTTCTTGCTGTTTGATTACAGCAGCATCATAATTTCCTCGCGGTTTTGCTTTACAGTTTAATACCATGACGAACACTTTTGTTCGTGGTGCACCTTTCGACAGTGCCACGGAGGTTACAGGAGGCATGGTGCGGTACCCGCTACGGATGTCGTGGCGATTGCAAGCACTGTGCGGTTGTAGCGTGCGTCATCAACGAAAACTGTGCGTTCCGGGGGCGGGGAGTAGGGGGCCTCCTACACCGTTCAAAAAATACAGCTCTTAATAACAACTGGCATGCATTTTGTACTTCCGTACCTCAAGCTTGGAGAAAGCCGGCGGGTAATGCTGGCACTCAACGGCAAAGCTTTCGTAAGGGAGGTCGTTAAGAGTTAGAATTTTTGCTGTTGCTACTAATGATGAAATAGTCTATCGTCTGGGACAAGAGACTCTTGAGTAGCTTGAGCAGTCGGTGAAAGAAATATTTGGTGCGGAACGATAGAACGAAGTTCCATTCTCAGCGTACACAGTATCACGGGCCGCTACACTCCGCCACTTTGACTTTTTCGGCACCTTAAGAACTAATTTACAGATAAATATGCTTATTGAAATCTGTAATTGGAAGTTTTGAAGATATTGACATGGGGCCTTCTACCCCGCACCTCCACCAAGATGATACGGGGCAGAAGGCTAGCACAGGAAGCCACAGCAGGTGATGGGCAAGTGTTCACAGCATAGTAGAGCAGAACACAGCAAGTGTTCAGGCAAGTGGCAAGTCCCAACGGTTTCTTCAGCTTCGTCTTCCTTTCGCGTCACTACTGTTGATCGTCCTCTTCAACATCCAGCGACGCAGGGCATATATGTAACAATATTTTGGCTTTGTGGTTCCGAATAGACACCGCATTAGAAATCCGGTTCACAGATCTACGACCATTTTTTTTTTATTTCGCCTCCGTTGAAATGCAGCTGGAATACGATGCTGCGGCTGCACGGCTTTGTTGCTTTTCTGGACGTATGCCACTCGATCTTGCACAGCATATACTAGTACACGCCAGATTTTACAGCGCGGAGCGCGTACTTAGTAGTGTGCCCCAACCAGCGTGCGACTCCCCGAGTCCGAAGTTTATACCGTTTCCTCCGCTCACAGGCAATCGTCTTATTTTAGCTTATTGGCGTCTGTACGCCAATGGCCCCATATAACAAAACGAATTTCAGTTACATCACTATCTCGCAGCCAATATCTCTTTCTCTCATCATTCTCCCCAGGTTCTCCCAGCAAGCGGTACGCTTAGGCTTCCTTCGTGATTGTGACAGTCTTTCTCGCCACCCTTGCGCTTATTATTATTCTTGTTCACGTCCGTAGTAGTCGAAGCATCGCACGAGACCTCTGAAGTCACTAAATGAGTAAATCACACTCACTGGGATAACAAAACACGAACGCAGAAGGAACACAGCGGCCGCAACATATACGGCGTCAGCTCCTGCGCCGCCTCAGTATTAGCTCCCGTCGGCCGCCAGGTGGCACCACATGTCTCAGCAAACTCCATTGCAGGTTGCCTATAGAGAATATCTCAGTAATCTGCAGTTCGCTGATGACATTGCCTTGCTAAGTAATTCAGGGGACCAACTACAACAAATTATTAGTGATCTAGACAGGAGAAGCAGAAAGGAAGGCCTAAAGATTAATATTCAGAAGACTAAGGTAATGCTGAACATCCTAGGAAAGGAGCAGCAGTTTAAAATTGGTAGTGAAGTGCAGGAAGTGGTAGGCGAATGTGTTAGGACAGGTAGTAACCGCAGATCTGGACCCCGATAGGGAAATTACAACGAGAATAAGATTGGGATGGAGCGCATTTGGAAGGTACTCAAACATTATGACTAGCCGCTTACCGTTATCACTTAAGAGGAAAGTGTACAACAGTCGCATCCTACCGGTACATACTTATGGGGCTGAAACATGGAGTTTAACGAAAGTGGTTCTACTGAAGAAAACGCAGAGAGCTATGGAACAGAAAATGGTAGGTGTAATGTTAAAGGATAGGAAGTGCGCAAAGTGGGTCAGAGAAATAACTCAACTCAAGCTACTGACATTCTAGTGGAAATTAAGAAGAGATGGGCAGGACCTGTAGCACTAAGAGAGGATAACCAATGTACACTTAGAATAACCAATTGGATTCCAAGGGAAGGGAAGCATAGCAGGGGACAAGAAAAAATGAGGTGGGTGGATGAGGTAAAGAAGTTCACAAGGGTCAAGTGGATACAGCTAACATAGGACCGGATTAATCGGAAGAAAATCGGAGAGGCCTTTGCCCTGCAGTGGGTACAGTCCGGTTGATGATGAGATAACATAAATCTAGCATTACAAAAAATGGTCAATGTTGCATGCATTGCATAATGCATGAACAAATGATTTCTCCTGCTTGTAGACCACAATAACAAACATGCCTTTACAGAACTTGTTTCAAAATAGACACACACTGTATGGGAAGCTTCTAAATGCCACCTTAAATGGGCAGTTTACAGAAGTGTCCAGCTTGTTTCTGCCTTCCATGATAGCAGCATAGAAATCCCAATTTATGTCAAACAAGAACCATATTGAGATTATATAAGTAGGCAGAAACATATATACTTTCTCAACAGCATTGGTTTCACGAAGAATTTGTCACAAACTAAACACAAACAGATGCAACTTTAAAAACAACACAAGTCTATCTGAGACACAAGTAATACTGTCTATCTGAGAGCAATGAGAGCTGGAACAAAGATACCAGCCTGAATAACTGCTGCGTGCTACATACACAACTCTTGGTTTGCTTTGCAGGGTTAATGTCCCAAAGCGGCTCAGGCAATGAGGGACGTTATGTGGATAGCTCCAGAAATTTCAACCACCAGGAGTTATTTAATGTGCACTGGCATCTCACAGAACACGGGCGTCTTGCTTTTTGCCTCCATCAAAAAGCGGCTGCCATGGCTGAGATTTGGTCCAGCGTCCTTGGATTTAGCAGGCAAGTGCCATAACCCCAAAGCCACCGCGGTGAGCCACACACAACTCTGTGCCCGTCATTCACTCACTATGCAAGCTGAACTAGTGGCACGCAGTTCATAACACATAAAGAGGAGGAAGCATGAAAAGTTTTAAGAGAAGTTCGCGTTGATTCAACATAGAAAAATAAAAAGTCATGTTTACCTCTGCATTGATCTGTCGATAACAGGATATCCCAAAAACAGTTTGCTTTGGGTTATCCAAAGCTGGCAAGTGAAAGTACACAGTGTCTGAAAGGAAGAAGAAATGGGTCAATGGAACAGTCTGACAGGAATGTGCAGCAAGAATGAGCCTCTTATGAATGTCTTATGCATCACCAAATACGCATTTCAATCCTTCAAACAGCAGAATTTTTTTTTCTTTAGTTTATGAGAAAGACTGCCAGCCATGAAATGACAATATTATACCACTGACTTGACCTGCACAACTGCATCTATTTCTGCTGGGCAATTAAAAGTGACCTGAGTCATCGGGTACTAGCATGCAGCCATTATTTTTTGTAATTGTTAACTAAACCATGTCATTTGAATTAAGACTATATGCACAAGCCCTCTGGGATGCCCATGTGACAACTGGCATTAATTTTGCTAAATTTGTGCAGCATTACGAACCAGTACACACTGCACTGATTCCTTCATGTTGCCTCCACCCCTGTTCTTTTGTTCTCTTCCAAAATTTTATGAGCCTTGTACACTAACTGTCAACATAAATTCTTCCAGAAAGTAATTTAGTAAGAATCACAATGTTTTCAATTAGTACAACCTGATATTTGTGCACATGGCAAATCACACTTTTCACGACGCCTGCTCATGGCGAGCTTCTGTCTGAAGAGCACAGTCAATATTTCTTGCGAAAGAGCAGAGTCGCCTTACCTTCTTCATAATTGTGGGCACCGTCGGGCAATGCGAGGGATGGAAGATGCTTCCAGGAATCTGGAAGATCCTGGTTCTCTTGGGCTTCTGTCTCCCCTCTTCCCAGTATTGGTGGGTAGGCATACTCCAACTGACAATCAAGCACAGAAAGACAGAAGAGTTTAGGCATGTATTTAACCCTCAAAGTTTATATATATATATATATATATATATATTATTTTATGCTGTACTAATATTAATATTTGCATTGTATATTGACATTATTTTATGTCACTGAAGTAACACAGCTGTAATCCCAAAAAGCCAGCTTTGTTGGCCCATTTCTAAAAATGACCTTGAAATGTTGCAAACCATAAACATTTACCTCCTCCGCATGCTTTCAGTAGTGATTGTAGTACTATGTGCTACCATATCAGAACTATGAGTAATGCACAATAAAAAGCATGCATGCAAATGAAGTTGGCATGTTTGAGCATAAAGAAACTTCAATCCTTAAGTCTGCTAAGAGGCGTAGCTCTTTAAATGCGTAGTGATGCAACTTCACAGCTCTATATTTTCTAGCACATATTTCATTCAAAATGAGTTTTTGCTTTCTTGTCTTGCTTACTGCATATATATACTGAAGGGTGAATTCCACAGTGCTATAGCAGGCAAGCCACTGTTTGTTACCTCCATTGTTCACACACTGGTGTTCCATTCCACTTTGCTAACAGGCTACTCGACAAGACATCAGAGTGAGCGTGGTGTGCAGGTGCATGACAGCACCTTCACCAGAGCCCTACACAACATTTTATAGCAGAAAGGTTTTTGAAAGATCTTCGAAACTGTTAAGTAATACATAGCCACGCACAAATAAACTAGGCCAGACCTGTATTCGCACACAACATGGGACCCCTTAATCGGATATCAAATGCCTTGCATGTGCCAGGTGGAAATGACAGTAGTTATAGTGCATGGTCAGCGAAAATGTCTTATTTTTTTACTTCTTCAAAACACTCATTACTATCTGCTGCTGCCCTAAAATTCAGTTGTCAGCAGGAACAGTGCACCATCTGTAGGCTGTCTCAGCTGCCAGTAAGTTGTTGCTGTTAACTCCCCAGATAAATCAGATACATGTAAGAAAAATTACCGCTTTCTTTTCCTTTTGTTTTTCTTGTCACTAGTACTATATCACATTGCATTCAATCTTTTTTTTAATCTGCAAGCCACACTTTTTCAGCTAGCTTATTTATTCGGAGTTCCTACCGTTCCATCCAGATGGAACATTTACTGCTGCTAATGTTCCAGACGGAATATTTTACCGCTATTGGAGCGCCGTCCAACGTCGAGCATCAGCAGTATCAGCGCTTGCCGTCATTAAATGTATGAAAGCTATTGCCAAGGCTTTATACATTCTTTTTGTTTTTCTTTTGCTTTGTTTTGCATATGGCATAGTCAGGCGGCGTCTCTCATAGCCTGAGTTGCTTTGGGACGTTAAACACCACAAACCGACCATAGTCAGGCATAGCGACGATAGAAACCGGACAGAAACGGTTCATCGAGATGGCTGCATGATGATGATGATGATGACGACGGTGATAGTATGATTCTCTTTATCACAATGAGTGCTACCTAGAGTAAAAGCGCATCAAAAAGTAATTTTTATAATGAAATTTGGGGTTAGTAATGACCAAGAAGGTATGACATAACTTCCATGCATGCACAATTGGAAAACTGCTGAAAGAACATGCTGTAGAAATGCCTTCAAATTTACAAACCAGGAATATATATTTAAAACCTGCACTTAGTAATGGCCTAGAAGGTATGACATAACTTCCATGCATGCACAATTGGAAAATTGCATTGCTAAAAGAATATGCTGCAGAAATGCCTTGTGGAGTGACATTACAGTTTGGTACTGTCCGCAAATGGCTAATCCTGCGGCTAACCATAAGCCACGGCCATGGGGAGTGAATTCATGCCAAGGGTGTTCAGAGGGGAAGGTGGAGAGATGGGCTGAAAAGCCATCTTCATTGTTCTGGCTAGCCTTGGCTGCTGTCTGCTAGTGCTGCAAAAAGTCCCCCTCGCTGTTGGCTCCATGGCTGCTGCTACAAGACCAAAAACGAGCTGAGTTAAGGTTGTTTTTCACGCAGCCATAGAAAGATAAGACGGATGCAATGTTGATGCCTCTGGCGTTTACACATCTACTGAATGACAACTCCAGCCTATGCTGTATCTACAAGTTGTCATGTACAGCTGCAGCACATGGAGCTCCATGTGCGCGAAAAAGAGTGACGAGCTGTTCATTCTGTCGTCTAGTGGGCAACCCCCATGGAACTGCAGGCATATCGATATGCAAGCCTCGTAGACACTCCTGTAACCACACCACCCTAGCCATGCACATCTCATTTTATAAATGTACAGGAAGATGTACACAGTTGTACCTTCTCTGTACTTGACAATTTAATTTTTTTTAATTCCGTCTGGACAGAACTCTACGACTCTACCGCAAATTGTAGCCTGGACGGAAACAGTTCATGCTATAACCGAGTTCAGTCTGGGCGGAACTCAAGTGGCAAATACTGTTCCGTCTCGAGGGAACTCTAGTGGCGGGCACAGTTCCATCTGGACGAAACTCTAGTAGCAGATACAGTTCCGTCTAGAAGGAACTTTAGCTACGTCTGGACGGAACTCTAGCCACAGCCTTATTACACTGAGATAGCAGCAGAACGCAAGCGCTAAAATGACCAGAAACTAACACAAGGTAATAGTGCTGCGCTAATTATGTCCGATTTGCCACGGTCCTTATCGCTGGCTTCACGGTACGCAGAAGGCAAATGACGCGAATGCTGCGCGCGGGAACCGATTAGCTACATGATATGTGCAGTATTAGTGCGAATCTATTGGACCTCAAAGCAGACTTACCGCGGTTTAACGCAACCTTAGCGGTTTCAGAAAAAAAAAAAAAAAAAAATCAAAGGCGCCTTAGTTCTATACGCTGCATCCACAGTCCTGGCTTTCAATTAATTCGTTTTGTTTTACGGTTCTTCACAGCTAAGAAGACAAGGTGAAACTTAGCGAAAGCAGCACAAGCAGCACAAGTCAGCAACTAGCAAGTACGGTTTCACAAGCGCTTCCTGCAGGCAACACAACGGTGATAATGGTCGAGATGTCGAAGAAACTGACACTTTAGACAGCTCACCTGATACCCCTTAATGTGGTGAAAGCCAACCACGACGACATGGAGAATAGGCGTCTCGTTAACAGGTGGTTTCTCCATAATCGCGCTCGATTAATCGATCCGCTGCAAGGCACGCAGATTACACCACAACCAAGGGCACGGATCCAATGCTGAACTTTGGGGTCTCCATTCGTGGATGGCTTTTTGACCACTCAAAATATGAAGATCACAGACACATAAATCGGGAAATGTACACAAGAAGGCAAACGTCAGCAGCACAACGGCACAAGCACAAGTCGGCGGCGATTCGGAACTTCTGTGACGAGTCGATGTGCCAAGGCGGTGCATCGAGGCCTCAGCACATGTTAGCAGGACGTCCACACCTCTCCAATGGATACACATTAAAAGTTGTCATGCTCGTGGCAAATAGCACACGCGACATGCACAAAGACTTCAGATGGCACGGGCCTGACGCCGTTTTCAAATGGGCCTTAGAGCAATCACGATGGAAAACCGCACGTCAGGAGTGGGAGGCCGCCTCCGGAACCTGAACCGAAACCGCTCGACGCGCCACTAGCGACAGAAGCGGTAACAACGATAACAACGATAACAGCAAGTCAAGTGAACACAGTTTCAGTTCGAAGCTTAAAATATTACTCATTTCAAATGTTCCCTGAGAATTATTCGCTCGCATATGCAATATGTTGGCTGTTGAGGATGGCTTTACGTCTTTTACGGACAGAGAATACTGAAATCTGGCAACGCATAAAGGAAGAGCGGATTGACTGAAACGAAAGTGAAAATAAACCAAGAATCCACGCCAATGCCTACTGCATCATTCACATACTCAGAGGTGGCTGGTCTGGCTGCTCATCGTTGGGCGCTTAGGGCTGGCTAGTGTAATTGAACGCGATTTGATGTTGCGCTCGCGGGGTTCCCTGTACCACGCGTGAGGCAGAAATGACATCACGTGGTTTAGCTAGCGTTCCTTCGTGTAGAACAGTGCGAAACACGGAAGTGGTGGAACTAGAACTGTCGGAGCAACTCTTGGTACGACGTCGAGGAGTGCCGCGCACAATCAGCTGCCGACATTTCAAATGCTGATAAGATGGGAAGGACTACGACGGTCAGACAGTTTTCCGTTTCTTGAAGTGATGAGCGGACCTGCGCACACAGGCGGTCTCACCCGCTCTGCGGTGGCCGTATCCTTGACTGTGCTACTGCTCTGCTCGTTTGATGTCGGTTCCGCATCACCAGGCGATCAGAGTGCCGAGTACAAATCTTGCCTGCGACGATGCCGCGGTGCCAACTGCACACTCGAAGGGCAAGAAGCCTTTCGCTCCGGCCAGGCGTGGTATATGGCTATTCTCCTGTGGGACTGTGCCGACGAGTGTCGTCACAACTGCATGTGGCAAGCTGTAGACATGCTCCAGGCCAGCGGCAAGCCTGTGCCCCAATTTCACGGCAAAGTGCGTGCTACTTTAGTTTGCTTCCGGCCTTTGAAAGCCTGCTGCGCTATGTGTGATGCGCAATAACGCGTGCATTGCGATTAGCAGATCGTTTGTTAGACTTCCTTCGAATTGGGTCATTCCTGCCTGCGGCGCAGGAAGACTGTTTTGTTTCTGTTCGCTCTATGCCCACAATACCACGACAGTGTGGGCACTCAAAATACTTTTCAGTCATACGTGAGGCATATATATTCAAAAGGCGCAGAATTAAAGTAACACAAATTTAACGTAGCACAGTCTGTATGTACAGCCTTCATGAAGCTGCATTCGAATTTTCATCAATACTTTTTTGCGTCTTGGTATCTTTGCCTCATATTCATACAAAAGGCCAAACAGTGATTGAAAGTATACTAACTGCATTGAAAATGCATATATATGAATGAGCCAGACTGGTGAATCTGCATATTTGAGATTTGGCATACTGATATCTAATCCCCTGATTTCTTCCCATTTGCCTACCAGCTGCATAAGCACCGTATGAAGCATGGTCCAGTTAGCATTTGTGTGACGTTTGTGCCCCAACACCAACTGAACTCCCAATATACCATTGACATCTATGCAATCGGAGCACGAAACATTGCTTTGTTACATTTTAAAGTGGTACTTTTTCTGCTAGAAAATGTAGAGGGAACTTCGTCATTTTTAAGATAAATTAAGTGCATTGTACAGATATAATAATTGATGAGTGCTACTGCAATAATATTTTTTACCGTGAGCATAGTAAGAGATTTTCTTCTGGTAAAAGGAATTTGCCATCAGTATGTGTGTCTTGAGACTATGACATATTGAAAGCACGTGAAAAAATGAAGACGGAGAAAGACAGGACTTGTTTTTTTTTTTTTTTTTTGTTCTTCATCCTCATTCTTTCAAGCATCTTCAATATGCTATTCATGCATCATATAATCTGGTCTGCCATGCTTCTTTGATGTATGTTATAACTGAAACCTACCTATGTACACCTGCTACCAAGCAGTGGTGAGAGCCATGGGAGAACAGGTAGATATCTGTCTGATCGTGCTATTTACTTTCAAGAATTAGCTCGAAATGGGGCAATATAGACTAAGGAAACATGAGCAAATACAGCATTTTGTGTGGCATTGTTTCTAAGGTTTCTTAATAACAGCAGAGTGTCATTCTGCATTGTATCTTCAGAATTGCATGACAACTTGCCTACTGCTTTGTAGCATAAGGCGCAGGTGGATGTGAGAACGAGTCTGGAACTGTCTTTATTTCTTGAGTACTGACTGGAAGCATCACTTATGCACAGATGCCCACACACACAACCAAGCACATAAAATACTTTTAATGCAAAGAGGTAAGGGTGAAAGCATTGATTTCCAACTGCTTAACAGAAAATCACATCATCTGATACTTGTTTATATATGGTAGCAACAGAAACAAACCAGGAGGAAAGTAAAAATACTAAAGCACCAAGATCACAGATGTCTATTCACTTTGCCTGCACCCATGCATGCGCACATTCGTGCACTGTGTTGTCATACGTAAACATTAAACAATCACAGTTGGTTGAAATTTTCGGAGCCCTTCACTACATCATACCTCATAGCTGATGTCATTTTCGTGCACCTATAAGCTAAATGTATAATTTTGTTTTGCTTTGGAAATCATTGCTTACACAACCTGTTTGTTGCATAAACCCACCAAGAGCATTACTAGCTTTATTGAGTCGAGTCTATGAACTACTGTACGATTCCATCACTTGGGATAAGCTTACCTGTTTGATTCAAGGGAGGCTTTGCCATTCAGCGGTTTCACATCTTCGTTTGACCCACTATCGTAGAACTTGATCAGGGGCGTGGATAGCTACTGTGTTGCGGAGATTAGAGTGAAGTTCATTTCGTAGTAAGGAAAGGCAGTGTCATTGCCTGGCGGTTGACCTGTGCTGAGCTGCATACCGCAATTGTCTTGTGTGCTCTTTCTCCTTTAAAGAAAAAAAGTGCCAGTGCTTACTGTTGCCAGTTTGATGCCTATGGCATTTCCACTAGGTTGTTCTGTTTTTCATTATTTATGAGATATACAAAAAGAGAACATATGTATGCAAACATTTCGTTGTCAGTATTAACAAAAGATGTAGAGGCATTCCATTTTTGAACAGTCTGGGCTTGCAACGATGGCTGCATTTTTTACCTTCGTGCATGTTAAGCAGGTGCCTTCATGTGTTGGTATGATTATTTAATATTTATTTATATGATGGTATTTGTGATGTGGTGTGGGTGATGTTTTGTATGTTAGGCAACTGAACCGGGCTTTTCCACAACTTGCAGTGGCCATTTTGGAGGTTTTATGGCATCCAGGAGCCTGCATCAGTTATCTTTTCAGTACTAAATGGCATCTGCCACTTGTGGATGTGGCGCAAGTTCAGGAAGGTTGTGCCGTCTTCAGCTCCCCACTACATAATTTGGAAAGGGCAGGCAGTGGTAAGCAGACATTTTAATTAGTCTGACTGTCATGGAGCTTTCTTTGTATGCCTGTGTCCATGTGCTTTATTTGTTGTAGGACCAAAATATCTTTGAAATGCAGTAAGTTATGTTGGTTTCACTTTATAGAGTTTCTGTGGGAGAAGAAATGAGGGCAGAAGCATCAATTTCCAAGTGTTGTAATCGCTGAAAAATGTTGATGTACAATGCAGTTTGTCTACTTCGACTGCTACAATTTCTTTGGATAATACTCTTATAATCAGTAAGGTGGTAAATATGGCATATTAATTATATATGCATTATTGAGGGCAGGTTGCATTTAACTTGCAATAATTAATATGATTGTTTGGTCTGAATAATATTAATTTTTCTGGGTTTTCTTGCTTTGTTGCTTAAATGTGCTGTCACTGTTTTTTGTATGGTGTAGAGTACTTTATTTATTTGGTAGAGGGTCATTTATTCTTACCTGAAATATGACAGGAAGTTTGACCAATGTACTGTACATGCTCTATAATCTATCTGCTGAGTCATGTCTGCATAATTACAAATAAGACATTCCAAAGCTGCTAACACATCAGAAGCCTAGGTTGACAGCACTAAGTTTGGAGTTAAGTGTAGGATAGATAGCTAAGCTAGGAAGTTGGTGTACCATACTCTTTTTTTTTTTTTTTTTTTAGCATGTGAATGCATTAGTGCTACAAAAAGAAATGGGCAAAATAAAGAATGCAGGGTACAGAGGAGTACTTTATTAATGTTAATAGTTTGAGTGGGACTAATTCGTGCTCAGGATCATCTCAAATCTAATTTGTATACTTGTGCATAAATTAGATGTATTCAGTAACTATCAGTTGGAGTCGAGCATTTTTTCTATGTAGCCTGCATTCTTACTTAGCCATTTTTTCTGATGCACCGACACTATGCCCACAAGTTCTGCGACTAGCTTGCCTGCCTTGCTGTTTTGGCAGCAATGGTTTTTGTGTAAATTTAAGTGCATCTACTGCTGTGGCTTATGCTGCAGAGAACGAAAGCATTATTACCACTCATGATGAACATAGTTTAGAATGAGCATTTGCTGCTTTGCACCCATCAGCAGAGAAAAATATGAGACTGGGGCATTGCCAAGCTGTTTTTTTTTTTCGCACCCTATTCTCAGGTGCTGGCTAGTAGTCAGGATAGCAGTAGGAATCAAAATGAACAGGGGCATATTTTAAGGATTAGTATGTGGCAAAGTAATTGTTTTTCTAAATGCAATCCTTTTAGTTTCATTATTTAGCAGCATGCTGCAAGAATTACTTTTTGTTTGCTTTTTTTTATTGCCACCATAAAAGCGGCCAATTTACAGTACAACTCACGTGACTCACCTCTGTCAGTATCGTAGCTAATATATTAGCACAGTAAGTCTAAGGACTGCAGATGTGAAGCTTGGATTCATCAACTCATGGCGAATACACCTGCCTCTGGTCACAGTTGTTGCAAGTGCATTTCAAATTGTCTGCTGACACATTCAGTCTTGGAAGCTTTCTGGGTTGCTATGATCTTTGTAACAGTATACTTGGTGTAGTGATGAACCTTGAGAGGACCACTTAATATTTAAACTTTTTTAGCCCTTTGAGAACAAACTAAATATTTTTTCTTTTATTTGGGAGAACTATAGGAGAAACCTGAATAAAAGGATTCGAAGAAAAATTGCAAAGATTGTAGCTTTAGTTCACTAAAACAAATTGGAGACTGGAAATGCTTCATAACCTAGGAACATTAAGGTGTCTGAGCATATTTCCTTACAATAGTAGTTGAGCTTTTGGATATATGGAGGCTGTAAAGTGCTTGCGGTGAAGGACTTCGATGCAAAGTTTTTCCATCACATGTAACAGCAAGTAATTGCTTGTTTCTGTTGCAGATTGCAACTCCTGATGATTTTTTTTTAAGGTGAAGAACAAGGCACACCTCTAAGAGAAGTTTAGGACAATTCCAGTGACTAAGTGCATAACACTGAATGAAATTGCACAAAAAGGAAGTCCCATGTCCTTTGATGCTTGCTTCATATTATGTGGGAGTAATTAAATTGTTGTTTGTGATTATGCTCTGTTTTGGTTATAACTTCTATATTCAGATAGACATAACTTTGTGGAACCATGTTTTTAGAAAGTGGTGCATATTGCAAAAGAAACATTGCTGCTGTGTTTTGTTCTCTTTCAGTTGTCAATTAATGCCTGGTTCTGGTCTGCTGTCTTTCATGCTAGGGACACTCCACTTACTGAGGTAACATATTTTGATCGTATGAAACTGTTTCTTTTAAGGTGTACCCGTTACTGAAATTGCTTTGAGATAAATGTCCTCTCTGTCAGAGCCCAGAAGTTAACCACCTTTGTAGCTTAGTTGCCGTGGTTCCCGGCTACTGTGCTCAAAGACACAAGGCCTAGTCCCACTAACGGCACGTGTATTTTGGTGGAGGAAGCGTGCAAAGACACCCAAATGCTGTACAGTGCCACTGCACATTAAAAGGAACTTGGGTAGTCGAAGTAGCCTCCATTACACGTGTCTTTCGTAGCTCATGTGCAGCTTCAGAACATTAAACCTTTTGTACCATACCTGAATTTACAAGCATTTTTAATCACTTGTTGTGTAATGAAATTGAGTGTAATTAAAAGCATTCCAGCTTTAATTGGGAACCTGTTTTTATAAAAACTAGTGTGACAATAAAAGTTATCATTCATGCAAGGTTATCTTGCTGTGTTCATTCAAGTGGTGTTACAAATCTGTTTTACTCTCGTAATAATCTGGCTGTGGTGATAGTTTCAGTGGAGATGAAATGCAAGGCTCCCATATATGTGTGATGTCAGTGCAAACATGTTAAAGTAGCAATCTACTGTTAAGGAGCAGTCTGTGTTGGACGTCTGTTTAACTGGCCACGACACAGCTCCGAGCAGTGAACATACATCTTTGATAGTGGCCAGAAATTTTATGTTCACAAAAAAAACAACAACATATATACCTGTAATTTTTTTTTATTACTAAAAAACTAATTATCTTATACAACCTTCTTTTTTTGTTTTTGTGCAGAAGCTTGATTACTACTGTGCCTTTTCCGTGGTGCTCTACTCACTCTACAGTTTATGCATGAGGTAAGCAGTAGAAGTGTATTAGACAGCATTAGGAAAATATTTCAGCAGGCAGTGAGCGCGGGAATGAGTTGCATTATCGTGCTTTTTTTCTTTCTTGGGGGTCGTTTGTACTAGCTTCAAAAGTCTTTTTTTTTTTTCTCTCTGTTCTCTTCAAAATGGTAGTTTTTTAGCTCCTTTGCATTGAATTTGTAAACAAACCATGATATTTTTATCTTCTATGCCAGCTGGCATTTTATTTTGTGTGTGTATATGACCACTAGTACTATCTGTAAGTGTATATGAGACCGAAAAAATGTCCATTTGCTATTCCACGAAGTGTTGAAATGTTCACTGTTTTCTTTTTTACTATAATGTTTATGCATATAGTCACCAGGCATTACATTGATGGATTTACTAGCAATTAGCAAACAAATATTTGCAGCACGTTTCAATTCCTAGCTGCCTGCGTAATTTCGTTTCTCAAGGTCTGCAGCCTCGATTAGAAGCTGATGATAACAAAATGATGCAAAAGGTTGGATGGCAGGATGTAATGTGCATTTAAGCTGAAGCATCATTGACGTGTAAACAAGTGAACGGCACCATGACTGTATTTGGCAGTTATATAACTCTTTCAAATGCTATTGCAAAAAACTGGACATGCTTTATTTTCAAGCTATTTAAATTTGAACCTCTAAACCTTCTTGAATTCTCAAAAATTTTCTTTAATAATGCTTCCATACTGTCACAACAAAGGTGTCAATGGTACAGAAGATTTGCAAAGTGGAAATTAGGCTACATAGCTTTTGCAGTGCTATTCCTGTTTCTCTTTAGTAAGCAAACTAAGGTGCAGCTCCAAGACCTGAATTTAGCGTATACTTGAGAGTGCGAATAAATTGGATGTTTTTGCATGCAACGTACAAAAAAAAGTACCTTGCCCACATAATTGTGACAGTGGGTAACAGTGTAAATGTTAAGGTAGGCTGTGCAGATTGTGCAGTGTGTTTTGAGTTCCTGCATGACTTCAGTGGCTGTAGTACATTTTTCTTGTGTGAACTGTCCCAACTTAATTTTGCTGTTCCATCTTACAGGGTTCTTGGAACAAGAAATTTGTGGCTGTCCGTATCAGTGACCATGCCTTTTGCGGCCTTCTTTGTCTACCATATCCAGTACTTAAACTTTGTGCATTTTGACTATGGGTACAACATGAAAGCCAATGTGATTACAGGTAAATATGGCGAGCTCAGTCCACAACTGGTTATGCCTTAGCATCTTAGCATATTGCCTTCTTAGCACTTAAATCTCTGAGATCATATCTAGCAGATGGTTTAAAGCTTACCGGCACGTCCATGACAGCGAAAGGGTTAGTAGCCACAGGTTGCGCAAGTCATTTATATAGCTTCTTTAAGCTACCATATTGTGCAAATTGTAGCTGAGACTAGATGTGCTGACTAGTTTTACTTATATTGATCGCATAATTTTTTTCTTCCTTTCGCTCACAATTTCCTACCCCTGCTTTTAAGGTTTCCACTCTTTACTGGTAGCACTGTACAACCGGATAAAGCTGCACGAACTACATAGGGCATGACAAAACAAAGTTGGTGTGAAAAGTTTTTCTTTACATGAAGCATGTGGCTTTTTCTTGGATGTAGAAGATGCAGCAATTTGTCTATGGTGCCGAGCGGCAACGGTAGAGTGTACAGTACCCACCAAAATTCTTAATTGCAACAGGGATTTGTAATGAGATGTGTAGTGGGGCACTCGGGGCACTCAGAACTTCCAGAGATACCTGTAGGTATCAGCAGAACGTCCTTTATTGTCACTTGAGACGAGTAGTTCCTCAAGAGTACCCCAAGTTCCCTGCCATGCATGCCAGCATGTGTCCCGAGTACCTTTGACCAAGACCTGTGCTTTCACATATGTGCACAAGGACACCTTTCACTGTCGACATACAGTTTTATGCATCATCTGAACTCCGCTCTCTGTATTTGGCACATGCTTCAGTGTGTGTGTGTGTGTGTGAGAGAGAGAGGGAGAGAGAGAGCATTAACTCCTGCTTATACATACTATGAAAATAGTCTACTTAATATACTCTACCCTCTGACCTGTCTGTCTTTTTGATGTAGCCTTTTATTTCACATTCATCATTATTCAGATGCCTTGCAGGTATGCAACATCTTTGTCGGCAGCACCCACCCCTTTTCCCTTCGTTTTTATTTCATATAAGTAAGCAAACAAACAAACTACTATCATCATTACCAGCTGGCTGTGCTTTTGGAGAGCATGGAATTGGCAGGCTAATTCTAATTTGTGTGCTATATTTGGTTAGGGTGTACATTAGATGTTCATGTGCAGTGGGAAGCCTCATTATGCGTCATTTGTGTGCAGGGCTGCTCAACTCGATTGGTTGGCTTGGCTGGTGCTGGCAGCATAGACACCGTGGCTATGTTTGGAGAGGCACCATTGTGGTGCTCATGTTGGATGCGCTGCTCTTACTAGAGTTGGGCGACTTCCCTCCGTGGCACTTTATGGTTGATGCCCATGCCCTCTGGCACTTGGGAACAGCTCCACTGCCTCTCCTGTGGTACAGGTACGATGCGCGCAATACATAGTCACTGTGATGGTTCTGATATGTTACATTTATTCATCTCAATACTTAGGAGCGCTGGAAGTGGAAAAGAAATGAGTGCATTTGAATAAGTACTTTACCAGAACTTGTTTCTACTGGGTGATGAGCTCATATTTTCGCAGACAAGATTTTGTGGCCTTTTTAAGTGCCGACGCACTCATTGGCTTTCTTTACTTTGGGATTAAGTAATAGGTTATAAGAAACTTGTACACACATTGTGTATATGGTATATTGGCTCACTGTGAAAGAAAACAGCATGAGAGGTGTTTCTAGTTGTAAGGCTGGGCAGCATAAGCTGGTGCTGTTGAGTTTATGCAAAATTATTCTTGTTGTAGTAGTAATATTTTTGTAAACACTGAAAGAAATGCTGTAAAAGTGAATGGGGTTAGTATTATGGCCCTCCTTTAGCCAAAGGCTATTTCTTGTTACATTTGGCTGTTTCTCATATGCTGCTTTCCAAAGACACTTGACAGGATTCGGAAGCCGTTAGAATTAACAAGCTGTTATGAACTGTCCGGTATTTTAAAATGCTTATTATAGTGTCACACTGTGTTCTTGTACTGAGTATGGAGTAAGAGCTTTTTTTTTTTTTTTTGCGAAGTTTATTGCCTCAGGGCATAAAAGGAATGTTATGATGGATGAAGGGTGTGGTCAAATAAATGAAAAAAGGTTGGCTGATGCAATGAAATCGAGGAGTGAACGATGATGCGGTCCCAGTGTCCAAACAGCATATGACTCCGGATTATGGGGGGAGAGGCCAGCTGCCACCAGGTGCCGGATCCGCGTTGGCTTCAATGCTGGACAATCCCACAGTAGCTGATGGATATCAGCTTCTATATTTTTAGACTTGCAGATGGGGCACCCAGGGTGTGGATATAAATACCGAAATTGTGGCCACTTTCGGATCACTGCTGGTGTTAGGGCCACCCCAACTCTAATCCTCCGAAGCGCCACCTCCTCTGCACGGGTTAGACCGCGGGGGAGGCTTACCGTACACGGAGGTATAAGAGCACGTGTACGGCGCCGGAGGTGCTCCTTTCTTGTTAAAAGCAGGGTGGCATTGTCCAATTTTATGTGGTTTGGCGATGTCGATGTTGAGTTTGAAAGGCGGGTCGCAGAATCCACTTGGCTTTGAGCACTTAAAAGGTCACGCGGGGTCCATTCAATACGAATTGGATTTGGTATGCGAGCCGCTAGACTGTGTATGTTCTGGCAGATTTCCGGGCCACTACTAACTCGTCTAAGTAGCTTTGTCACCTGGAGGGCATCCGTACGTATGATAATACGGGCCGTGGGAAGCATGGGAATGGCGGTCACAGAGCGAAGCGCCTCTTGCACTGCAAGCAGTTCCGCACAAAAAGAAGATGGAGGTTCCGGTAATTGAAATGTTGACGTCTTGTTTAATGAAGATTTGCTAGGACAGTAAACTGCTGTTATCACTTCACAGGCTTTGATGCTTGCGTCGACGTAAATTATAATGGAACCATGTAGCAAGCGGGCGTCTTGTTCCATAATTCGGTCGCGAAGTGACGACGCCGTTTCCTGTGTTCTTGGTCGGCGTAAATCAGTCGGCTTGTTATCGCTCAGCTGTACAAAACGCCAAGGAGGAAGAACTGGCAGTGGCGGTTCATGCTTAACGCATGCTTAAATGCATGCATTAAGCATGCATTTAAGCATGCATGCTGCATGCATGCGTTGGGCATGCATGCAGCATGGGGCTGAAACGTGGAGGCTAACCAAGAGACTTCTACTTAAGTTGAGGACAACCCAGAGGGCTATGGAACGAAAAATGGTAGGGGTAACATTAAGAGATAGAAAGCGTGCAGAGTGGGTCAGAGAAATAACTCAAGTTACCGACATTCTAGTAGAAATTAAGAAGAAGAAATGGACATGGGCAGGACATGTAGTGCGAAGAGAGGATAACCGATGGTCGCTGAGGGTAACAAACTGGATTCCAAGGGAAGGAAAGCGTAGCAGGGGGCGGCAGAAAGTTAGGTGGGCGGATGAGATTAAGAAGTTCACAGGGGTCAAGTGGATGCAGCTAGCACAGAACCGGGTTAAGTGGAGAATTATGGGAGAGGCCTTCGCCCTGCAGTAGGTATAATCAGGCTGATGATGATGATGATGAAATGCATGCAAGAGCATTTTATCTGTCATTTATGTAAGCATGCTTTCCTTTTGTTGTCTTCGTCCAGGTTTTTAATTGATGACAGCTTATATGAGTTACGCAAGGTACAAAATGCTGGAAAGGCCACAAATGGATCTCACCACTGGCTCCTGCTGGGCACACAGAAGCACCCACACGAAGGTATTCAAGATGGTGATGAAAAGTTTGCCTCAAGCCTCTGTGCATCCTGCCAGACCCATGAAAAGTAAGTATAGTAGTATAAAACTTAATTAGTATAAATTTAATAGCATTTTCTTCGGAAAAAGAAGAGGCATGTTTGCTAGTCGAAGAGAATTTTGTATTTAACACTACGTAATTCTTATTAAGCTTGCTGTAGGTTTCCTTTCTATTTCACAATGCATACTGTCAAGCCCATGGTCACACAGATTGCATTCGTTCTATCCAATGTTCTTAGTTCATGAACTTCCCACACTTCAGCCAAAAATGCAGTCAGGGAAATGACAGTTATGTCCTTAAAGATATTTACTATGCACATCTAGTCCTCAGTGCAGGCCCTAAGCTCTCCTCCACTGTCTTTGGCCCTTTGCTGATACCCTTGCTGCTAACAGCCTGCTTAAGGGGCACTTTTATAACTAAGCCTTAACGGCAGCTGGTGATCATCTGCATCAGATTCCTTGCTGCTGGGGAGTACTCGTAATTTGCTTTCAAGAGTTTTTATTTATTTATCTATTTATTTATACGTTAAGCATTACAGAGAGGAGTGTGTGAAGTACAAAGTCATTTTTATTGCAAAAGCAATACTACGACAGTGAAAGAGACACCTCGGGTGGCCGCAGCTACGCCGTGAAAAGGCAGCTACACCGTGAAGAGGCAGCTACGCTGTGAAGAGGTGTAGCTACGGTTTCCTCATACAAAAATCAGCCTGCCATGACATTTGAATTCATGTTACCCCTATGCCACAGGCAAGAGCTGCCAACTCGGGCCGCTCCTTTCATATGGAAGGGTGATATCAGAATCAGCCAGCCAGAACCGTTTGCATTCTCGTTACCCCTATGACACACAGGCTGCCACATGACTTGGTTGAAGCGTGACTTTGAAGCGGAAGAAAAAAAAAAGAAGTTTTATTAACGTGAACATATCTAAAAGGTTTTTTTATATAACAGCATATGGTACTAAGATTTCTAAGGTTATTACTAATTGTGTTGGTGTACGTTGCACACAACGGACTGAAATAGTGAAAATTTATCAATCAGTGAAATCTGAGAAGGAAGGCAGTTTTGTCCTTTACACGTAAGAGAAAGGAAAAAGTCGAAGAATGTTTTAGTGTGACCTGGAATTAAACTGACTTTGTACACGTGGTCCAAGCGCAATGATACATATGAAGGTGTATAAAGCAGTTCATCTTTGAAAACGGTGTGGTGAAAGACCCTATGAAATAAGCACAATCATGTGATCTTCCGACGTGATGCAAAGTTTAAGTTTGATTGTATCATGGATATGCTAGATGCGCGGCTATAATTGGGCAGTACAGAACCAGCTGAATTGTTTTAATTCATTTCTAGCTGGTTCATCAGATCATTAGTACCATGATCCCAAGTTGATTCCAAGCCACTTTTTTATAGAGGCGAAAAGCAAGGTACCCGTGTGCTGTGCGACGTCAGGGTGTGTTAGAAAAACCCAGATGGTCAAAATTTCTGGAGCCCTCCACAACAAAATCTCTCATAGCCAAAGGCGCTTTGGAATGTCAAATCCCACAAACCAAACCAAATCAACTTAAATCCTTATAAAAACATGGTTAGAGAGTTGCTGAACTCACAGTTAATTTGGTTATAATTTACTCAATGGTAATTGTGCAAAATTTTAGTCTTCCTAATTGTTTTTCTGCATATGCAAGCTTATGGAAAAGTTTTGTATAAGGTGATTGCTTATACTAGAGAGGTGTATTACTTCTGAGCGTATTTCACAGAGAACCAAGTCTAGTATGTTTTCCGAAGTGTCTGTAATTTGTGTAGGTTTGGTAATAGTATTCTGTGTTATTTTGAAGCATGAACACATATGGGTGAATTCTTGGCAGGTGGAAGATGTAGACTTGTTAGGATATGCAGATAAAGACCAATCCATGCCAGGAAAATTCAAGTCACCGAGCAAAAATATAGATGGCGATGGGTAACGCGGCATGACAGTGCTAACGGAGTCATGAAGCTCAGAGACAAAAGTAGATCGTGTGTTGGGAGCATGATAGCAGACACCTAAATTGACTGTTTAAAGTTGGTTGTGATTATAAGGGCAAATGACTCCTTATGTTTGTTAATAGCCACAAGGATGCCACCACCTTGGTTTGATTCTCTGTCACATCAATAGAAGTTGAACTTGTTAGATGAGTCAAAATTTCGCTGTCCTGAATGTTGACATTAAGCCACGTTTCGATCAGTACTATAATATTAGCTATGCATGAGTCAACAACAGATCAAGGTTCGGTGCGGCTCTTGATTACACTTCTCGTATTAGTGAATAAAATGGAGACGTGCGCCGGGGTGTAGGGATAGCCATTGCCCCTCTGAATCATTTATCAGAAGACGATGATGACGCGTTTGGCAGCACAGAAGAAACGGAGAGGCGCATTGTGAGTAGCCGAGATGTGATCGCCGGAAGGCTTTGAGTAAGCATTGGTTAGCGCAGATACCTTTTTTAAGGGAATGTATGTGAAGCATCGGTCATTCATAAGTAACTTTTCGTATTTCAGTTCAAAGGATGGCGAATGTGGATAGGATTTAGCGAATTCTGTTAGGTTTGTCAGTTCGCGACTGTATGGTGTTATGTGGTATGTGTGTAGTAGTAGTCATAGTCCACACCTACAAAGTCGCCACAGGAAGCACCAGGGCCAACTAGCTGTGCATCAACAACGCGCTGTCACAAATCCAGGTGCATCTGATCACACGGTTTTTTTTCGACACCATCATCTGTCGTTCCTGGAACCATTAAGGAAAGAAACTAGCATGACACACATGTGCCATCTTAAGGCACTGCTGTCCACTGCACTGTTTGCTGCATGAGCGCTTACTGCACATGCTAGCAATGCAAAAAGTGGAGAGGTGATCAGACGATTGATGCAGGCCATCTGACTGGCTTTGCTAGCAAGGCACACCCAGTGAGTGTTATCCAAATATCTGAAACTGCTGCTGCTGCTGCTGCTGGTTCTTCACCAACTTGTGCAGTAGTGTAGGTTTTTATTTCGTTCCTGACTACAAAATTTCTGCTGCCATGCAATTTAATTCCGGAGCAGGTTAATTCTGAGCTTATATTGCTTTCATAGCCGCAGTCAAGGCGATATTTGTGGGCAACTTTCCACGAACATTGCTGACGCTTTAAATCACCTTCTGAAACTTTTAAGCTTAAAATGGCTCTGCTCAGCATTTTGAAAACTGATTAGTTGTGGCAGAAAACAGAATGTGAGAAGACTTTCAACTCAATGCTCCAAAAACTCTTAGAGTTGCCCTTTGAGGCCTTTGCTACAAATCAAGCTACTGCACATTGGCAGATGGTCTTTTCGAGGTAAAAGATATTCTGCCACAATTAACAGCTGTGCTTTGAAGAAAGAAAACATAGCTTAATTAATTGTCAGATACACTTTCAATGCATATCAAAGAAACCCAGGTCATCTAAATTATTCTGGAACCCTCCCCTGGTGGCATGCCGCACACTCACTCCACTGTTTTGGCTTGTAAAAATGCGTTAATCTACGAATGGTGACCTACTACAAACATTTTCATACTGGAGGAAATGACATGGTAATCCTAGTAACCCAAGGCAAGTGGATTGTCTGAGTCTGGTTAATTTTCAGTGCAAAGAAATTAGGAGCACTGTGTATATTGAAGCTTGCAAATGAATGACCGAAAACACTGATACATAAAAATGACAGCGCTGTCACACCTGGACAGTTTACGTATCAGTTTAGTCAGAAGGATTTATTTAGGTTAGTTAGTATTAGTTGAGTTAAAGTTATTTGTATTTGAATTAGTGCAAAGGCTTGCCAGACAAAATAAATTGTGCCAAGAGCTGATGTAGCTCGTCTTCAATTTAAGCTTATTCAGAACAGAAGTGTGGCACGTGCTGGTCCCAGCTGATACACTTTCAGCAGGATAGTGAACTGCATGATTTGGAATGCATCCGTTATTTGACTGAAGTACAATTAAATAGAGTCTCAAGAAAGGTGAAGAGTTCCCATCTTTGCCCATTTGTGTGCTAGTCGAATAGTAACTAGCATTCAGATCTCTTGACTTTCACTTGTCTGCGGTTCATTTTATCAACACCTCGAGTAGCGAGTAGCAGCGAGTCTGAACATGCCGCCTTTACCGTCAAAATTGAGCTATGACAGTGACGATGATGAAAGCCAGGCTGGAACTTCGGGGACCCCATGCCGGTTAGTTTCGTTTACGTTGTTGAGATGCTAGCGCAGGCCAGGAATGAGTGACCGAGAGCCCTGAATCCCAAACCGAGACTGATCTTTATCTTTCTTGTTGGCCGCTAGGTGCAAGCGGGCTGCACTTTGTTTCCTCTTGCGTTCCCCTTCTATCATGGGGAAAGGGAGACCATCCGCTGCCTTTTCAACTGCGGTCAAGAGCGGCGCGAAGTGCGCACATATTGGTCGCTACAACATTGTTACCCTCGTTTTGCATGTGCAGTTATTACGTTTCTTCACAGATAGTGACCAAAGAGGCCAAAAATATTTTTCAGCTGCAAGTTTTTTACAAGTCTTGTTCAAATTTCTTTTCTAGAATCTTGATTTTGGCAGTTAAGATTGTCTCGAAGTATATTTCGTTGTTCAAAGTTATATGCCTAAAATCATGTTTGCGCAACTTTAATTTTCCTTGTTACATAAAATATTAAATCTAATTGCATTCGCACAAAACAGAGATTACTGAAACCTGCAAAAAAACTATCATTTTTCTTACGGTAGGGAAACTGTTAAGCTAGAATTGCACAGAATTGTATACCATCTGACTAGATAGCCTTTGATCTTGCCATACGCAATGGGTTACAATGACACTCAAAAAATTATCTCAGTTAGCTAGCACAAGACTGCTGCAGTCAAGAAAAAATGACATGGCATGCACGAGAATGTGCTTAAAAGGGCACATAATTGTGGGGTGGTAAAACTGTAGCGCAAGCTTTCATGCAGGGATGTCAGCTGCTGAACATGTTTGATCAGTAAACTTTCCATGCATATGGACACAATGTTCCCTGCAACTGAAAACATTCTTTCAGTAGCAGGTGCGGCCAAGTGCTGCGTGCACTATTTCCTCAAACAGTGTTGCAACTTGGATGTTTTTTCTTACATTTGTACTCGTCCTTGGGTAACTCGACCTTGTACAGTAACCTCTTCAGGGTTGGTTTGAAGGGAGTCGACTGTATTTGATCACTGCTGCATGCAGTAAAATGTCGTTAACTCACCCCTGTAAATTGGGAAACTCGGATTATTCGAACCAGGAGCGTAATCTCAGCCCACGTCCGTGTAAGACTATGCCGTCGGACACTCGTTGATTATGACATGGGAAGGCTCGCTTTGGTTCTTTCAGACGAGGGATCACGTTGAAGTACAACCCGTGCTGTCAACGATCACTGAAACAGACCTGGCCCACATCTCAATTGCATGGAACAGTGTTGCTCGTGTATGAAGTGCGCATTTTGGCAGACATGACAACTATTGCAAGTTCCCTTTTTCCGGTCGCATAGTAATTTTGGTTTCACTTTCCGTTACATGCCATCCGGCGGCTGCAATCGGGCGCGCATCGGCTAGACGCTTCGTTTTGGGGCCCTGCTCTGTGCGCCACAGTTCTCTTCTTCTTCTTCTTCTTCTTTTTTTTTTTTTTTTTTTTTATATGGCATCACACTGTTCTAACGCCTATGCATATATTCCTCATATGCATCCACTTGCTGCTCGAAACGCAATGGGGTGGTTTTGTGAGGAAGTACCACTTCTACAGCATTGCACTGCGAAAAGGGTAGCGGAAACTCAGATTTTGGAGCAGTTCTTCAACATTCACATTGTGCGCACAGAAAAAAGTACTAGCCGGAACAGGGAAACACTATCATTCTTATGGGGGCTTTATCTGAAATGCAGACTATCATCATAGAGACATTTATTAGATGAAATTTCTGTGGTGCATATGGTTTTCGCCAGGCCATTCGATAATTCAAACAATTGGTTAATTTGAATATTTTTTCTGGTCCTTTGAAGGAGTTGACTGCACCTAAAGACCTTAGAATATTAGGCTCTATGCGAATGTTTGAAACTTCTCTATGTATTCAGTAAATTTCAGACAATCAGAAAGCTTTGAATATGGATTATTCGAGTCGAATACAAGTCAAATAACAAACATACTCGATTCCTACTCAAAATTTCTAATGTTCACGCACTTCTTGTATAAAAAAGTGGTTTCAGGGCTGGCTGTGCGTTGTGTGGTAGTATAATCTAGGTATACCTTGATCTGAGGACCCATTGGATATAGTGTCAAAGGCCATGTTAGCTGGTTGGTTGGCACTTTCTACAGCACACTAGTCCAGGTAGGTGTGGAAGTGAGCATACTTGGCCTTGAGGATATGAGCGCAAGGTATACTAGTTAATGGACGATACACAGTGTGGGTGCGACGGAACACAGAGAAGTGACACCAATTGACTTTGGGGATATGAGTGCAAGGTATACTAGTTAATGGACGATACACAGTGTGGGTGCGACGGAACACAGAGAAGTGACACCACTTGACCTTGGGGATATGAGTGCAAGGTATACTAGTTAATGGACGATACAGAGTGTGGGTGCAACGGAACAGAGAGAAGTGACACAAACATAGCGCACATGTCTGTGTAACTCATGTCCTAGCATATTTACTATTTGTTTAATCTAATGTGCACCAATTAGCTGCAATGGACACCCTCTTGACAGTCATTCCACTAAAGGTTTTCATTTTTAATTATGCAAAACCTTTTCTTCAGTGGCTGTGTTTGTCCTTGCCCGTGCCAAAGCATGTGGCAAAACTGCTTTGCTGCCAAGCTGGTTATTTGCCCATCTGTTCACTGAAGATGGCCCTTCATCCATTTCTAGGTTCGTCACCAAGGCAAGCATTCATGTCACACAAAATGGCAACAGCATCGGGGACTGTGCAAAGTGCGTCTGACCACTTCGGTGCACAGTACACCACCTTTCCTACACTGCCTTTTTCACTGCTTAGAAGAAGCTTAGCACCACGTTGTACTGCAGGTGCTGGTGAAACATGGTAGCATTTCACGAGCTCATTCTTCATGTTCCAAGATGAAGGTGGCACGCATCATAAATTTGGGTATTTATCCCTCAAGAGTGCATGGGTGGAGAATGTACAAGATGAATTACATTCGCTGTTTTTATCTGTCAACTGCAGTGACCAAGCATAATGAATGGATCATTGTGCAGACTGACTTGAGGCTTAGAGGTTTAGCATGCTTGAAATTACTTTTTGCAAGCTTTGTGTTTTATATTCATCGCATAATGTTTTATTCTAGCTGTTTCTTGAGAACCTTGAATTTGCTAGTGGCTATTGTTCTAGAATCTGAGCTCACATACTGAATTTGATTTCTTGAAAGATGGTACCTGCGATGGATCGATCTTTTAAAGCATTCACCGGCTTAGTGAAGCAGCAGAAACACGTGGCACACAAAGCTTCATTGCACAAGTTTTGTGAAAGTAGTCAAGCACAAGTCGCTTACAAAACAGACCAAATTCAGGTATTCTATTCCTTACTGCGTGACCTCCGACCGTACAGAGAGACTTCAGGCTGCAATATTGAACCTTGGAGTTCTGGAACGATCGCTCATGTTGACTAAGCAATTTAGACGTGGCCGCCACAGCGACGAAATTATTTGGGTCTGTTTTGTTAATGAAGAGTATCATTTTCCAGGTGTATTTTGTCAACATGATCATGATCATTTTGTTGGTATATATATTTTTGTATTGTTTTGTGCTTTTGCTTCCAAAGCGGTACACTCTAATACAGCAAGTTTTAGGCTCTCTCTTCAGTGGTGCAAATATTCCTTTCAATTTTTCATTGAGCTGAGAGTCGCAACCACTTTTGCTGGTTCTGTCAGTCGATTCTTTCAGGGATTGAGGTTGAAAACTGACATGAAAAAATGGCCAAAAAGTAATGAAAGAAGGCATCTTGCAACTTGTTAACAGAGTAGCCGTAAAAATTCTTAATGACTAATAAAATTGCATAATATTTAGCTGTTTCACAGGGTTACCATAAATTAGATGCGTTATACTGCAACAGTCTCTTCAGTATGTGTGCCACCTGGTTTCTAGGATTGGCAACAAAACTAACGATTTTTCTGTAAACATTGATGAAGAAAAAGGGTGTGTGAAATCTGTACATAACCTTTATTCTTTATGCTTGGAACTCTGTTTTCTTTTTTGCATTCATTTAAAGCAGCTCAAATCCTTAAAGCGGCATGAGCCAGAAAACGTGCTCTAGTTTGTGATTAGTGAAGTTGAAAGAGAGGATATAATTTATGTAAAAGCCTTAAGTTGCAGGTGGCTACTTACCATGATGGGAAATCCTTTCTCCTTGTCAACCTTGCTTACAATCACTGCCGATAACAGCACTCTGCATGGAGCAGTATGCTGTCAACTGAGCGCTTAGGATGATCCTGCGCATCAGCTTAGCGGGAACAGCTGCTTTGATAAGCTTTGTAGGTAGCGTGTTTGAATGACAATCTTCTGAATTTTAAACTCTACGACTGTAGCTTCCTAAGAACAGGCAACAAATGTGACTGTGAAATAGTAGTAATGCGTAGAGTTGAACAATAATGATGCATGCGTGTAGTTGTGCCAACACTTTTTCACATCTGTATTTGGGGAAAGCATCCTCTGAGCTTCATTGTTGGTCATTGAGCATAATATGGCATGCGTTTTATGAGGCGACACGTGTTTAAATATATGTTATGTATAGCCCACAAAAGAACAAACAGCTTAAGTAAGGAAGAGTACCCATGGTGTTATGAGCGTGCTTTCCTAGCAAATCTAGCAATAGAAGATTGGTCCAATCAATGTGGGTGCTTTGATGTTCCAGCCAAGTGTTCGATAGTTCCTTTTGAAATGTTCTTGTGCTAGTTACTAGCAGCTGCGTGCTAAAGGGCTTACTTTGCTGCCATGAAATGTACGCTCAATTACACTTGTGTTCTGGAGAGTTTCTTAAAGCAGAGTGAATTTCAATCAAGGAAATTATTCCCTTTATGAAAATTGCTCCACCCTTAGGGAATTTCCCCAAATGCCTATGAGTTGCATTGCTTTAAATTTTCAATCTGTTGCTTACCGTTTCGGCTTTACCCTTCAAAATATTAGCTGTGGATGGTAGAAGTACTGACCTGGTGACATGCTGGTCACACATTTGGGATCAAGGAGAATTTTTCACAATCTGCGAAGACTCGAGAAAGTGTTATAGTTCCCCTAGCAAGCCTTATTACTGTGTTCAGGAGTGTGTTAATGGTAGCTATCTTCTTTTTTCTGACTACTGGCTGTGTATGATCAGAGTTGTGCAAGTCCAAGTTATTTTGCTCCTTCAGTTTTTCCACTTATAAATGTGCAACATCTTTTCAGAACTGATAAAACATTGACCGCCGGATATGAATTTTCAGACCAGTAGCCCGAAATCTCACTTGCAGAATTGGATTTGTGGTACAGTTTGTGTTTGGATTGAAAGAAGTTGTTGAAGCTAGCCGATGTCTCAACAGATCAGCACACTGCAGTTATCAGATACAGACCGCTGTTTGTAAATAAGCTGTTGAATTACTCTGATCTTCTATGCCCATAGGCAATAAGGTAAAGCAATGGGTACAGTGGAACCAACATGGAGGAAGGAAAAACTAGGAGGGAGCGCGCGGCAATATCCGTGAAGCCTAGTCATAAAAAATAAAAGGGAGCGAGTCGGCCTCTACATGTTAAACCACGTGATAGCGTGCGATGATATCTACTACTGCGCGCATGCGCGAATCGGCGTCGCGCGGGTAGCGCGGGGTCCGCTGCACGCGCAGCACCCAGCAGCCCACACTGCAACATAGCAGACAGCTGCGCGCCCGCGCCATGGCAGACGCGCGCATTAAAACGCACCGACATCAAAACATGAGGTCTTACTAGAAGAGCGAAAAAAACAGGGGAGGGAGCGGCTTTATCTGCACTTGCCTTGCGAAGGTTGGCCGCGTGACATCATGCTCCCTCCTAGGTTTCCCTTCTTCCATGGGAACCAGTCACTGCAGCTTTACAGCAGCGTATGTCCAGTGGTTACAAAGCAGGACAACTCTCTCGGCTACCTGTACAGCTCCTAAGTGGCCACTGAATGGTGTGGCACCTATTAAAACATGCCTGGATGTTTCAGCCTTCCGTGCAGTTCAGTAGTGTACCTGGAAAAAAACAGCGGCCACTGTGCTCAATTTAGTAGGCCAAGGGCTTGCCATTTTATTTGTCTTCAGCTTTGAAACGATCACATTCATGACTTGTCACTTCTATTGGCTTCCATTGCCTTTTAAGAGGCCTTTAAAATACAGGCTCTTTAGGGAAAGCTGTCTGGCGCTGCAGGTATTTAGTGAACAAAACATGATAAGTTTTAAGTGTACTTTGCTGTGGAATAGTGTTCAACATAGTATTGAGCTTAAAAAAAAATGTTACTGCACAATTGGCATTCGCTTGTTGCCACATTGTTTACTTTCGAAGTAACCATTGTCCGTGTTTGACAAATTTTGCTGATACTCCACAGAAATTGTTCAAATCCTTAATTTGAAAGGCTTCCAGCTGCAATAATTACTCAGTGTTGATTTTGAGAGTAAATGCCAGCTTTCATGGCAATTTTGCTCTAATAAGTGTTTTTCTCTTTATATGTTACTGCACAATTGGCATTCGCCTGTTGCCACATAGTTTACTTTCGAAGTAACCATTGTTCGTGCTAGACAAATTTTGCTGATACTCCACAGAAATTGTTCAAATCCTTAATTTGAAAGGTTTCCAGCTAGAGTATTACTCAGTGTTGGTTTTGAGAGTAAATGCCAGCTTCCATGGCAATTTTGCTCAGCAAGCACTTAAAATAAGTGTTTTTCTCTTTATCAGGATATTGAGTTCATGCTATCACAGCGAGCTTTCAACATAAAATTGGTCTGGATATATGAATAGGGTACCCTTCCAAATCCATGAAAAAGGTACTTTAGAAGACAGAAAAACCGTTACAAGTTTAAAACACAGAGTCGACTGGAGTTTCTCGGAGGGGTCACATAATCTTGTCCTCCTAATGAGCAATGGCAATTGAAGCTTTTCTCCGTTCTTCCTTAGCTCTTCTATGCCACTACAAATCTGTACGAATTATATATCATACAACGGAACAAATGTTCAAATGTTTTCAATCTACCTGCACATATGCCACTCTCCAAGTTTGTACTGGTTGTGCCGAGTGACAAATGTCTGCCCACGGCAAGCGAAGCACACCCGAGACATGATTAGGGGCCAAGCAGTGAACGTTCAAAATTTTCTTGCCCACTTAAATGTTGCAAGATTTTAGCATACCCAGCTTTAAAAAAATTCCTTGACATCATCAACCATTACTTATTGTGTTGCAGTATCTGCATTCACTTAAGCAATCATTATTAAAAGCAGTTCAGGAACTGCACCAAAGAATGTATTTTGTATTCCAAAGCAGAGAACTCCCGTTTTTGTTCGTTGCCCACTAACTTAGGACGCGGAGACAGTATTTTCCAGAACTGTTCATCTCCTCACAGCTGTCTTTGCTTATAGTGTTTGCTGGTTGCACATTTGTGCAAAAGGTTGCAGCGGGCTTAATGCTCATCCACTTAATGTGGCCTCTAAACTTGTATCGGCAGCTATGCTAGCGGTGGAGCAGCATCGTGTCCTCTGGATGTGCTAGAGAAGTACCATGTGCCTTGTCTGTTGTTTGCCTCACAAGATCAAAGATTCGTCTCCAGCATTCATTTGCTGCTGCACTTGTAATTTACATTCCGAAATGTTTGTTGTTTACCATTGCCATCGTTATCTGCATGCAATGCGCGATGAAGGCATGTGCGTGTACATTTTTGCCAGGTTTAAAGAAATTGTTAACTTTACTCCTTTAATGGCATATCTTGTTGCAATGTCAAGTCCTGAACTGTGTATAGGATGTTCTGGTCTGCATGTGATTAAACATCATTTGCTTCTTAAGAAGGCAGATGGTGCCCTGGTAAACCATTTCTTTTACAGAGTGTGACAAAATATGGTGTTAGTTGTGATTGTTTTTGTCTAGTCATCCACTTTCACAAGTCATCAATCATTCCATCTGAAAACACCAAGTGGCTAGTAGTCTAAGTAGCTTACATCTGTGCGTATACACACATTCATAATAGGCATGTGGGCAATGACTGCTTGTTTTCTATTTTTCATGTTCCAAGGTAGCAGTACATTCATGCTTGGCAAGGGTATTTAGTGTATTTCTAGCCTCTGCTTACCTCGTATTTTCAATATTAATAAAGGCCTTTATGCAGCTTTGAACTTATTGTGCAATTTGTGTGCATGCTAGTTAAGGCTTCCTTAATATGGGCCAATGTACATTGTGGACAATAGTGCATGCTCAAGTATGCGTGGAGCCTTTCCTAGCAGGCTGTAGTCCACTGCGAAGAAACACATTGATGCTGGTGCAATTTCATACAATTTATTTTTATTCCCTATGAAACAACACTTCGGGAAGAGCAGCAATGTCACGTGGTGTACTTTGAAAGCCACTAGGAATAGCAAACTGTGCCAACATCATGTACGTGCTGCAGTGGCTTCGTTCAAGGAGATCCGTTGCGGAAATTTCGTCCGAACAGCTCCATTTTCCAGCTTTTTTTTTTTTTACCACCTGATTTGTGGCTTCATTATACCTCCCAAAATACAGCAGCAGGAGAGCAGATCTTTTTTTCTTTTTACACTGCCTAATGCACATAACACTGTTGCTAGTAGTAGTAGTAGTTCACCTCAAGTCCAAGCCCTTCAACCTTTGCTTTTTGTGCCCCCCCCCCCCCCCCCCTTTTTTTCTTTTTCTAAGTAAGCACGTGCAGACACCACTCTCTCACTGTTGCAGCCTAAACTGTAATACAGAGTAACAAGGCTTGTCTTCAATACCACGATAAAAAAATTTGGTTCCTAAGACAACAGACCAAGTCCAGTGCGACAGGGGCACTTAGGCAGCAAGCATGGGGCACAAAATCTGGATGGTACAGAGAGGGACAGGTTTGTTTCCTTTCTTCTCACATTTTGTACTTTGCCAAATGGGCATTCAGAAACTTCTATGGTGTCCAAGCAGTGACAGCAGTCTGTCCAGGGAAGTAACAAGCAAACTTTCTGATCATTTCATAATGGCATGCCTCGCACCCCCTTTGTAGCCAATGCGATGGGGGCACAGTGCTACTGTGCTGTTATGATAGTAGCCTCCAGCCCTAGATGGCATTATGCAGAAAACTTATTCTGAAAACCAGCATGGCCTGTCCTTGTGGAGTGCAAACAGTAAGAATTCGATTACACTAGAAGCAATGTGCACCAATGCACACCTTACAACTTGTGCATCATGTAAGGAACTGCCTGCGAAACTTGCGGTGCTCCGGCATTTTCAGAATAAAAGGTGGTCCTTGCGTACATCCGTACAAGTTCCCAGGCATAACTTCACATCAAACGAATGCAATGCATCCCTTAATGCAGAACTTCATTATCTAGCATGAAACAAGAGCTGAATGGCTTCCAAGCTACATTATAAACTATATGCTCCAGTTGCAAGCATATAATATAAGCCTTTCGTAACAAAAAAAGGAAAGGATAATAAATTCACCTTGCTGTTTTCTAGCCAAGGGCAAAATCATGAAGCAAGCATCACAACAGCTCTTGAAACTTTCCTCTCACTATGCTGCTGCCACATATTTTAGTGGCCTATCTGGCTGACTGCAAATAAAACTTATCCATTGGGCAGAAAAAGCCACACGAGGAGAGCAGAAAGTTTGCTTGGCTCCCTGCTTCTCTTGAAGGGGCACTGACAGGGCACAGAGCGCTTGGAAGCATTTTTCACTTCAAATCACACACAAACAGTGTGGGGAGTGATCACTGCCACTCGACAGAGCAGCATCTGTTGTCAAGAGGGACAAGTGGGTCATTGGTGCTTCTGGAGAAGACGGAAAACATGGAGTGCCCAGTAGGTGAACATAGGTGCAGGTACACGTGGGTTTGTACTCGAAAAATACTGGGGTTAGACAACTCTTTCCACCTTTACTACTTGTTCTGTCATGTCGCAAGCTACTCGCCGAGTGTAGTCTGCACCGGCGAGAGGATCTGTCGCAAAGCTGGGACGGGATGGCACCCATGGCGGCCATCATACACAAAGGTGCAGGTGCTCACCGACCTCCATAGAATCAAGTGACTGGAACGAATGCATGTTTGCGGAAAGCCAGACACACTGACACATGCAAAGCCTCCGAACACAAGCTTAGCAGTGGGCAGAATAGGTACTGAAAAAAAAAACAAAGCTACACGGGATGGATGGCCAATACAAACAGTGAGTGGAGTCAACTACAAAGGATACTCTGCTGACTGCTCACTGCTCAAAGGTGATCAACAACATGGATGACGATACAGCAAAATGTTGTCAGCTCTCTGACGTCTTTTCACACTTTTTTTCCCTCATTACTGGAGCTGTTTTCTCACTAGCTGCAGCATCCAAATGCCTGTGGCTTTTCCAGCTGAGGAGTTCTGCATGACACAGAGGCAAACCAAACCAATGGAAATGTTCGGTTAATGTACAGTTATGCACAGGACAAACATGCTATGTTCCTTTAGTAGTGACCCACGCTGCTGCCGAAACAAGGAGACTGGTTACTCCCTTTTATCTTGGACGCTGTGCCGAACCAACGTAAATGGCCAGCTACAGAAACAAAAATTTAGTGACACAGTGAGATCTACCATCAAGAAGACGTGAGCAGAGACAATAATAGTTGTTGCACCCAAGTGCAATTAGCCTTTAACAAGGGAGCACTTGTGAGCTTCCTCAGTTTTGCTCATGTGAAGGCGCTAGTTTAGTGAAATTGAACAGCGAGCAGCACAGGTGGGGTCCAGGTAGCGCTTTCTAGGCACCCAATTACCATGTACTCACTTGCTATCGAAGGGAAAATGCAAGCTTCAAGCTTACTTCTGACAGTATGCGAAAAAAACGCTCCATTTCCTCCCTTCCCCGCCATAACATGCACAAAAAATAGTAAAGAATGCATGTTCTTCAAAAAGCAAAACCAGGTTTGAACATCACAGATTTCCTTGTCGAGTATGCACATCACATTTTGCGTCGCCCTACATGCAAAAGAGGGTGACACTAGTCGCAGAGCAATGTAGGAAAACACGGCTGAAGCCTCGGAGTAAAGAATAAGAAGAGAAAGACAAGCAGCTGAAAGGGGCACCCTCCCTCCATTCATTCATTAAAGTGAAAGCAAGTATGCAGTGTGTAAAGTTTAAAAGAAGAAAGTAAACGTTTGAAAAGCACTTTTTGTTGGTCCCTGAGGGCTTTTTCTATGCTCTTTCCTGTGATTGAGAGATTGAGGTAAGTTTACAAGATTTTTTTCCCTCTCTGAGATGTGTCACATAAAAGAACAACACACTGTGCCACCACAACTTCCCGTGGTTTTTGTAATGAATTTTGACACATGCACATTGTCTTTCCGGAGAACTCAAGCCCACTTAGACCGCCTATCAAAGCAAAACTGATGTGCTTGGTTCTCTTCTTGAGGCTCTGCAAGCTCACTACTTCACTCACCCACACCAGAACACCCTTTGATCAACCTGACTGTTACACCATATGCCTACATCTCGCAAAAGCGTGCACTGTTCCAAGTTCAGCCGGTAAGCGCGCATGAATACAGCAACCAACCAGCATGTTTAGCTTCCAAGCTGCTCACTGCTTTCCATTAAGCATCACAATGCAAAATGAAATGCCCCAAACTAGTTCCATTCTCAAAGTTGCTCAGCTGCCTGAAGCATTTCCCACATACTGACCTGAACACTTCAAGCACCCACTTTCCACTACTTATGAATCAGCTACTCAAAGTTCAGATCCTTTCCAAATATGCACCGCCACCACAGCAGTTATTGACTTAAGCAGCATTTCGCCATTTCTGATGTTGCCCGCAAAACCGGTCGTCTGTCCATGCTGGAAACATACCCTCAAAGCCTCATGTGGGAATAGCACTCCCAGAGAAGACTCCCGTATCCAAATCCAGTACCTTTTATGCAACCAGACTAAGCTCTTTAGGACACACATCTTGCTACATCCATAAATACAGAAACAAGTGCCACTGGCCGCAATGCAACCAATGAAAGCACAGATGACTGCAAATATGTCAAGGAAAAGACAAACAAAAAAGAATCAATACTTTACAAGCAACTAGCTAAGGTTTCGTAGAACAGAGAATTGAAGAAAAAAAAGAAAAAAAAATATCTCACGAGTGGTGCAGTTACATAGCATGTATATAATATATGTAATATGTATATAACATTCAATATTTACACAAAAGAAAAGGAGAAGAGCCACTTTCTTCTACCTTTCTTTTCGTCAGGTACATGTTTTTTTTTTTTGTCAGTTTCTTCCCCTTTACAGCTTTCACCCAGACAACCACTCCCTTTCACAAGAATACAATTCCACAATAGTACTGGCATCACAAACGACAGTGCACTAAGAGTAGTTAGTAGGCAAGTCGTACCTCCAATGCTGGAAAGATTTCAGGCAGGTACGCACACACTCACAGACAGACAGTGTGACAGCTGCTCAGTGCACTAGCAACAGCACATGACAATTGCCTGCACCAAATGCACAGTAGCAGTGGAGTAGACTGTTCATATTCCTCACAAATAGCAGCGACTTATTAAGCGGAAGCCATCTCGAACAAGGCAGAGAGGTTGCTACAGAGAAACAAAAAGTACCAAGTGTGATGTTAAGAGTACAGCACATCTTTTCTTAACCAGCACACAAATCACAGGCTTAGCTGAATGCTAACTTGTTACAACTTTGCCATGCAATGTCATGCCAACACCTTTAGCAACTTTTTTTCCAAAGTGTAAAACACAACACAATACACGATGGGTCCCTTTACCGAGCGCCAAAGTAAAAGACAATAAAGAATGCAAAGTACAAAAAGCACCACATGAAGCTTTCCTTGCACCTATTCTCTATTCTGCCTCCAACTCTCGGTCGATATGGGATACTGTCACTTTCTTGAGAGCGGCTTCTGTGTCACTTAGGTGATCTCGGTAAAATGACAAGAATGCGCTGCCAGTTGGCTACTTTTACAAAACAATGTGCCCACTGCTACTGTCCTTCTGGGTAAGCAATTTCAAGTTAGCATGTCCCACCAGGTTAACTATAACAAGTCATGCACGCAAAGCTGGCCTGGCCAGCAAAATATGCAGGCTGGAATGTCAGCTAGTCATAATGCCCGTGATGCGACACAAGAAGCAAACCAAAGGTAATACACTAAACACGAGATTCTGACACATCTAAGCTACATCAGGGAACCGAGAAATCAAACGTATACAAGACTGTGCCCATATGACTCAGTAAATGGCACATGTCGTTAACGGGTCACACCGCTCCAATGGCTGCCAAACGCAGCAAGCACCTGTGAACCCTGCAGCTGTGCAAGCAGACAAAATAATGAAAGGCACAAAATAATGTTTCAGAAACATCATGTCGCCGGTGCGTATACACTAGATGAGCGTACGCAAAACACAACGTGACAGGAGCATTCGATAACTTTCTTTTATCTCAAACAAAATGTCAATTGCAAAGGCTGACACAGCAGAAAGATACTACAAATACAAAAAAACTCACAACTGCATATGTATAAATGGAAAGGCACTGCCTAAGCAAAACTCAAGAGGTAAAAACCAGGATACATTACATATTTCTTCATGAACTTGCTTGAAGGAATACCACTGAAGTTGCTCATTAATGGCATCTGCACTGGAACACTTCAAGAGGTTAAAAAAAAAAAAAAAAGAAGCAAAATTCGCCATATTTGCCAACAGCTCTGAAAGTCTTTGTAGCTCAATAGTGACAACTAATATGTATAACAAAACTCCTTGATTCACACTCAATTTTCACTAGAATCACTTAGAGAAATATACACATGGGAGTGTTAGCTTGAGGTTTCAAGAGTAAACAATTGGGAAATGTGAATGCAATGAAAAAAGTGGGATCTTGACAGTGGCACTGGAGATGTTTCCTCAGAAATATACTGAAATACATTATTTTTTGTTTATTTTCAGTCATCTTTTCTCTGTTACCATTTCTCATCTCACAGTATAAAAAAAAGAAGTAATTTTGAGAAATATTTTGTGCATGTTTAACAAAAAATATACATATAACAAAAAAAGCAGGACATTTACAATTAACTAGTAAGTTTCTGCAAGCAGCAAAACGGTAGAAGAGGAAGGGGCACAGACTAGAAACAATGCAAACAGCACCCATTTATGCATATCTCTCACAAATTAAAGCCTGCACTCACTCCCACAACACACAAGCAGGTTTCACCTCTTGGCAATAAGGGAGACACGCACTGAAGGCCACGTCTGAAATAAATATTTTACGAAATGTAAACTTCTTATAAGACATACTGAGCCTTTACGAGATAAAATAGGCTTCAACACTTATGCAACACTGTGCTCTCTATTAGGTAAGGTTTTTGACGAGTTCTGCCAGTAGACACTGGAAGTTCACAACTGAGTTCGGGAATCATGGGTGCAGATAAATGAACAAAACACCTAGCTTTTGCTTTCAAGCCAAGCGGGAACAACAGGCTATATGGTGCCAAAGCACAACATTAAATTCCAACAGAAAGACATAGCTACTGCCTTCCGTCCATCTCGTAAGAAGCAGCAAACCCTAGCCTAAAGTGAGGCCAGTAAAAGTTGTAAGAATTAGTACCAATTAAATATGGTTGGATGCACCATAAACTTGCGAGACACAACATAAGCTCGGTAACAATTCTCATCAAAGACAATTTTAAATGGGAACCCATTTATGTTTGAGTGTCCAACTCCTTAAAAAAAGCCTTTCCAGTCATTGCCATACCCCTGTACTGCAATGTTTTTTGCCCCATCAAGCTTCTCAGAACAAAAGTGTGAAAATGAAAATTTATGCGGCACTGAACGTACAGGACTTCCCTTTGGCTGATGCACACAGCCACTTGCAAAATAAAAACAGAGCTACCAGTAATGTTCAAAAGCCATTTACACAATATGATTTGCAAGCTGCCGTGTGTGTGTGTGTGTGTGTGTGTGTGTGTGTGTGTGTGTGTGTGTGTGTGCGCGTGTGTGTGCGTGTGTGATGTACACTTATTTTTGTGGCCACTGCAAGTGGCATTTTTGCTTTTTTTTCTGCATCACGAAGTGCGAGACCAGTTTTTTGTGCTTAACAGATGATTCCGATGACGTTTTGCAGACTTCTCACCAAGACGTGCATTCAGGTTTTATGATGTACACAGCTGCTAATCGATGCAGGCACAAAAGCCCGAGATGCACTAAAACCTCCCCAGTGTTCACAGCAGGGGGCTGTTCTTCAATGGCATCACTGTCAAACGCTTCTGGCTGTTCAGCATAACATATAAAGATTCTTTAAAATGTGGTGAGTTGAACCTTCAGACTCTCATCTGCATTTATTTTAGTCCTCAGAGAAGAAACCAACATGCATGATGCTTCACCACCCGTCATGTTTGTCCCTTTCTCACAAAACTGCGTCACACAAGTGCCTTCCTAATTTCATTTCCACCTAAGCACAGGCAGTCTGAAAACTAAGAAAATTTATCTTGGCAAGATGTTCCAAATTAAAGAATGCTTTACTGGTAGTGCAGATAAAAGACTATCCCTTTAAGTGGTGCAGAAAAGAAATGAAAGCAGCCCGCAAAGAAAAATGTGCATTCAAGGAAAAGACTACAAGCACCAACCCATTCCATTGCCTTTGAGCCACGGCCCACAATGACAAATGCTACACATTGCAGTACACTCACAAAACAACAAAACCATTTTACTATTACTGTAAATATGGCACTAGCCTAGAAACAAACTGTAATCGAAGAAAAAATTATCCTGCTCTCAAGACTAGATGAAAATTGAGGGACATAAGTAAACGTATGCAATTTTTGCTATGGCTACAGATGTTTAAATCCAAATTTAAATCTCTCTTTACAGGCAACCGTTGAGGCAGTTGGAAATCCTACCAATTCAATGACAACCTGCACAATTCATCAACGTGATATGCTGAGAGCTCCTTGGATGACTGGGCTGTTAGGTACTCGGCACTTCTCGTTCAATGAAAGCTCATTGTACCCAAGTGCCTAATACTGCCAGCAGCCTTCTATGCCACCTTCTTTTTCATCGCAGCTTTTCTAGACAGTTTCTAAAAAGCAGAAAAGAGGGGGAGCAACAGAAGGGTCTTGAGGCAAGGAATTGACAGAACTTAACTCATTGCATCATGACAAAGAGCTGGCAACTAGAGAAAAACAAAACAATAACAACAAAAGAAGTTTTTTTCTTTCTTTTTTATCTGGTAAAACTCCCAGTTTCAAATGCACTAGTGTTTTAGCTGCTTTTCGTTTCTTTCTGCTGCAATTCCATTAGAAAGGATCACAGTAAGATAAAACTGTTCCAAATCGACCAAAGCAGCTCATGCTGAAAGCTAGATCAAGAAATATCAATGATCCAATGAAACTCTAATGATTGAAGATCCAATGATTTGCTGGAAGAAATCTAAATTTTTTGTCAAAAATGAGAGGGAAGAGGAAACAAACTGCAACCACCATCTGGGACAGCCTTGTATGGAAAGGTTTTGTTTTTATTAGAATGCGAGAGCCACAGTACTTGGCCCAGAATGGAGGTGAGGAAAGCTGTTGAAACAAAAAGTAATGCAGAGGCTGTAAGGCAATGCATTCCTGCAGTATCCACTGAGCAGCACCATCTTCATTGTCAACGCTTTTCTTCTTGTACAGTGGTGAAGATGAGCAAGATGAAGTTGTCATTGTCAAACAGTGAGCCTAGTTTTGACAACGCTTACTCGACACTTAGCAGCTATTTGGAACAAAGACAAAAATAGATACATATTCCTAACTGTACATTCAGCAACCTTCAAATCAACCCTGCATCAGTGCTTCCTCGAAAGGATGATTAAATGGCAGCCTAGTGCATCATTGATCTTTCCTGGCCTCCCTCGTTCCCCAATCTCGGAAAGAAATTATGTGCAGTGTGTTGCTCCATCGCTGGATCGTGCGCTGAAAGTTGATCAAATCAACAAAGTGCTACCGTTTTTGCGAAACCAGCTTTGTGAGGCAAACTATGTGGTTATTGTGGCAACTGAAGCTATTCCATAAGTTCTCGTGAAAAATGAGCAACACCAAACAAGCAACAATGGAATGCAAACTTTTTCCTCTGAGTAGCTAAACTGTTTCAAATGGCTCCACACAACTGTGTCTCCGAGAGTGAGAACCGGAAGCCCAGTGAAAACTGAGTTGACAGCAATAATATTTTGTTTTCCCATTTCCTGACTTCTACTCAGCGAGTGACATCGGACTATGTTCGCTCCTGCAGTTCTCTTGCATCTGTTTTCACAGATATGGGAAGGACCCACCCAAAACATAAACAGCGGCACCTCTTTGTGAACTCTTTCAACCAGACACTCAACCAGACACTTTCGTGCGGCCAAGTATAGTCGTTTGCCGTGCGTCCTTCAGCACTAAGCCACACAAATGCATAACAATGCTCACTTGTAGCTGTCAAATGCAGGTGTGAAATAAAAAAAGAAAAAAATGTTAGTACAGCCTTGCTTGTCTGCACTTCCCCTTCATCTTTCCACAAACACTAAATTACACAGACACACAGAATATACCGTTGCGTCAAACTTGTCTCGTCACCTTGCAATTCATACACCAAAGCATCAGCTAGAGGGGAAGCCTTGGTTGTAAATCACACAAAATATGCCCAAAGTGACAGCAACACACTGCCTATTCTGCCTTACAAAACGATATGGCCAAGGCTACAACAAGCAGGCTTCTCTCTTCCCCGTACATGGGGAGAAAGAAACAAGGTCTGATGTGCAAATCGGGACAGTAGGTGATGGCGTGCAGGCATTTCCTCTTGCATCATGATGGAATGCAAAAAGGGTTCCTTGCAGCCAGCTCCACTGGCAACAGGCGTCATCAGAGGAGAAGGCTCCCGAAGTGCCGTGGCACCTGCTCTTTCAAAGCACGCCATACAACGCCCGCTGCCTTGAGAACAGGGTAAAGGGAAAATGGGGTCCATGGTAAAGGGAGTGGGCAGTGTGGTGCCCTCCCCTCCACTCACTGAAGCCTCTCGTTGAGCAGGAAAGGGTCGACGATGGGACCGGGTCGGTGCACCCCTTGGAAGGGGTTCCGCACAAGTGGGCAGAAGGCCGAGCTCTGACTGGGCCGCAGCACAAACTGGCTGCTTGGTTTGAGCGTGCTCTCCGCCCTGTCAGCCATGGGGCTAGTGGCAGGTTTCCTGAAACAAGCCAGAGTAGGACACCCTTTATGCTCGCACTGTACTGCAGGCGCACTGGTATGCACCAAGCAGTACACTCTACTTACTCGCATAATGAATAAGCTTGCACAATGAATGCATTATCATCTGGTTTATCAAAAAAAATTTTTTTGACAACACTTTCTTGTACACTTAGCACATGTCCTAAATTCTTTGTGAATTTCGGAGAATGAGCATTCACCAGTTGAGTCAGCATAGCAGCTAGATGAGTTGAACTGTGCACATAATGTGTGCCAGTGTTTCACAAAACACTGCATGACTTATTTGAAGTACTTACAACAAACCATTTCATGCTTTAGGGCCCAGCTCAATGACTGTGGAAAAAAGGCACGACCCTGCAGTTCCCTGAGATATATACAAAGTTGAGTGAAGCGTTCAATTTTTACGAGGCAGCCATGAAGTTGTACTCCGTTTCAGTTTGCTTTGACTGTTAGATGCTACCATTACCGTCACCTAGTTAATAAAGACTAACAAGACCTCTCCAAAACACAAATGGAGCGAATTAAAAACCAATTATGCTTTGGCCAGTTCCATCCAGGCGGTCAGGTGTGGAGTGCTGCATCGGCATTTCATCCTCACGCCGCAGCGCATCTTTATTTATTTATTTGGAATGCACCTCAAAGGCCCCAGGTGTGGGGTATTACATGAGGGATAGCGGCATAACATCAAAAGTGTACATTAGTTATCAAAAATAAATTTTCTCCATGAACTTTTTAAAATCTTGCGGACCTGTTAGCAATACTACAGCTGAGCTTCAACAAAAGGTGGCACGAAAGAAGCAGGGTCCTACCGATTTTTCCCTTTTGCCACAGAGCTTGGTGCGCCACTGCATGCTAGGCATACCACGAATCTAAGCAGAGGTGATCAGTGTGCAAAAAGGAGGATGCAACAGATCCGAATTTAGTTCATGGCTACTCACTCCTTCCCTCACAATCCTTCACTTTTCTACACCAATGTCGCCCAACGCCGCAGAAGTGGAGAAAGTGCCCTTGAAGAAAGCCGCTTCTCAGAAAAGGTTTTTCTTCTAAATAACAACGCTAGGTGACTGAAAATTTTACCACTTGTAGAGCTTAATATTCTCATTTCAAATTTGTTTTAATTTATGATAGCTTGATGCTTCCATGTTCAAAATAGGTCTCTTGTTGGTTTTGCCGAGTATGCAGGGTGACCAGATCCTTTGGAATCTCGAATTGAGTGGATTTGGCACGAAGCCAAAGAAACGAATTAACTGTCAAGCTGCCATTTGGTTTAATAACACACACACAAAAAAAAAAAAAAAAAACGATAGAGAAAGAAAAAACGAGTGGCCTTTGAAAAGGTGAAACAGTGGCAGCGCACCAAATGAATACATAATGCCATCTAGTGACTGGTCATTACACTACTGACATCTCTCTCATCGTCAACTCTCATAATTCCATTTCCTTGGCACGCAACATCTTTTAGATAATTATATATCTGATGCTTCACTTTCAGTTGCAGGCGCTTGAATATTATAAGTTTTTCACACTGAAAACTATCACTTATCGCAAGAAAACATAGATAAGTGCACGCTATGTACCTCGAATAACATGTATGCCAAATGTGGTGTTCATTGGACAAGAATAAGCGCATAAAATGTTCTGCACAAAAGCCATGTTTGGCCCAAAGGAAGAAGTTCAAAAAAGTGCGACTGAAAAGAGACAGAGAGAGACACTTTATCGGCGACAAACTACAAAGTTATAAAAGTTGTTTGCTACTTTTGTAGAGGCACCATCCACAAGAAAATCGCATTAAATGCACGCCAGGGTACCCCGATACAGCACACAGCTTTAGAACTCACTCACACCAAAACTTTTTCTCTCGGAAGTCGGGAGTCTAATACTTACGGCAATTTTCCTTGGCTACATGGCAGCACTGAGCTGAGCTACCCAGCACAACAAATATGCTGATAACACAACTGACGCGATACATGCTGCACTTTTCCAAATCGGGATCAAAAACAATGCAAGCCATTTCTGCTTTTTGGCCAACCTGTAGATGGAAAGTTGGCGCTCCGCTCAGCACCGTGTTCATGGCACTGATCTCGCAGGTAAAGGTGCTTGTCAATTCCACACTATTTCTGTCTTCATACTCGAATACTCTTAGCATTTTGACAGAAGATGTGCTCATGCATTCATCTACACTGTCAATGAAACTGGAGTGTCTGGCTGACCCAGAACTGTCAAAAGCATTGCATTCACTGAAATCAGGCACAGCTACCATAAACGACTCCGTTGCAAGTCACTGGATGCGGCAGGTTCCCTTGAACTTGTGCTTGCACCGCTACATCGAAAATTTCTTCTCAGCATCGATCAGAATGAGAGGCACAAAAATGCGGGAAGGCTCGAGGAACCTGCGGAGAGAGCCGCGCGCTACGAAATGGGCACACGGGCCACGGCCACATCGCGCATTGGCAGCCAATGGTGTGGCTCAAATCGAACACTGAAAGCAGTTCATTTTGGTGGAAAATATTTTTCATTATTATTATCACTTCTTGGAAATTAGCAAGTACGCAAAACCTGCCTTAGAGGGAAAAAGCGCCGGCCTACCGCATTGCACGAGCTCCGTGGCACATGACACCTTGATTTGATGCATGATATGCTTAAAAAAATGGGTAGAGGGGACACTAAAGTGGGCCAGATCTTCATCATCTCTAGTCACCTCACATGCCTGGACAGAGTTCTTCAATAATTTCCCAATCACTTTCTGCTCTAGTTCATTTATATGCAATAGAGGAAGGATCAATGTTTTTGCTAAAACAGTAAAAAACACTAGCTTTTCTTTCTTCTTTTTAGGAAGACAGCCATTTTTTGGCCCATGTCCTCCACTATAAGTATTGTCGCAGTAAAGCTACCAGCTTGCTTTCCACAGTAAGTTAAAGGCACACTGAATTTGTGCAAATGAGCGTGAATGCCAAGACGCAGAAAAGGTTCTCTAACCATACTACTCCACAGGATACTGTTTTCCCTGCGTGCGATGCTAAATTCTTAAGTGGCCCTCAATGCTTTCATTCTGGCAACAATATAGTGCAAGACAAAGCACAGCTTTCTGCAATATTACACCAGTGCTAGTCCCAGAAAAAAAAAGAACCTGTGACACACTTAGCTTGCAACAGCACAACTAAACATGAAAACTAGGATGGTGCACGTACCTTCCTTCGTCAATGATCTTGACCTTCTCACAACCATCAGGGGGCTCCCTAGTAAGGAACTTGTTGATTTGTGGGCTAGTTCCCAGCTTGCTTGTGTGACCACTCACTTCCAAGTCTGGGGAGGCACTTTTATCACATTCTGGAACAAAAGGATACAAACATGTAATTTACTTTTCCATACACGATGCCTCCGTGTGATGCTACCAAGTATACAGGTGCCCCCAAAGTTTTTGAAACATTTCAAGGAAGCCTAATTTCATGCGGCGGTTCCAGCAACCTGCCGCAACATGATGTATGAGCCGTCATGAGCATGTCTGAGATGTATGAGCATGTCATGAACAACAAAAGTGGTGGTTTATAATGCAGCTTTAGATTGTTGATGCTAGTACTAATGGCTGATGCCACCTACAAAATAAACACTGTGAAGCTCCAACGATGTAAATGCAAAGTACCACCACCTTTTTTTTTGTTAAGAGACGAAAAGGAGTTGGGGGGGGAATACACAATGAGAAATGTGCACTCCTATAATCAGTGGATTTGAGGATCAACAACCTTCGCCAGCGGTCAGACTCCAGTGTGCCACACAGTGCCCCAATAACTGCTTTCAGAAAGGCGGTATCCCTTGGTTACACACTCACATCAGGAACATTTTTCATACAGTGATTATGGTACCATAATAAATAGAAGGGCCATAACTTCACTGATGCATCACGAAGAAGAGAGCATCGTTGTGTTTAAGATGCAGTTTTTGCCCACTGGACATGCCTAGCAACAAGCCGTCTAATGATCTTTGCAGTAAAGCACCGCCAGGTAGACCAAGTGATACTGGAACTGTGAGCCTTCACTGACTCGTTAATGGCCCCAAGGCTACCAAATTCTGAATAGTCCCTTGCATATCGGATCAAAACTGAATCAAAACTTAATAGGCACCTAACAAGGATTGTTTCAGGGCTAATATGAAGGAGCACTGCAGCTGATTAGTACAAGCAACCACACTAGCCAGAATTCTTAATTTCTGTTGCGAGTGACAAGGTCAGATGTCAATTTAAACATTTATATACTATACCATGAAATAACTATCATTTCAAAAATATATTTTCCCCACCCACAAGCTGAAAAAGAAAGCACATAATTTCCCTGGTCTCCTCAAAGCCATCAAAAATAGCCAATTTATTATAAGGGCTTTGTGAACTCCTTCGCACTGCCGTCATGTAGAACACCACCAGATATGGAATCCTGTACTAATAATGCCCAGGTGAGCTGACTGCATGCCACATAATTCCTAGCAGGTAGGGCTGCTTTGTTTCATAATAATCAGTAAATGAAAAAAAAAAAAAAAGAGCAAGAAATCAGAGACTGCCTGAAATGCACTAGATAGAGAAACAAGAAACCGCTGCCTCCTTTTACACGACTCATTTTCACCTTAACTCCCGAAAGCGAGAAACACATGCTACTAGAACTAGCAACTGAGGCGAGCTATCAGGACTAACGAATGGGGAAGAAGCTGGAAAAAAAAATGACAGGCTAAGCATGATACAGTGCAAACATAAAGCTAAGTTTGGTTTAATGGAGTTTACTTAACTTTACTCAATTTTGGCAAACACACAGTTCTTTCATGGAATTGAAGAGAAAGGTAACAAAATCAGGAGCTGGCATCTTCGTTTTTTTTTTTAAATTTGGTAGACTTTTTTGGATGCTTACTTTAAAGCACAGCTTTTTGTTGTTTTTTTCTGCAGATTTTTTTAGATGCTTACTTCAAAGCACAACTAGGATTTTTTTTCTGCAGACCTTTTTATATGCTGACTTCAAAGCACAACTTTTTGGGTATTTTTCTGTAATCATTACTTTTTTACTCAGAAATTTGTGGTTTTATCATAAAGTAAGGTACAGTATATCTTATCTTTTATTTTTATGCGAACAGATAATTCAGTAATTAATTAATCAGTAATTAGTACATAAATGTGCTATCAGAAGGTACTGTAGCAGAAGGAAGTTGAACAGTAGTAACAAACAATAAAATGTTAAAGGCCAGGCCACAAAGCAGAAAGGTGAACTTAAGTTTAGTTTCAAGAACATGGTTTGGCTCTACCCTGCGTCGAACCAAAACCACACACCGTGTGGTCCATGTACTGATGGCAGTGATGAAACTGCTGTAGAATCCAGAACACGACACTTGCGTGCTGTTTAAGACAGGTTTTCAGCTTATGTAATGGCCTGTAATGGCTATAAAAGCTGTAAAGGTTCCTATGTGCAGGGAAAAAAATGCACTTGTGCCAACTGCATTTGGCTAAAAGATGGAGCCTTCCGATAATGACGGCATAATATTCAAAAGATACTGCTTTTCATCGCATTCCTGCTTCCACACTTTAATATCCACTTGCGATCTAGTGTATAACAGGTACTGAATAGCCAGCTAGTTTTTCCATCCATGTCAGAAATACTGACCTTGACCGGTTAAAGCCAAATTTCAAGAAAGGAATTCAGCTTACTTTTATCGATGTTGTTTCGTGCTTTTTGAGAGTCAGACAGGCCCAAGTTTCACCTAATGACTTCTAGAGCAATGTTTGATAAGGGCCTCGTGGCCTTTTGTCTCTCTAACAACATTTCACTAACATAAAGAACATGTGCCAAGGTATTAATATTTTGATTTTGATTCTAAATAATGATTTAATTTTTAGTGACTGATATTTATAAAGTACTGATGATTGTTTTTAGGAGAGCCTGATTACAATTGAAGATGCTGTTTTTTTTTTTAATTTGAATTAAATTTCTCCATTTTTACAATGAATGATAGTTTTGAATTTTGTCCAATTTCAAAATAAAGTGGAGAAACAAAGGAATATTCTAGAGCTACAAATTTTACTTGGAATATAGAACAAGGCCTTTATAATTATATAGAAAAAGTTTCAGTGACAACACTTCATTGCGTCATGCCAGAATTTAGGGCTGAACATTGACAATATTCAGGACAAGTGCTCAGTTTGATATTTCTTTTTACAATCTTAAATACTATAATGTAACACTTTTTCGGTCCCTAGTATTTCTGAGATACTGAGGATTGTTGCGGAAGACCTTAACAAAAATCGAAAACAATGCTTTTTTTTTTTTAATTGGAATCAAAGTTGAGCCTTTTTTCGTTAGTTTTTTTAATTTTGGGCAATTTTGATGTGTTGCAGAGAAAACACCCAACGGTCTGGAGCTCCATATTTTCTCAGAATTAAGAACATAACCTGCATAATAATACAAAAAAAGTTTAATGGCAACATAATGCACCGTGTCAGTACGTAGGGTTGAAAGAACTTTTTTTGCAGCGCGTCGCTCCTAGAGCAATGTTCGCGATTTTTTACTAAAACAACTGCTAGAAGAAAAAATGTTTTTAATAGCTATTCTAAAAGTGAAAGTTGCATAAATGCACTGAGTGAGAAATTATGCATGAAAACGTTTTTGTGTGCAAGCAGCAGGGCTCCAAAAAATTTTTTTAATGGTAAAGACAGCATTTTCTACCTGTAGTGTAACATTTTTTTCCTAGAAAACTATGGCGTATCTTGCAAAACTAAGGTTCATAGGTTCATTCCTTTGTGTCGAGACATTAGCCCATCACATATAAAATTTTCACTGAAAACAAAAAATGGTCACAGGACTTCAATAACTGTTATCTGAACACACACGCACACAAACACGCGCACACATATACTTTCATCAGAGAGTAGGCGTTATTCAAATTCACTGATAGTATATCTTAGCACTGATGTAAGTCTCTCCATTGGACCTCTCACCAAAGAGGAAGGTGTTATATTTGTTTATTGTTTCTTTTGGCAGGGGGAAGTATGAAATGAGGTGTACAGCACCCGAAGATAACGCTCAACATAAGAGTTTCAAAGCATGTGAAGGAAGACCACACTAGGACTTTTGTCTTGACTAGAAGGATATGGAGATGTAGGGTATTCCTTTTTTTGTAAACCACACCAAAGGACTGGCTTAGTCCATTCTGGTTGCCCACAAATGACTCTCACATACTAGTGAGCATCCAACAAGTGTTAATGCAAGTGCGTATGTACAACAATACGGAGTAATGCACAGAAAATGTTTTCTTCAAATGGGGATGGTGCACCAGGAAAAGAGGATGAAAGCAAGTAGGCTAGCGCTATTGACAAGGCATCGCATGTTTCTAAAGCTACAAGGGCACCGGGTCGTCCCTATGAAATCTGCTTGTGCAGTGTCCCAAACTGTGAGCACGACTGTTCCACCTTGTCACTCCATTTGCTCCCAATTCTAGTGGTGCCACTACACCTCTGCTAGGCAGCTCAGAAGGAAACCAAATGACTAAAGGAAGTTTTCGGTGGGGAAGGCAGATGTCTCATCACATTCGTTGTATGACAATATTGAAACAAAGCACACAGATCCATCAAAACTTCCCCTGCGCTCAAAGTAGACTAGTGACAAGAAACAGCTCCAGACAAGATGCACATTCAGCAGTGGTTCTGGTACAAGCACTGTTGAGGGCAAGGAAGACCCCTCACCTAGGCTGTCGGGACGTGAAGAGCTGTGACGGGAAGGACCATCGAGAAATCCATTGCTGCCATCGCTGCCACTGGGTGTCTGGGTGTCCACGCTGCACGTGGAATGGAAGAGTTCTGCGATGGGCGCCCTGTGGCCTTCGGGTGTGGGGCCCATCACCTGCAATGTCGTGCACGAACAGGGAGAACAGGGAAGAGACACCTGTGACAACCTGTACATCTACCAGCAGGACAACAGAGAGTGCTACTGCTCACCCTTTCCAATTCAGCTTCATTTTCCGTGCCTGATCCGGAGATGCCTTTCAGGACCAGGCGTTCAATTTCCTAAGCATCACATGAATAGAAATTGCGAAATTAGAAGACTGTTACCGAGATAAACATTAGTAACCTGCTTGTGCACACTGCTTCAAAATAAATTTTCTGGCCACAACTACAGCAAAACATAAAAATGCTGCCAGGATTATTCACTGACACCAACATAAGAGGAAGTAGAAGATTTATTGAGCAAAAAAGAAAAGTCACTCTCTGTGCAGTTGTAAAAAGCTAATGATCAGCATGAAATGTGAAATCTAACAGCGGAATCAAGGCTGCAATACTTCTTTCGCTTTGTGCCTTTGGATGCCCAAGGAGAATGTATATATATGTCATGGTGTCTGAATCCTCTGTGTTATCTTTCATCGTTCGAAGGTTTGCCTTCAACCCTTCTTGTCAAATTGTCCTCTGCAGCACATGTTTGTCTGCACAAGGCTGCTGTCAACATTGTGTTAAAATAAAAACAAAAGGAAGGTATAGCAAAACACAGCATTTCCAATCCTAGTCATTGTGGAAGACAGACATGACGGTTTGTGCTTCAAGGGATTAAATTCAACAAATTCAACTCTTGTCTGATCTGGAGCAGTCGGTGACCGATTTATATCCTTCTCCAGTTATGATCCTTCGAAACAAATGCTGGTGTGCACGTGTAGGGTTGTCTGTTAGGGTAAACATGTAATGTCAGTAATGTCAGCTGCTGTGGCACCCACTAGATGGCATTGCATCTCAGAATACTCCATTGCCTCTGGTCCTTAGCGCATTCCTGTTAGAGTGACTGTGAAGAAGTGCATGTCTGTCACACAGGACCAGAAGGACACACGCCTACCAGTCAGTGCCGATATGCTCTCCGAGGCAGGCAAGTATTCTGTGTTGGTCGACAGTATCACTAATGAAGATGAAATATGGTGCTTTCAGTAGGACCTTAACACGAAGAAGCGGAGTGCCACATAGCCATCGGTGGTGCCTCCGCCATCAGGAAAAATACAATGGCAAAATTTTAAATAATGCAGCAAAGAGATCACAGGCAAAATTAAAAAACAAAGATGATGTCCATAGCTTTCTTCAATTCCAGGGAAATTACGCACTACAAGTTGATCCCTCCAAGGCAGATTGTGACAGCAGAGCAGCCAGAAACATTTTTCAGGGAGTGTTATAGGCTATCGGTTGGAAAAACGGGTGAAAAATGACAAAAGGTGAAGAGTGATGCAATATTCACAAAATTTCAGGGTTTTTTTTATACTGAATACCCCGCCCCGGTTACATCCCTGAACTGTGAACATAAAATTCTACATCCTGTGTGCTCAAACTCACGCATAATCCCCTGCAACGCTGTCATCCTAATCTATGGGCATCTGGACAATGAAGCATTCTGCAATATAACACAAGGTCGCAGGCTGCCCTGAGCATCACAAAATTTATCACGAAGCACAGCATAACTGTACTTCCACATATATACCATACGCCACCTCTCCCCATGGAATTATTTTCCTGTTTACATGTATGAAGACTCAAGAGAACCCTAAATGGACGGCGGATGGACAGCGTGGAGGCCATTCAGGAAGCCACGGCAATGGAGCTGATTGTCCTGCCAAAAGAAGCTTTTCCTAACTGCTCCCAAGGCCTCAAAAAACACTGGACACTGTGTGTAGGCTCAACAGGAGATTACTTCAAAAGGGTAAGGCTCAAATGACTTCAATGTTGCACACTTCCTTTATACAGCTTATTCACATTATGTCATTTGCAAGGCGCCGCAGTGTCATGGCAGTCGAAAGTGTTTTTCGTAGTTGCGTACGAGCAGAGTAGATGGTGCCACCGCGCCATATCAAGGTCTCCTGACGGAGTGACAGAGTGCAGACACAGCAAGCACAATGTGGCTGGGACGTCATGCCCATACGTGATATGTTTTGAACAAACATCTGTAAACTTTGGGCAAGCCGCAATGCAGGTGGCGACACAACAGCTTTATTGCTTAAGTCCAATTTGAAGCATCTCTCAGCAAGTGACTCAAGAAATAAAGCTTGTGAGTGGATTCCATACTAGTAGCGGATATTGTGGGCACTTCTATAGCACGGGAATAGCAGCCATGTTGACGCCGCGACGTGCTATGTGAAGATTTTGGGGTCATGTTCATTTTGTGTTTGAAGACATGTACACAAGACTAGGTTTTATTCATCACCCATTGCAGCAGAATGAATTGTGTGTCATCTACGACCTATGCAGTTAGATAAGAACTCGATAAGTCACTGTGAACAATCGTTATTCTGTCATCAGTTGCACTGTTGTGCACAGAATGGCAAGGTGTTCCATAAGGTATGCAAGGTGTTGTGAAATGTGTTTTGATTGATTTGTGCTACAACCACCTCTTTCTGCAACCTGCACTGTAATCAAAATCAATGTATAGTTGTTCACAGCAGCAAGTGACTGCTGGCCAAAACGCCACGACTGGATAAGAGCTAATGCTGGCAAACCATGGCCGGTGCGGCCAGTCTGTGACAACCTTAGAGTCATGAGGGTTACTGCCTTTGCAGCAATAACCGTCACATTTACTTTGATTAAAAAATTAATGAGCAAAATCTATGAGATACCGACCAACCATCCACTTTGCTTTTTGGTGCATTTAGTTTCGATCCACAGAATTCTTTTAATTTGCTACAATTTGTAATCACTCAACCAAAACAGCAACTTGTTGCCCTATTGGATATACAAGCTTTAGGCAAAGGAGCTTAAAAACATGGGCAAACTCAAGTTAACTGCAAGCATAGCCATCCAGGGATATGCCTGCCTTCCTCCAGAGGCTAGTGTGCCATGGGCCACATCATGAGGTCATTACTTTTGACAAGAACAGAGTTAAACTGAGGAGCAGCACCTGGTTCAGCCCTTCCACGCTGTTGCGCATGCGAGGAGCAGCGGGTGGCGTTCGTCCCGGCCTGCCTTGGATGGGGATGGGACCTGATGGAGGCGGTGGCGCCACGGGAGGAGACAGTGGTGGAGACAGGGCTGCCAGCCCCAGTTGGTGATCCCCCTGCACAGGGCTCCAGCGTGGTGATGTTCGGCCTCCTTGAGCTGTCCTCTGTAGCCGCTGACGGATGTACTGCGCAGCAGAGCACAACACGCTCAAGACTGTGGACGCAGCGACAACGAATGACAAAAAACAAGATGGGCAATGGTCCTGTATGCAAAATTTAAACCAGGAAAATTTTTTCTTTAACTGTGACTACACACAGGCAGATGCTAATGAGTAATGAGTAATCACACGCTCGCTTGATATATATATATATCGACTCAAGATAGGAATTCTCCAAAATGCACAATAATGAAGTACCAGAGATCTTGCCCATACTAAAATCTCATACAATAAAAAATCAAAATCACACAAATAAATCAATACCATCTTGCGCAAGAAACTAACATGAAAATATTAAACAGACAAAACAATTTACGGCGAAGTTCCCATCAGTTCCCGTTAGCGACAGGAAGTTTCATAAGCCCCGCTGCTCCTGGCAAGGCTTTCCCCCGGCCTGGTGCTCGGCTCTTCTGGGGTGAAATGTTTGGGAAAAGGTGTCACGGCCTAAATAGTTGCGCCGATGTGGCAGTGATTCGTTCCGCCATCGGACAACAATAAGTCCGCCTTGCGCGGCAACAGCCCATTATGTGGCCCTTTTTTTTTTTTATCACGCAGCCAGGTGGTTTTTTTTTTTTTTTTTTTTTTTTTTTTTTTTTTTTTTTTTTCAGCACGGCCTTTGCAGGCCATGGTTGTTCGAAACTAAGCCCCCGAGGGGGCACAGCAGGGTTAGCAGAGCCTCTTCCAAACGCACAACCCTAAAAGAGCCGGGCACCGGGCCGGGGGACGCTTGTACCCAATTTTACCGGTGGGTGTCCGGCGGCGGGTTTCGAACTGACCACCTCTATGGGAAAGCAGCTTCTCTTTGGTTACTATCGTCTCGTGTCTGGTTATTCTTTCATTCATTTAATACCACCTAAGAAAATTCTCAGCCAGAACAAATTAAGCATTCATGTACCCCGTTTTACTAGAGCATATACTAAACACACCAAGCATGAGCTAACAGCTATGCTCAGGATGACCTTTGAATCTAGAATCAGCGCTGTGGCTCGTATGCAATGTGGTGTATTATGACAGGATCCTTAAGAGGAAAAGCTTTGTAGCATTAACTGCAAATAAGATGACTGATAACCTTGCGTGAAATGAGCATGATTGTAAAAAGTATGCCACAGCAAGAACATCCTCATTCTGGCCAATGAAAATGCTGTCCAGATAAGCATTGGCCGTAAGGGCTATGCAAGCCGGGGATTCAAGGATGTTTAAGAATACTACAGGTTAAGGTTAGGGCCAGTGTCATTAAATTTTCCACTAAAACAGACATGTCATTTGTTTGTGGGGTTTATTGTCCCAAAGCGACTCAGGCTATGAGAGACGCCAGATATGTTGGTTCATGCCGCGGTTTTTGGTGGTTGGAAAAAGCTGCTTTGAAGATGTATTCAAAATGTTAGCGTTTTGTGGTACAGTGCAAACATCAAGAAGGCTGTGTCAAAAAATGATGCAGGACTGTTGCAGTTCTTAGGGCTCTCAGGAGTGACAGTTGGATAACACTTGCCATTGCATGGATAATTGTAGTCCACAAGCGAATATTACAAAGCCCGTTTTATAGAAACTTACAGTTAAAGCTTTTGAAAGCAGAAACAGGTGGCAATGTTCGATCTGAAGACAACAAGGGCTGCTACACTGCGCATGTGATCCAAATCAGCAGCTGTGCCATTATTACAGCTACACAGTCCACCCTGCCTGGACGTGTCCATGTAATGGATGTTTCCAAGCATACAAGCTTGGCCGCATGGGATCAGATGTCCCAGCTGCACTGCAGTAGCTACCACTAACACTTCCTCTTCTCTGGACACGGCGTAGTAAATGCCTGAGGGGGTTTCTTGAACTTTAATCATCACCCATGAACACCACCAGGCATGCATTGACTCGTGAAGAGGGCTCCAACACCACATCTTTCACTGCGTGTGATGCAGGGCACACACTCAGGCCATTACATTTGAGTGCATGCATCTGTGTTTTAGTAATAAAATTTTTAGCCCGTGCATCTAAATGTACTGTTTCAACTGCTATGAAGGCTGATCCCTATAAGCTCTTCCCCTGGCATGTTTCTGGAGTAAGAACTGCAACAGCCCTGTATAACTCTTCTTGATGCTGACCGTACTTGTCCCACAAGCTCAGTAAAATTCTGATGCATCTTCAAATAAAGTTTTGTCCAACCACTGCTGCTACTACATCATTACAATATAGTTGTTCCTTCAATTCAGAAAAAAAAAATCAACAAACACTAAGAGCAAAGTCTGTCTAACATGGTAGACTTGGTAGCCATTCAAAGTGCTTTTCATTAATCGCAGTCATCTCTGACTCAAGAACTGTGGCTGGACGAATGTGACTGTGATGAAGGTGCAACACCTGGCTCAACTTGGTGTTTCTCTCTGACAGCGTGTGGTAGTTTAGTAACAAAGTCCACATAGTAAAAAGAAAACATGCCAGTGTGACTCTACACAGTGAAAAATCGGCCAAAAGGACACACTGGCATTCCAAGACATCAACAACAATACCTTGGATTCCTTCTGATAACTAACTTGGATGTTTTGGCTGCATAGTTTACATCTTGTTGCCATAATTCATCTGCCCCATCATATGCCATTCAAGGTTTTGTATATCCCCCCTGATGATTCATAACACACCACTGTGTAAAGCACCATCGACATTTTCTCTTGTGTGACACCATGTCAGTCTCCAGAAAGAGTCGTCCCAAATTAAAATTTCGTGATGGTATTCTTGCATACAGTACACGAAACTCCAACGGCCTTTTTACACACTATGTGCACAAGTGAACACAAAATTAACAGTGTTCTCTGAGAGTGTGCAAGAGCTGCCAGTAATTTTTTTTCGAGATGAATTTAGTGTCCTTCGCATCATGATGAAAATAAAATGCATAGGAAATGCAGTAAGTGCATTGCGAAACAGTAAGCAAAGTGTCACATCATCTGCCTCCACACTCCTCTGGCATTTACTTGATAGGTCGTGGAACTTTACCATTGCTATTCCATCAGTCATGGCACTTAGTACAAAATGTTCCACATCCCTGCAAAAGTTCACAGTGAATAATTTGTGCTAGAAAACTAAGAAATTAGCTTAACACCGCGACACACTTTTTAAGTGGAAAACCAGTTTTTATTGACTAAAAAAAGAGAGATGACATCTCAGCGCTAAGAATATCATATTTACATAAATATAATGCGTTTTTTTTTCTCCCACTTTGTTCCTTTCAGAACACAATTCTTATTTTACTGGGGAACATGGTATGAATATAGTGTGAACTTTTTCTCACTGCTCCTTGAGGTAGCTACTGTCTTCACCACCAGGCTCGTGAGCTATTAGGAGAAGCCAACATTTAAATAACCTTGGGTCCACACGGCGTGCATGGGCAACAGTGGGTGGCTATGAATGTAGAAAGAAGCCAGCGCGCGCATTGTGGGGCCGCGCACAGTTCCTATTATTGCCTTATTTCCAGAATATATTTTTCCTCTTTCGCAGAGTCTCAAACGCCTCCCTGATGTTACACTAATGATCGCTTTGTTTACATAGTAATTGCGGACTTTTTTCTTTCTTTTTTTCTTGAATTACAGTGCTCTGCTGGGCATGCTCTATTTTCCCAGAGTTAGACTATTACTCCTCTACAGCCTGAGTCCGGCCATATGGCTACACCCAGGAAGAAGATGATCGATAATTACGCCCTGAACCAGAATCTGCTCCACCTGTGGTTCTCCTAATACACTGCACTAAATCTGTGTTGAAGAAATGTACTCACGCAGTATAATATGCCAATTACAATACAGAGATATTCGTTATCAATACTGCATAAAGACAAAATCATGGAAGAACTGCACAGTCCTGCTATGATTCTGCTAAGTGCGGAACATACTAATAATCGCGTGCACTACACCATGCTTCCTGAACAGTTCTACTTCTCCGAACTGCACTTATAAAGCCAAGTATATGTTGCTTCAAATGACATATGCAACTTTTACACACTGTACTCACTAAACAAGCCCTCTAACCCCACAGTACAGAAGGGGAATGTGACCGCTAACTAAATCTTCACAAAGTAAACCATACTATCGTACCCTCACTGTACAGTCAATCTGGGGCTTTATGAAAGCTATATGCACTGGAACATCACTTCCAAGATTAATTGTTCATTTCCTTTAACAGTCACCCATAATCAAAGAGGATAATGCTCAAATGGGAAGTTTTGCTATAGTAATTAAATGCCAAAGCCATTCAGTAAATGCTCTATGTTCAAATGTTTTGATTTAATGCAGTAAACCTCTTGTGGTTTTTTTTGGTTACTTGGCAACCAACACTTGGCATTCTGAGGCATATTTTATGGTGTCTACCCTACATTATATTGCTGTGTGCCACCATTCAAATCCAGCAACCTTAGCCTTTTAATTACGTGAGATTTTGCATGCGTGTTCTGCCCCCTGCAATGTTTAAAACTACCAGTATGTTTTTTTAAAATAGCTAAAAGTATTTCTGCAAAATAGTCCATCCGATTTGCAATAGTCAACCGCAGTGTTTTTCGTTTTGTTTTTTCTACACCAAAATGATATTCTTTACCTGCAGCTAGACAGGAGTAGCCCCGCTCTGACACAACCAGGTTTCTCTCACTCTCTCACTCTCTCATTACTCAAGAGCCCAACCAACACAACAAGGAATACAACCAATGCAAAATGCTCACCTTCATTTCTAGTAAATCACTGGGTGGCAATGTGGTTTTCTTCGGAACAAACTTCATTCTCTCCACTTCTTTCCAGTCATCCGGCGTCTGCACATTGAAATAAAGCTACGATAAGCACTTGCTTTCCCATGTGCTCACTCTCATCCACAACAGTTTACAACACTACTTACAATTTGTGAGCCATAACACAATGAAAAAATGGCAAAGCAGGGAACAATGACGCAACTCATTATAGCCGTACATGCCTGAATGTCTGAAGAGCAACAAAAATTGAGCACTGAACAGAAGAGTCCTCTATGAGAATGAAACAGAGTACCTTCCACTTGAGAACAAAAAGAAAAAAAAGGAGTTTCAGGCACAGGAATTAATAATTAAGGTTCACAAAGAAGCAACATGCATGCAGTCAAACTGCTAGGAACCCGTAAGCATACGAAACACAGCAAATTAAGCGAGGCTCCCACTTCACATCTACAACAAGTTTTGCTATCGAAATTTCCTTGCTTTTCTTACAAACCATCTTTTTACAAGATGTGGCGCCCTCTGTGGACAAGCAATGGTTGAAAACAGACTCTGGAGATGCAGCCGTGACCCTTTTCATACACAAAACGTGCAAGCATGAAATTAAAAAAAAAAAAAAAAAAAAAAAAAAAAAAAAAGACGAATGACATGCTTATGGCACCGGCAATCGACATTGCTAAAGGTGAGTGCACACTTGCCTGTGTAGCCCTGTCGACCATTGGACGGCCACAGTAGCTGTGCAGGTCCCGCGGCCATTGTGCCGACAAGTAGATGGCATCCAGAGAAGCTGTGCGCCGCATGAGCCCTCCGAGCAGGCTCAGCGGCTTGGCTTTGCACTCAGCCGCAGACAGGCAAACACCTACCAAAAAGAAAGTGATAACCCCTCATTAGGAATCTGAAGCATGAACGTCAGTTAAGAGCACGGAACTTGTCCAAGAGGCACATTTCTCACACTTAACATTAACTCTGAACCAAGCCTCCAGTTTCTGGCACACAACGGCTAGCCACAAAAGCACGGAACAAGTGCAAAGAGACCATTCTACTAGGGTTGTTGCAGAGTCAATCAGCATCGTGCTGATCCCAACAAAGTTGTAGTCTGAGCCTGGCACGGTTACTCAACGAACTGTAAGGATTAATGCTGCTCCAGCAGCCAGCCTTGTATATAGAGAGCAATGAATTCTGCATGCATTCACATCTCATTACATCCCTTAGGTCAGACTTAAATGATATCCCATAGCAATTTATTTCTTAAATGGTGGAATTCAACAAATGTGGCGAAGGGCAGTCAAATCTCATAAGTAGCAGTAAGGACAATCAACTTCCTGGCATTGCATACCGGTCGTATTCTGTCCCCTTGCCCTTGCATTACTGATGACGATGGTTATGAACTGTTGCTTGCTTTATGGGTTAGCCTTACGTGGAGAAAGGTAGCTAGGGCACCAAGAAAATGCCGTTAGTAATTAAAATTACCCATCTGACTGGTACAACTGGTCTCAGTGCTGAGGTGATAGTGTTTTATTTATTCACGACAATGATACAAAGAATGACCTCCACTGGATTCATCATGCCCAAAGTCATGTGCAGCCTTTGCCCACACATTTTTCTGTCTTGCTTCTTTTTACTCTCCCTCATGAAGCAATTCGTGTATGCATCCAGAATGAGATTATTATCACACCTGGCAGTCCCTCACTAAACTACAAGAAAGCTGGAGGAGTTGTTCTCAATGGCTGAAATAGTCAGACATGCCCAAACCAGAGAATGAATCATGCAGGTTTATCAGAAAGTTGTGAAACGTGGAAACACCCGACAAGTAAAAGTACAGCATGGCGCAGCAGGTGCTGTGCAGCCGCAACACATGCAATAGAGGTATAATTATTTAATTCATTCATTTATTTTCATTCTTTCTTTACCTTTATTTCTTCCTTCCTTTCTTTCTTTCTGTTATACAGAGATCAGTGCTGTTCTTTTGGAAGTATTCTCTCTCCTTGCTAATAATGTAGCTATACACTCAGTACAAGGCATAAGGCTACACTGGGGCAGATAAAGGTTTTACTTCATCCAAAGATGTTTATGCAAAGGAGCACTGAAAATGGCCTCATTCAATGACCACATGTTTAAGAAATGAAGATAAGGAGTCGAATGAGAGAACTGCGCTGCTCAAGAAAGTGCTTCAGCGTGTGGCGTAAAAATTGATGCTGCATGAGAAAAAAAAATGGAGACAAGAGAAGCTAGAGATGAATAAGGGTGCTCGCACTTCTGTGTCACTGCCAAAACAGCAGGACTACTTTTCATTCGGCACAATACGCTCTCAAGCAGATGTCCTACATTCACAGAAAAATATCTGAGCCAGTATGACGGCGGAAAGTTTTGGAAAACGTGCATGGCAATGCCTACTCTGCTCTTCTCAAGAAGCATGCTCATATCGATAGTAGGAAATGAAGGGCCAGAGACTACACAAGCATATGGTTTCAGTTACTGACGGCAGGTCAACAAATGACAACTTTCAACAGAGAAAACAGCACTATCATTAAGGCAGTACAAGTTCACAGGTTACATGTGCATATCTCCTGTAAAAATATGCGCTTTTTGAGTAACTTAGACAAAGATGAAAAGGTAACTCCAAGCTACAAAAAAGAAGTCTCAAATGCTGCCATATCTGATGCAAATGCTGCCATATAATTCCTTTTTTTTGTGTGCATTTAAAAGTTTAATGTGGCACTTTCTACATATGCAGTATAAGGCATATGCTGTCTAGTGAGTGCATCCATATTCCCACATGGCTCTGCTAAGCTAAACTACCTAGCACTTCCACCAAGGTGTTACGGGGTAGTTCAGCTTGGAGCAGAGGGCAGACAAGAAAGACAAGGCTTTCAAAAAACAGACATTTTCTGCAGGCACCAGTCGACATTGCTCGAACATCATCTTCTCCAAAACTCACGAGAGTCTTCTTCTTCCTTCCTTATGCGCATATAAGTGCATGCACTGCCTAATGTAACAATATTTTCATGGCTCAGGCCACACTACTGACTGCCTTGCCTGGCGAATTTGAAAGATAAGTGGCAGCAAAGCTTTATTAAGTTCTTGCTTCTAACAAAAGGATGGCTACTAGAAGGTTTCAATACATGCATTTAAAGTCTCCACCATCCTTTATCTTGCAATTTATTCCTTGCAATTTATACTGCTGGACTGACCTTTCCAAGAGATGTGGAACTTAGCAAGTCAAATAGACAGCTCTGCTTGAACATTTACATCAGTAATGCTTGATGTATGCAGATGGAGCCAGAAAGATGCGGTAAGCTTGCTTTTTTGAGTTCAAGAGAATATTAACAAGTACAGCATAGGGATGAGGAAAGGCCACCTCCAAATGACAGTAATATAATGCATCAACAAATCTTTTTACAAAATAGGAAAAGAAACAAGAAAATCACACATCCATAGTGAAAAAAAAAAAAAAAAAAAAAAAAAGTTGCAAGGACATTTCAACGTGATTACATTCTTCAAATATATTCGCCCCTAAAAGTTGCGCTGCCATGAAGTGACATTTCAAAACAGGGAGAATGCGAAAATACCCATGTTCTCTGATATGCCAGTGCATGCTGTAGGCCTTTGGTAAGACAATATTTGTCCAGAGCTCTGCACTATCGCAACTTCTTTTCATTCTCTTTCCTTTGTGGTTCAGGAGTCCACCGAATGAAATAGCTAACGAATCATTCCTTTTCTCATCACCCCAGACACACGCAAGTACATCAGCTAGTATAGCACTGAAATAAAGACAAGCATTACATGGGCGATCAGTTGCATTTGCAAGGCACTTAGTGTACAGCCCAACCCCAGCCTAAAAATCATGGGATATCATCATGTATGGCATTTACGTTTCTGACACTGTGTGAAACTTCCATGCAAGATTAGTGCTTTGCTGCTTTGCATATGCCTCAATACAATTCCATGTTAGCCCTACAAATTCAGGCAAAAGCAAACTTGGCCTCAGCGCTTGGTCGTGGTTCTTTCAATGCTAGTTTGCACTTTTTCATACTACACACATTAAAGTGGCAAAAATATTTCATGCAATTCAGGAACTAGTGGTCATAGAAAACACCACCAAATCAGGCAATATGCAAGGTGCATCAAATGCTATCTTAATTGTTTGTTAACCCATTCAGCTGCAGCATTAATATCTATAACATATTACCACTCTGGTAATACTAAGTGCGACTCCTGGCCTCAGCCAAATAAAACTGCCATTGAAAATGCCAGATGTATCAATCACTTTGCTTCCACAAGCAAAATTTACTCTGAAAGCTAAATCATTAGTGGCATGTCATAAGGCACAAATAAAGGGTTATTATCATTATTATTAAATCACTGGGATGCAGCCAGACAGCTGCCTCTAATGATTTATCTTACTAGCTGAAATATGTAATGATTCATATGAAAGGCAGGGGGAGTTGGGGACGCTCAGTGTTATGGACTCTATGACAAATGTTTCGCCAGCGACTACAGAGGAAGGCCCTCAAGACTTGAGCAAGCCATTTGCATGTCATTAAACGGAGATATTTCTAAATGACCTAGCATTTATTGTGTTGAGCAAGTTTCATGGGTCATTATTGTAGCATTTGTTATTTTAGTTGCATATGAAAGTCAATGGGTACACATGATGTTAGAAGTAAATGAAACACAACTCTGCCTGTAAATTTTAACTTCTTTAACTCTGAAGTGCAATAGTCGACATTTACAGGTCCCCTGTGTAATTCGCACAATCAAAGCTAGGCGTTGCTTATATCCGTTAAAAGGCACGAAGTAAGTATTAAATTCGAGTTTCTTTTTTTTTTCTTTTTTTTTTTTAAACCTGTACAAGTACACTGCGCTTCTTCTTCAGCGTATCAGTACTATGGGCGAGTTTTACACACGCGAGCCATGTCAAACTTCCTTTTCTTTCACTAGCCATAAGTGCATCCGCGAAGACGAGCTCAGCTGTAAACAAACACTGCACGCGCAAACATGTCCCGTACGCATAACGGCCGAATCAACCTTGTTATATGGATCCGGCGCTCTTTTTCCGGGAGATCAATCAGGCTGGGCGATTTCGTCTAAGGTCGATGCTACATAACGCTGCTTGTAGACGCTGCTTTTCTCTGTTGCCCGCGCTGTCTCCGTCGGCAGAGCAGGATGCATTACGAGAATGGCGCGCGACCACCATCAATCGCACTACAACCGAGGGAAAGAAGAGTTTCGGACGACGGGGCCGGCCGAGCACCACCGCGGCTCAGAGACATCGACCAAACTTGCTACGACGGTCCAAACAAACAAGCGAGCGGGAAACAGACAATGGTCGCGCCGGGCATTGCCAGCGCTGCGTACCACGTACCACCACGCTACTTCGCGGTGGTGGTTGGTTTTCGCGGTGCTCGAGCAAATGGCACGCACAGCAATCGAGTGAAACGACAGGACCGTCGCGACCCAAGCATCCTTGCCACAACCCGTCGTTTGTCACCGGCTCGCACACACGCCCGCCCGACCTTACAGCGCAAGCCCGCGTCTGCAACGAAGAAGGCGGGCCACGGGATTGGTGCAACTCGCTTTTTCTGCACGGTAATTTTAAGGCGAAAGCCTGTCTAGGCCCATAGAACGAAATCCCGTGCGCGAGATTCCGCGAGATATATGTTCTTGTCTAGCGTTCCTGCCATCTGCAATCCCACACTTGAAGGCGCGCCAAGGAACGCCACGCGACAGGTGCGATGGTGTACAAACTCACACTTGCCGAAGAAAGTGTGACAGTTACTGCGCGACACCGTAGCGGAGGGCTCCGCAAATTTTTACCACCTAACCAATAGCATAATCTGTCCCCGACTGCTACACAAAGCGGAAGACAATGCGCTCGTTCCAGAGAGGAGAGAATAAAACTTTACAAATACGCTCTCATGGTAGACAATGGCGGACGTCAGAAAGAAACGCGAATCATTTCACAACGCACGGTAAATTAACACTGACCGCTGCTTTCACTAGGGTCCTTTCACCAGCCCTCCAGCGCCGCTGGCAGAGGTGGTCACTGAGGTCGTGTGTGACATGTACGCCACCGAGCGGCAAGTGTGGCAAGCGAGTGCTCCTAAACATGGCCGCCGAGATCACCGCCGCGCACATACGGTGTCTAGTACGCACACACGGGCGCGAGGGTGATCTCGGAGGCCATGTCGTAAATAAGGCTAAATGAGGCTGACTCGAAACTTTAAAGGTTCCGGTTTCGCGCGCTTTGAGTGCCAGGGCCGCTATTTCCTGACGCACTGCGCCAAGTACACTATAACGACTTCAAAGATCTGAAAAATGATGCGGTTCTCACAGCTGCTAGCTAAAGATCCATTAATAGACCAAGTCGCTCAAGTGTAACAATAAACATTTTCACTTCTAAATATTCGTTAGCCGCCCGACGAACACGACTCATCTGCTGTCTGGCGTCAGTTGCCACTGCCGCTACTATTGCCGGAAGAACCGCATTGATGCCCCCAAAGCCTATTTTTATACAGCCGAGAGTTTTACCTGAACATCGCGCGCATGTATAGCGCTGTTGCGTGCGTGAGGAGACAAACAAAAATAAAATCTCACTCGACAGTCCGAGCTTGTAGCAAATTTAATGAGGATAGATATATCCCAGAGGACCGCTCGCCCTGCGTTACAGGCGTAATTACGTGCTCTAAATTTGGTAGTTTGAAGTTCGATGCACAGTAATGTGAACTTGTGATCGTATATCAAATGTCTAAGAAGCAAGATGCACAGATCGAAGGCAAAATTTTTGCATTGCCAGCAGGTTTCATTTGCTTTTTTTTTATCTTTTTGACCTGCGCCATTTGAATGCCGCGCCATATTGCGCAAACAGGACAGTAAACGCGGAATTCTTATTGCAGAGAAGGGTGCGGTATCATGTCATCAGGATTTTTTTTTTTTCTTTTTTTTTTCTGGGAGGGTGCTCAAGGTAATTTCATGCCGTTGCAAACGTTGCATTCTCACCCCTTCCGGAGGCTTGTTTACCCCAGGATAGGCGACAAGCGGGAGCGCAATCTTCAAAAATTTATTTAGGCGTCACTTCGTGTGTGCAAATACGTTTATCGTGCGCAGTCTTTTTCCCCCCAGAAAGAAGCTGCATGCAGTTGGAGAGAGCAAGGCAAACAATTTAGTTTTTTGAGTGCACGAACTGGTGTGTGTGTGTGTGTGTGTGTGTGTGTGTGTGTGTGTGTGTGTGTGTGTGTGTGTGTGTGTGTGTGTGTGTGTGTGTGTGTGTGTGTGTGTGTGTGTGTGTGTGTGTGTGTGTGTGTGTGTGTGTGTGTGTGTGTGTGTGTGTGTGTGTGTGTGTGTGTGTGTGTGTGTGTGTGTGTGTGTGTGTGTGTGTGTGTGTGTGTGTGTGTGTGTGTGTGTGTGTGTGTGTGTGTGTGTGTGTGTGTGTGTGTGTGTGTGTGTGTGTGTGTGTGTGTGTGTGTGTGTGTGTGTGTGTGTGTGTGTGTGTGTGTGTGTGTGTGTGTGTGTGTGTGTGTGTGTGTGTGTGTGTGTGTGTGTGTGTGTGTGTGTGTGTGTGTGTGTGAAAGGGGGGAGGGGTCAGGAGCGTCTCATCTGAAACAGAGTAAAGCCCCTGTAAACAGACAGTCGCCACCATGCTCAACCTCTTTATCTAAGTAATCCTTCAAATGCGACGACTTTATTTGTAGACCCACTATATATTTTTAAATAGCATTTTTAATTCTGATTTAGTATCGTTACGTTCCCTCCTTGATATTTAACCATCAATCTTTCAAACTTCCATTGCATACAGGTTCATTCTGGTAGCGCCATGGCATGGGGGACAATAAAAAACAGGAGGATGAGGGGGGGGGGGGGGGGGTATTTTTGGTGCATACACAAGAGGCACACGAAAAGAAATCCGTCGTATTAAATCGCGCTGCGCACATAGCGCCGCTTAGATGCGTGGGAACTTTTCTTCGACAACGAAAGTGTAAGTTCATACGTGCGAATGCAGGCAGCGTGTAGTAGCAAAACAGGGAATAAAAGAAGAAGAAAAAAAAAATGTCGAGGGCTGGCCAAAGTCAAACCGACGAATATGCGAGTCCGTGCGCACTGGTGGCTCGACGCCAGTGCCAAGGTCGAGATATGCTAATGAACTGCACGGCAGGGACGTATAATCACGGTCGGCCAAATAAGTCAGGCGCAGCTCGCAAGAGGAAACAAAATAGGAGGAACAGATGCCCTGGAAGTCCGCCAGGGGGAGAGGCACGGAGAGAAGACTGCGCGGACACAACGCGTGGGACACGTTCCCCGCAGGACTTAGGGGACCTTAAAAGGCCCACGGCGGGACGTGGGCAGCGGCGGCGACCGGTCTTGCAGAGTCTTGCCCACAACTTTTGATTTCTCTGACGACGCGCGCTTCGCAATATCGTCTCAGCTGCAGCTCCTTCTACACTAAGCCAAAAGAAGACGAGCGCTACAGGTAATTGGCTATGAGAGACGCAGTAATGGAAGGCTCCGGAAATTTCGTCCCCCTGGGGTTCTTTAACGCACGCTCACATCGCACAGCACGCAGGCGCCTTGTTTTCGCTTCCATTGAAAAGCAGCCGCCGCTTTCGTATTCAAATTTTGCCGCCATCGTTCTCCGCGCAGCGTTTAGGGTGGTGACTATACCATCTCGCTTCTCATTTAGCATCCATCCGTTGATCAAGTCAGAGGCTAGTTTTCGATACGGGCTCGAACCGATGGCATGTGTAACTCCAATCGTATGTCGTTAAATGTGAGTGCACTTATATCGAGAATGACACAGGTACTGCGTCTTCCCTTGCCGAAAAACCAAACCAGCTTTTAACACTTTCCCAAACTCTGTGCCAGTCTCTCAATGCCATAAATTCGCAGAATGCAAAGGCGATGTCCTAATTTTAATAACGACGTTCGTGTACCGACACGCCGACACGAGTTGAGAAAAACTCGGTCGGTCGCAATCCTGAGCCTTCCGTTGCAGCGTATATACCCCTGAAAGAAAGCGTTTTCAGCGCAGAATTCGGAAGAAGGACTGTTCTTCAAAGATAGCCCCAAAAGGCACCGAACCCGGAACCCTTTTGCAGCCTGTCGCCTTCGCCTGCTGGGGCCCAATTTGGGACCAGAGGCTAAACCGCCCCGAAAACTCTATCAAGACTACAAAGAGCCGCCGAACGGAGTTCCGCAATATCGTAAAGTGACTTTTCATCATAGAAAGCGCATCGGTAGCTGAAACATTAAACATGCACGAACAGGAAAGGGCCATGGGGAAAAAAAAAAAAAAAGAGAGAGAAGAAGACAGGCTGCTGATCTGCACCGTTGCTGTTTCTCGTTCATGTGACACGGCAGAAGCCCCAGCACACTTTCATTCCGTTTCAAACGCGCATATTTATACCAAACATATGATTTATTCATGCACAGCTCAAGAGTACTGCGCGCTTTTTTCCGCGCATTTCGATGAGCTGCCTTCAATACTAACTAAGGCAATGGGTGTGAAATGTAACAGTAAACGAGCGTTCACAACTATAATGAAGCGAAAATGGTGAAAGCAGTCAGCAATGTTTAACTCTCCCCCTGTAGCGACACTTCAAAAACAAAAGACAAAAAACAAACAAGCGGGTGGGACAGGAAAGAAAATGAAAATTGATTGAAAACCGGCGACCGGGCGCACAATCGAATTGATCGGGGAATACTAAAATGGAGAAAAGAAAAAAATAAAAGCGAGCGTCGCCAATACCGAGAATTGGAATCCTCCTCGTCACACGACCACCGGAAAAGAGAGCACATCATTCACCGGCAAGAGCGTGCGCGCGCACACACACATTCGCGCTGGGGCCTTAATTTGTGAGGATGCAGTTATACAGCCGCCGGCTGTCTGGGCCGCAAAAATAATTGCCAGCCGCGCAAGGCCATAGTTCACAGTACCGTCGTGACCGACGTAAATTCTCCAACAAATGCCACCATAAAGAGTGCGCCTTACTGCGAAAGGGGGCCACAGAGTGCCCACAGTATACGCGCTCGCTCGTTAGGGCGCCTCTCGACCGCCCAGAAAACGCGCTGTTAAATTCAGCGCTAGTTGAAGAACGTCGCGTTTCATTCTTTCCTCGGAGCTTATTTTTTTTTTTCCCTGTCATTAACGGAGAGTTCTCGCCCAAGCGAAACTATACGACAGGACCTGCAAAGTTCACCCCACTCCATGGCTGCCAACCACTGTTCAGCTGTAAGACGCAAATATTCGGCAGTAAAAGATTTTTCTGTAATAGTAGACTTTCGATAAACGGAAATCGGTTAAACGGAACTGACGCGTATACGTAACAAACGCCTCTGAGTTGGTTGGTTTCGCAAAAAAAAAAAAAAAAAATCGTTAATTGGAACTCAAATTTTCCGACCACCGGGTAAGCGGAACCGAAAACAGTCTCGCAATTGCAACTGTAGTTGGGCTATCGCAGCGCCATCGCGGTACACATCACTGCCCCGTACTCAGTTTCCACCTCCGGTGGGATTTTTCAATAGCTTTGTTTTTGTCTTAATTGAATAAAGTTTATTCACTCACTCACTCAACGTGAACTGACATCGATCAGAACACAGGCGCCTTGCTTTTCACCTCCATCGAAAAGCGGCCGCCACGGCAGGGATTCGATCCCGAATCCTTGGGCACAGTATAGTTAAGCGCCGTAACCACTGCACCACCACGGTGGGTTACAGTATTCGCGTATACACTCCGCGTACTGCATGCACCCTTCAGTTAAACTTAAGCCTCATAGCCTGTTTGGTGTTCTGCATGTGCCACGGCGCGGAGGCGAACCGCGCAAAGCTGATTCCTCTGTAAGCGAAACTCCTCATTAACGCGAAACCTCGTCTCCCCGTTCCTTGAGGCCTCGTTTAATGAGATTCCACTCATATCCAACAAGATATGAGACATGTAAATAAGAAAAAAACATGAAGTGGTAACCAGTAGTACTCTTGAGACTTATTACACTGGAATATTGACACACTGGTTTTGTTTACTACCATAGTTACCGAAGAATCAGAACAGCGCAGTGCACTGCGCGTTCCTGAATGATCTTGCCTGCTGCTTTAATTTTTAACTTATATTCCTACAAATTAAAATGCATCCCACGTACTCGCATCGCCAAAGGCTGCATACGCACAGCCTGAAAACGCGGGATTAATTCTTGTCAAGAGTATACAAAGACGCGTTTCCTTATCGCTTTGCAACAGCTTCTTTTCCAACGCCTGCATAGAGAAGGTCGAAGCCAGTGCTAAGTATGGGGAAAAGTCGGCAACTTGAAAATTACGTCATCTACGCTACATTTGTTATACAACGGCTCGCTGAATCCGGCTCAGAAAATTGGCGGAATTCGCGCGGTAATCGAGCGCTGGTCTAATTACGCGCAAGCACCGCTTCTAAGGCCGGCGAATACGGGACCGTTCTTGAACGTTTCCTCAGCGCCTTCATTGCCGCGGGGAGTTGGAAGAGTGTTCTCGCTAATTATCGCGCCCGAATTATATTCTACTTTGGCTACACTTGTCTTTCATCGGTGCACTTCGTTTACTCCCGCTAAGGGGCAGAATAAATTCATCTCAATGAATTCCGTCTCTCGCGCGTATATATACGGCTGCAGAAGTCGTGCCGCTGAAATTAGTGCTGTCAACCCGGCGCTGTATTTTAGTTAATCATTAGTTAAGAAAGGAGTTAACTGGAAAATTCGATTACAGTCTGCTCTGCCTGTTCTCGGGTGACAGACACGTCCAGTATAAGCTTCCGCAAATGCGAAGACGACGAAGCTAACCTAACCTAATTTCCTTTGCCTCGCCCCCTTCCAACCCGGCCGCAAACATAGGCACTTGCACGACGTCCGCCTCTCCCGATTAGACAAACTCGATCACATCCGACCATGCCGCGACCGAGCAGACAAAAGAGAAGCCGCGCAAGAGAAGGTTGGCCAGGCTAAAGAACAACGAAAAAGTACCAAGTACAGGAAATGCGAAACGGGCTGACAGAGTACACCGCCGGCTACAGTTCTGCCTTCAGAAGCAGAAGACAGGAAAAAATTGAGGTCTGACGCTTACGGGAGGGGAAAAATAAACTCAGAAAATGCACAGAGACGAAAGGAGAAACCCTCTAGCCACGCCAATGCTTCGACCGACCATCCAACCGGTGATGTTGCAAAACCAGGCCAGAGAAACGCCGGTGAGTCGTCGTCGTCGCAAGACCCTCACTCACTGTCCTTTCTGAGGCATACCGCTGGCTAAGCACGACTCGTCCGCTGCGTCGGCCTTCACTACAGATACAACACAACGCGCAATGGCATCTAAAGAGCACAAAACAGAGCGTGGGTTCAGAAGGGCGATAGACGACGATATAACCCGACAGGAACAACGGATGACAAGAGAGAAGGAGGGCCAGTCAGGCGACAGTGCGAGCTTCTTTAGATACCCTTTGCTTTGCTTCTTTTTATCCACTTCCGGATTTCTGATGCGCCGCTATTGAACGGAAGGCTGGCGAGATGGAAGACAACAATGCCCTCGTTTACGGAGTACAACGCTGATTCCGCGTTTCTCGCGCACGAAGTGCCGCGAAAGCTTGACGCCAAGCCTGTGCTGTTTTGCCGCCCATAGGGCGTTGTCCATGTTTGATTCCACTGCACTCCAGCTTTCTCCGAGACAAAAAGAAACTATCAACACTGCAAGAAAGGAAAACAAAAAATGTGCAGCTTTATCCCGGTTTACCCGAAAGAGTCTCTGTTGACGCACTCGGACCGCAGCGCGCCTGAAGTGAGAATGAAGGACCAAGGCATCAGTGAAGCAGCTGTTATACATTCGCCTAGTCACGTGGTACACAACGGCGAGGCTCCGCGCAAGCGTAGCCGCGACGTAATGCAGACGCAATTCCGCTCTGGCGGCTGAAGGTCAAGATGACCTTGGGAGTTGTAATCCCCCCCCCCCTCTCCCTCTTAAGAGTAGCTCCCTCTCTAAAACTATACGGCCTATCCTACAGCCTGCAGTTCACTTTGATAGCTCTCGCAATGAAGTCCCCGAGTTTCTAGAGCGTAAGCTCTACTCTTCCCACTGCGACTACCAAGGCCACAGCAGGCTGACCACTGGCCCTCACAGTTTGCTTCAACGAGGTGACTTCGGACAAGACACTTTCGGACAAGACACAGAGAGACCTCGGATAAAAATGACTAACAATGAAAACGCAGGATGAAAGTTATGAGCTTCCAGCATTCGTTGTTATTAATCTACTGCGCAAAATGTATAAAAAGAAAGAAGAAAAAGCTACTCATACAGACTGAAATTTATTTCAATACAGTTAATGTTTTCTAAACATCCAAAACCGATAAAAATTCGAGCATATATAACAACATAAACCACGAAATTCACACATATCCCTCCTCACCTCAAGCAGCAGTTCACGTGCATTGTTATTTTAGGCTGTTTTGCCGTGGGACATACGCAGCTTCTGCAGCGAGTGATATTTACAGAAGGCCTTGTGCGTCTCTGGCAGCTGACACTCCGGGAAAAAAGCATGCGACATATTGCGGCTAAGTGGATGCAGCTAGCACAGAACCGGGTTAAGTGGAGAAATATGGGAGAGGCCTTCGCCCTGCAGTGGGTATAGTCAGGCTGATGATGACGATATTGCGGCTAAACGCTTTGCTTCATACGGAGCATTCGATAACAGCGCGATATATTGCAACGAAATCTCGTTTATTTTGAACACCCGGTATACTTCGAGCTGATACTTTGGTCGCGTTCCTTCCATCCATTGATAGGACAAAAGTTACCGACTCGATCACCGGCCGTAAGCATCTTAGTCGAGGCCAGCCCTGTCGTGGAACTTTCGAGCAGCACGCCGGGCCCGGATCTCTGCACGACGGAAAGTCTATCGCTCGGCGACGCGTGATAGCGCACAAGGTTCCGGCAATAGGGGAGGAGATGGGAGGCAGTCCCGTCCGTCCACCGCGGTGACGAGAAACGGGTGTCCCCTTTCTCGTTTGCATTGACGCCTCCCTTTCGACCGGCCGCTTGCGAAATGCCCGAGAGAAAATGGCAAAGAAGCTGCCTCGGCCCACGGGCTCGTAAAACGAACGCACGCTCGTCATAAAGGCTGGCACCACGGCAGCTTTCGCGCACTTGGAGAATTCCGACGACTCGGTCTTCGCCTCCCACTCCAAACAGTTGCTCTTCGTTTTACGTATGCAATTATACACTCGGTTAACACTAGGGCAGTCGGTAGTGTGGAAGGCCGCCAGGATTGCAGCAGATCATTACACAGGAAATCGAAAAGTGACTTGAACAAGGTTGAGATGCGGTAGCGCCGCCTATGAGTCTTCTAAGCAGCTCTGAAAGTTTTATTTCTGCAAGAGTGAATAAGTCAATCTACCAATCGCTCCGGGTATATCCAGCGCCGCGACACCCGAACACTGCAGTTACTGTCCCGGACCATGCCAGCTCAGGACCCCGTCGAGCACATGACAAGTCGACTCCAGGGTCAAATTCTTGTGTAACAGGTCACTGCACGACAGGCCCCTCTTCCCACCGCCTGAACAAGCGCTCCGTTAGGTCAGACATCTTTTTTGTCTTCCCGAGCAACCAGTTGCGAACGTCCCCCTTCAGTGGGCAACCATAATAGACGCCTTCCTGCCTATGCACATCAGCCCTCGCCTTTCGCTGCCCCCTAAATACTAACCCCCTTCTGACAGCCCGTAAAAAAGACGAATCAGCGACGGGCACGTCTGTCTTCACCTCGCACGCCTCCCATGTCAAATAAAGATATTATTTTATTATTATTAAGGAGTAAACAATCATCTATCGCATTTCATTACACAGGGAAGCTACACTACCAATGCCCAGGCCCTGGCGACTTTCAATCCTGAAAAAATAACGAATAATTACTGCTCGCAACGGAAGCATATTCCAGCTCCAAAACATACCGAGTTGATATAGCAATGAAATATTTTAACCTGGGCAACGAATGTCTTTTAGTTGATAATGAGAGGAAATTGAACGCGTGGTAAAAATATGGCAAATGAAAGACCTTCACATGTTTTGAAGCAGGAATCTGACTCCGTTACCAACCGCAACCATTCCGTATCCTATTTAGTCCCTGTCAGGGAGTGCGCTAGCGGGCAGTTTACTCCATTTACGGTGATTCGGGCCGACACCGAAGAAATCCGCTTGTATGCATTCATGTATGCATAGGCTTGAGTGCATAGGCTGCTAAACTCCCAATCCCGGCCTAATCGAGGGCGCAAGGTTTCCATGCGTGGCATATTGGAGGAATTCCGCAACAAATTCTATCAAATGGCTTGGGACAGAAACGTAGAATAGGCCGCAGAATAAGCCTTTTCGCCAAGGCGTTAATTACCGCCGATATCTCAATGGCTGAGCTACAGCGGCACACCCAAGGGAAGGTTCGCTGCCTGTCAGTACCGAGACATTCACTCACTCGATCGCTATCCCACTCCCTTGCGCTCACAGAAGGAGGGAGAAAGAAAAAACAGATTCCCGACAGGGCATTTTTTTTTTCTTTACACCAGAGAGGAGGAAACACAGAGCACTGAACAAATCTACCCTTGGACATGCGCCGTTTGCCGACTAGAATCACCCTGACGAGAAGACAGTCACGCCTTTCTGCGGCTCGGGTACGTCGGGGGAACAGGGTGAGGAAGGAGGGCAGCATCAAGACAATCGTACACACAGCACAGTTGACTGCGGCCTTCTAAGACACTGCAGCTTCTGTTCGGCGTCGCGCACACAACATCGACCTTGGCGCACATACTCTCCCCCCTGGCGTACTGCACTTTCTTTCTTTACCTCTCTGAACGGAAGCGTTGACGAAAATGTTCGCACAGCAAACACCGTAACGGCCGTTCAAGCTGCGTCTACTCATGACGCTCGCAAACGACCGACGCGCCTCATGACTTTTGCATGACGCAATTGGCAAACCTTCGACACCATAAGCGCTCGGTGACCTTCGAGCGAGAAAAAAAAAGAAAAGAAAAACAGCACGCACTTCGCGCACACCTGTTTATGTATGCATCTATTAATGTAGCGCTGACGCTCGAAGTGCAGAACCACTGCGGCGGAACCAACGTGACGTAACGCGAAATGTCGCTGAGTCTCGCTAAAACGCCGAAGCTCAAATCGACCACCGCGCGTGAGTTTAGCATTCGCATGTCTCACGCGTCGCATCTAGCGAAGCGGTCAAGAAACAACGATGGGGTCACAAGGGCGAATGCGTGCAACAAAACTGTTCGGCGCGTCACGTTAGGTAATGCGACACACACACACACACACACACACGCGCGCGCGCGCACGCACGCACGAGATGAAGGCGCACACAAACGGGCAGAATCGCTCGAGCGACGACGACAGGTGCCCGCACGCACTACGTGCTCAACCAACTGACAAAATGATGCCCTCGGTGAAAAAGCGCGCCCACCCGAGAGAGTAGTAGCTACTGACGTGGTACTGAAGGATGTAAGATGGAATGAAACAAGCACGCGGCAAGAGGCGAAGAACATCCAGGTTAAGAAGAGAGAGAAAACAAATAAATTGAGTTTCATACGCACCAGCAGTAAGCTCGGCTTGGCCGGTGCTGATGTGCGCGCATGCGTTTCGCCGGCGAGCGGTAGCAGACAAGCGCACACAACAGACACACACACTCAGACTGCGAAAAAAGGCGGGCGAACAAGCCGAAGCGCCGGAAGAGAGAGAAGTAAAAAAAAAAAAAAAATGAAAACGCGACGAAAGGAAAGAAAGAGGGAAGGAAGATGCCGCCGCCGGGCAGCGGAAAGAAGCGAGAGATCGTCGAAGCACAGAGCGAACGAAGGAGGAGACTCTAGGGCCCCACGCGGCTGCCCGCGAAAGAGACGAAGCGGCACGCATCGCGCGAGAAAGAGGGAAACAACACGTCATAAAAAGGGGGAGGAAGAGAAAAAGCGCGCAAGATACGCACTGAGAGAGGGAGAAAAAGCAAATAAAAACGATCGAGATACGCGCAGCCAAAAGAACACCAAACAAAAGCCAGCGGCGGCGCCGTCGGCGCTAGCGCCAAGCAGTCTCGCGCAGCCGTGCCACGCAAAGCAAAAGCGAAACAAAAAAATTGCGCGCTCGCGAGTGCGCGTCGACGGCTGCGGCGGCAAGCGACGCTACAGCAGCGGCAGCAGCCGAGGGAAAAAAAAAAAAAAAAAAAAAAAAAAAAAAAAGGGGGCAGAAGCAGAATCGGGCGGTCGCTAAGGCTTGCCACACCGCATCGCGTGCCTTTCCCAAACCCTTTCTTTTAGAGCGCTGTGAGTCAGTTATTCGAGACTCCCGGCTGCGATCGCCCCACAATTTCTTTTTTTTTTTTTGCGTGTCCAAGCTCAAAGCTTCTGCCGTCGCCGCTGTTCGCAACGACGCAGCTGCTGAACGCACTGTTATAATCCGTTGTCTGTGATGTTACTCCAGGCGAGGCGTATGATCACCCGATCTCGTCAGGTGCATACCCGCGTTTTCGCTGCATTCGTTTACGCTAGCCTCCGCTGCAGCGTTCTCGGCAAACCTACTCCTCGTGAGTCCTGACTGTACCTAATACATATATTATGGTGAGGCCACCGCCCCCCCCCCCCCTCCCCGCCCAAAAAAAAAGCATAAAATAATGGTACTAACAGTAAATTCGCCTGTGGTACAGGTTCTTTTTTTTTACTTTTCTTATAAACATATAAAAAGTCTGATATATATGGCCACCGCAGCCTGCTGCTGTCGAAGTGAAACAGCCGAACACGAGCGACCAGTTTCCGCACTCAGGAAGAGACGATGACGCGACCAATGGACGGCACGAGCCAGATCCCCAGACGAGCCGTTGCGGCTCGAAACGGCCCCGACGCGATCAGTTGATACAGACGTCACGTAACAAACGCCGGTATCAGCGTGCGTGCGGAAATGACGTTCAACGCGACAGCGGTTGTCCCACGTTTCGTAGCGCACTATAATGCTGAAAAAACAGCGCTACAGACGTGGACGGAGGTCAAGAACAAACAGGACGGGCCCGTCCTGTTTGTTCTTGACCTTTGTCCACGTCTGTAGCGCTGTTTTTTCATCATGTCACCGTACCAACTCGCCCAGATGTCTCTTCTATTGCACTATAATGCCTTGTGCAGGGATGGAGGAACGCGTCGTACCACGACTTCGGCGGACGTCGCGGCCCCATGTAGGCTCGGTGGCGACGAGCGCCACACCAATTACTTTGCCCAAGAAGCACTTGCTTGCCTAGAGAGGCGCTCGACCAACACGAGTTCGCAATCGCCACCGAGGCACGGGACATCGTTACGTAATGCGCACAAAGAGTTCATTACGCGAAGTGTCGGCATTGAAGACATGGATGTTCATTTCGAGGCTCAATGGATATCAATCGTGTGGGCGCGGTAGCAGCATGTCGAATGCTGAGCACTGCGTCGTCCAACGCTTCAAAATGGCAGCTCCAGGGGCGGAGGACGTAAAATGCGTCTAACGCATTCACACGCACTATGGATGAGATCTCGCTGAACTGCGACCTGTAAAAGGCGCGAGGAAAGCTGCACTCGTTTTAATTCAGTTATGTTTGGGACTTTACGCAGAAACGACGCGCACCCAATCTACGCAGTCGTCGCTATGGCAATATCGTTGCACAAGTGCGAAGGCGGCGATGGCACGTTATAATAATAAGACCATTCTAACAACATAGATTGACGAATTCGTCTTATTTGTAAAAAAAAAAAAAAAAAAAAAAAAAAAAAGCCGCTCAAAGAATCACTAGAGCAGAGCGGACAAATGCAACGCAAGCTAGCAAATAAGGAGCTTTTAGCGCGCAACACAGAGGTTTTAGCGAATGCGCGGACTCTGCACATTCACCGTATGCTTTTTTTATTATTTCGAAAGCAATACTCGCACTTTCAAGTCTTCGCGTGACCCGGCCGCAGTTACGTCTTACCCACGTGACGCTGTGACGTCACACCCCACGTGACACACGGGCTGGCAGGAGCTGCCATCTAGGATCTCTCGTTTCACATGGGAGATGTCAGAATCAGCCTGCTAGGACCCTGGCATTCCACTATAAGGCATGTTCATATGTGTTGGTTAAAGCGGCGCTTTATATATGGGCTGAGGAAGAAAAAGAGAAGAAGAATGCTCGTTCACCCGTAGCTAATGCTTTTGCTCAATATTTGGTAGCGTTGAACCCTTGTAATTTTTTTTTCTGTGCGTGCGTGTGCGTGTGTGTGTGTGTGTGTGTGGCCCCGCCGAGATGGTGATGCATGCGAAGCAACGTCAGCAGACGTCACAAATAACCTGAAGTCCAGCCCACTCACAGTGAACCGCGCAGGCGTGGAAAGAAAATCCGCTTTTGACACATCAAATAAACAACAGAGCACCTCGAACATGTCACTTGTGAATGTTCCCATGCTTCAAATGCCGGTCATCCAATTCCTCAGTTCAAAATCCGGAGGCACTGTCGCGCCACTTGCAACATTCAGATGAACTGCACTGAAGTGTTACGAACGCAAGAAAAAATGAACAAAAGATGCAGAGCACCCACGATGCTCGGTGCATGTCCCGCTAGAGAGGCCGCGGTGTGCAAATATCTACAAATATGCCGCTAGGCGTAGCCGGTTATGACTCAGGGTTTCGTAACAGGTGCAATTAAACAACAATGGTTGAAGGCAAAATTGCTGCGTTCTTCCCACGTGATATATACCAGCGCGACGTTAATGAGTTTAATGCTACGTTCGCAAGTCGTCACCAATGTATATATACGCACGTATGTATACATACGCACCAGTGTATATAAAAGAAAATGTATATATACACACTCGCACAAGATCAGAATAGATAAACTTCGAGGAGCGAGAAAACGACTACCTCATGCGGTTACTCTCAGGTACCGCAACACGACGGGACAGAAAAAGCACAGGAAGTCCCAGATGGCCGAGAGCCGGGGACAAAGAGACAAAACCTGCAGCGGAGAAGAAAAAAAAAAAAAAAACAAGAGAAGGAGGAGCGAGAGGGAGATAACAATGTATCACGCCACAGATATCGCGCAGTCGCCCGTTTTGGCAGAGAGGGGCCGCGGTGCACGCAAGCGCAGAGGGACGTCCAGAGGACGCCTCTCCCAAGGGACGGTGAAGGCGAGATAAGCTTTGTCCATGGCAAAACAGTACAAGAAAGAGGTCCGGGAGTTGGAGGAGGGGCAAAGGAAAACATAGCGGACCAAGCGGAAACGCGAGGACGACGCGCGCTGCGGACGGCATGTGGATAGGGACGATTACGAGGCGCCCGAGATAGCAAACTGCTAGAGAGCACACAAAAACTGCGCGCATGCAGTCCCTGTGTGATAAGATTAAGCGCAGGCAACAAAAGCAGCGCAGAAGACAAAATGAGGAAAGGGGTGTCGGGTGAGAGACAGTCTAGATGTGATGCATACGATAGAGCTGAGATAGGCAAATCGAGAAAGCGGGGAGCGCCAAGCCACATCCGACCGAACGGTGTGATGACAGCACGAATGGGCCCGCCTGCACGAAGGCGCCGTGGGTGAAACGGTACCGACGCGAGCTCGCGCGACAAATCAACGCAGTTGCTATTCTGCGATGCGTCGTCGGTTAAGAGAATGACGAAACATTCTTGAAGAGTGTTCAATAAAGGTCGCTTCTCGAAGCAGCAGCGCCAGTGCATAGCACAACTGTCGCGATCCTAACATATATTCCTGCACCCGGCCTTTAACCTGGCGGAAATATTTGTTTTGTTTCGGTTTATGGCGTTTAACCTCCCAAAGCAAATCAGGCTATGAGATAGACGCCATGGTGGAGGGCTCAGGAAATTTCGACCCTTCTTCCACGTTCACTGACATCGCAGAGCACATGGGCGCCTCCACATGGGATCCTCCATCGAAAAGCGGCCGCCGCAGCCGTGATTCGATGCCACATCATTGGGCAGAGCAGTCAAGAGCCCTAATCGCTGCACCATCGCGGCAAGATTGGCGGGAAGGGGACGGCATTTAGGGTCACGTTATCGTTTCAAGTATTTAAATACCTGAGGCGTTCTTCATATTATTGCCGCGAAACCTTCAAAACAGTATTTGCTGTTTTTTAACAGCCGCCGGCATACAGGCTTATCACTCTGATTCTGGACCGCGTATCAGTTCCGTAATCTTTGTTTGTTAATGCTCGATGCCGCGAGTCACACCTTTATCAGTTTTGTTGTAGCACAAGATGCACCGAGATCTGTCTCGAAGGTTCCGGCCACTCGGGTGTCTTTCCACAATGTTCCAGCCCGTGCTGGTAGCTGCTTGCGACGTTATCTAGATTGTTCTGTGCAGCCTTTAAATTGAGCGTTGCCGAGTGTGACGGGTATTCTTTGTTCGACGATCGACGAGCACGTTTGCTTCTATCGCCGCCGCCGAGTTGCTTAGTTCTTTTGCGGGCGCAAGTCAGCCCAAATAAACAGTTTCTTTAGTGCAATCATCGACCCTTCAATTGTGTCGTCGACGTCGTCACCACTACGTGACATTATTATAGCACTTCGATCGGAGTTTCTCGTGTTTCGAGAGACGTCCAACCAAACGTTTATAGATCGTCCAACCCATATCACCCGCAAAGCGATTGCCGCGCAGCTGTGTTCCAAAGCAATCGACAAGTGGCGAATTTGCTTCGAAATACAAGATGGGGCACGCAACACGATCGAGAGCGCACTCTGATCTCATTTGGTGTTTATCTTATTTTCGTGTGAAAATATCTGAAGCGATCAACGCATTGTCATATATACCCAGACGTTCGCCATCACTTGTGCTGAAGCATTTAGCCGACAAAATAGGTCCATTTTTGCGTGATGCTCGCAAAAGTTCACTGAGCTCACTGTAAAAGTACATTGACGCGAAGTTTTGTGGGTCTAATTTTTTGACGTTATTTTTGTATTGTCTTGAGAGCAGAGTAACGATGGGCCGGATGGGCGTGAGATGCTGAACTCAAAGAAAAAAGGTGCTCCACGCTTCTGGCACATGCATTTAACAGCTTGTAGAAGTCACTTTGCTAAATACATTTGGGCGTATTCCAAAGCGTTTACGCTTTATGAAGTGCATAATTTACGGAAGGCGAAGAGCTTGTTTTATAGTTTCATCCATTTACGACACGTTCTGAAACTGTCATTGGAATGAGTGCATCTTGGGTGCCAAAAGCTGTCGTATTTTATTGGCCGGCACATTCCGAAAAGAAAAAAATTAGCTGTGTCTTAGCTCTGGTTAAGCCTGAGTGATTGCGAAAGCAATACCTCCCCGGGATTGGAAAAATGGAGCGCCCTCACGCGGCGGGCCGAGGAGGTCGTCACGTGATAGCCGCCGCGCCGAGCGAAGGAACGACTACGGCCGAAGAGACGAGTTGGGGCCCCTGCTCTCCTCTGGTCGTGACGTCACGCTGTCACGTGGTAGCCGCCGCGCCGAGCGAAGGAACGACTACGGCCGAAGAGACGAGTTGGGGCCCCTGCTCTCCTCTGGTCGTGACGTAACGCTGCCACGTGGTCGTGCGCCGCAGCTGCGCCGGAGCGAAGGAACGACCTCCACCGACGGCAGAAAAGTGCTAGCAGTATTGTTTTCGCAATAAAATCTAGTGAATTGGAACAGTCAGGTTATATACACAAGAGAGCGATTCTCCCGTGATATGGTGGAGGTCGATACCAAATGTAGTCCTGGACCGAGCCGCCGCAGTACGCGCGCATAAAATGTACTTGCAATGCAGAAGCATGGTTAGGCGAAAAAAAGAAAATATATATATACAACAAAAACAGCGAATTTCGCAGTAAAAATAATCGAGCGGCGCCAGATGCGTATAAGTTTATACGTTAGCTATTACGTTGTCACTTCTACACAAGGAGAGACTCTTTCTGCTGCAGGCCACAATTAAAGGAACCGGCAAAAGCCCCCCCCCCCCCCCCCCCCAAAAAAAAAAAAAAGAAAAAGTCGTAGCCGCGAACGTCAACTATAGTACTCGTAGCGTCGTATGAACTGCGGCAGCTCGTCTTGAACTTCGAAGACAACCACTAAGCGGCGTTCAGTTGCGTCCTCATTTTTCCCTCGAAAGGCCATAGGGTTTACAGACAGCGGTGAACGGGTGAATTAATTTGTGGTGCAAGTTAGCAAAAAGCGATTAGAAGGTTGGTGGCTTAAAAGCAGACAGATGATATAAGGGTAGAAGTAAAAATTTAGTAACTGATATGGCGTAATACTCTACGGATTATTGACAACATTAAAGACAGGGAAAAGCAAAACGCCGAGCATGGTGGAGACTGCCACCACCCCGCTTCAAAGGTTTGGTTTGGTTTGTAGGGTTTAACGTCCCAAAGCAACTAAGGCTATGAGAGACGCAGTAGTGGAGGACTACGGAAATTTCGACCACCAGGGGTTCTTTAACGTGTACTGATATCGCACAGCACACGGGCGGGCGCCTTGCTTTTCGCCTCCATCGAAAAGCGGCCGCCGAGCCGCTTCAAAGGGGACGCTTTTAACATTCATTTAATGCAACCATACATCCATAGGCGACGCGTGGGGCATATGTTCTTTCTCGAAATGAACCAGTTAGCCTGCAAAAAAAGTTCCACTAAATAGCTGAAGGCTCGTACCGGTTTTTCTACGAGCTCTGGCTGACGCTCGCCCGTCATCGTTACACCTCACGCGAAACAGGGGAGGATATCTCGGCCACAGCTAAGTCACCAGTGTAGGTGCGGGCTCGGTCCCATTACCACGAACGGTGAAATAATACTTATAGGACCCGACGCGAGCGTACGTGCGCACTAATAGTTCCGACTTCGCAAATAATCTAAGCCCGGCAACCACGCCCACTCGCTACCAAGCGACACCGGCTGTCCTGCCAAGTGTCATTCCAGCTCCCCCTCTCGTCCTGTCCCACTATATCTAATTATTTCTCGCTCTTCCTAGGAGAGATCGTCACTCAGGCGGACGTTTCAGCCTGCTCGATTGCACGCCCGATGAGCCATCACCAAGCGCGCGCCGTCTGCGCGACGCCAAATTTGACGCGGGCCTCAAAAGAACGGGAGAGGACGGGAGGGAGAGGACGGGAAGGAAAGGGCGCGTTGTGCCACAGCCGAGAAAAAGAAAATGCGCGCTGGAAAAAGAAAAAGCAACAATCGACGTCGACAGCAAGCCGATGAAAACCAAGAGGGAAGGAGGAATAAAAAAAAGGAACAAGCACATAGCAGAAAACGAAACCTAAACAAGGAGTTGACCGGGCACGAAGTAATTTGGCAGTGCTATAAAGCCATCACGCTGGCGGCGACGTCGCAGCTTCGATGGAAACAGTAAACGAAGTAGCGTGCCCCTGGCACACGAAAGAAAAAGAAAAGAGAGAGAGAGAGATGGCTAAGATTCGGGGATAAAGCAAGAACGCTTCGATCCACGCCACGAAAATTCGTTGGCAGCGAGCGCTACATGGAGCCCTCATCAAAGAAATGGCCTTGCGCGCTTTTTTTTGTTTGTTTGTTTACAGGTACTGCGATAAAAGTGTCGCGCACGCACACACGAAGGCATAGCGTGCCAATGAGCCCCAGAAAGCAAAAAAAGATAAATGTTGTAAAGGGGTAGCAGAAGAGATAATACAGATGAGAGGCTTAGAGTGGGTGGGAGGAACATAACAGGCACGGCTTCGCCCTCCCTCCCGGGAACGAAAATAAAAGTACGGGTAAGTAAAAGCCACGATTCAGTTCAGCAACGAAGGCGCAAGGTGCGAAAATAAAAAAAAAAAATGCCCTCCCTCGACAAGCACAAAGTCTGCTCTCTCCCTCGAGTATTTGGCAACGATTACAAGTGTCGTAATGTTCTGCGCCGCCATTCTTTTCTTTCCTGTTACACCTCCCCACTTCCTCCCCTTGGAAGGAGTTCGCTTATTATAACGCGAGCGCCCGCTGACAGCCGCTGTCGGGGGCCGGACGCCCTCGCGTCCGAGTGCCGAGCGAGTGTTTGCACACTTTCAATAAGCGAAGATAGCAGTTCGGCTTTAGTTGAAGCCCCAAATTAAACAGTGGGAGCCTCGTTGGAATTCACACGCACACATACACGTAGCTAGCAGCACAACCATTGGTGGTCGTAGTAGTCAGCGCCAAGGAAAAGGTCACCCTATCCACATCCTCTACAGAAAGCGGGTCAACGGGAGCAATTACGCGTGCTCTTCGGACGAGCACAGCGCAAACGCGCTTTCTTCGTCGGCCTCTCTCTCCTGTTCTCGCGCCAGACAAATGGACGTGGCCAACTAGAAAGGGCAACAGCGTACGCGACACTAATTAGTTTTCGACAGGCTCGGCGCCAAGGCCAGGCACGATACCGCTTCGGGTCTGCGAATACACGAGCGCGTAGTTATCCAGCAGAATAAGTGACTTTTTTTTTTTTCATTTTTTCAATGTTTGAAACGTTTGCAGCGCGAAACAACGCGTACGCACGCACACACGAGCACATCAGTTCAAACCTGGCGTAGCGCAACCTTTATACCACATCGATATTCACGCACCCAGATTCATCCGGCATGCACTGCTGCTGTAGCCACCCACAACTAATTCTGTGTGTATACGCTGCTCTACGTTACTGTAGGAACAGGAATGTTGCATTTTTTCCCCGCCCTTTTACAAATGATCTGTTCCTCGTGCGCACACACACATGCACGCATGATTAGAGAAACGAGCGCAGTTAGACAATATTATATATATATATATATATATATATATATATATATATATATATATATATATATATATATATATATATATATATATATATATATATATATATATATATATGTATGTATATATATTACGGCACTTGCACTCCGAGTAGTACCAGTAGTACCTCCAGAAATGTAGAGCGTGCGCTCTAAAAACTTTCGTGTTTCTACATATCCTGAACGCGCAGCAACGCCTCTAAAGGCGTTGCATTCAAAGTGCCTTCGGGAGACTCCCGACAGAGAGCAGCTAGTATTTACAAAGAAACACTGTTTCGTCTTTGCGTCGCACAGGCACAACACACGCCAACATAAGCCACCATCCCTTTCAAAAGTCAAGGTGGTGTTCCGCACGCCAGCAAGCCCACCAACGCAAACCTCACCAGTGGACTACCCCAGGTATAAGGTTCTACTATAGTATTGGAGTAAAGACTACGGCGCACTTCCACGTGGCGGTTGCAGCGACACGGCGCCGCGGCACGTGCGAGACATGGCCTCCGAGATCACCTACGCACGTCTCGGAGGCCATGGAACTGAGCGATGATGCGTTGCCGTCACTGCATGCAGCAGCACCACCACCACCAGCAGTTTTTCTCGGAACTGGACCTTCGGCGCGGGCGGGCCTTTTCGAACCCGCCAGCAGCAGCAGCGCGGGAGGATGCTGCAGCCAAGCGCACATAGAGCAGCAGTGTGGCGCAACAGATCACGCGCGCAGTCTAGCGCCACTACCGCGCAGCCACGGCTTATGCGGCGCGCAATTAGGCGCTATTAACGGTCGCTCGACGCCTCGCTTCCCTTTCAGTCATGCACTGCACTTTCTTTATTTCTTTTTCATCATTCTCGGCTTACCGACGCGCCTCCTAGGTTTCCGTTTGGCGCGCCTGGCTGCCTTTGTGCGCCCGAACCCCCGAACGCTCGACGCCGGCCGTGCACTTCCCGCCAGTTTGGCGAACCCGCCGATGAATGATGCAAAAACTTTGCACGTAAACGCAGAGCTATTTTTCATTGCGAGTGCATCTTGTACATCTCATTGTTTTTCTGTGGCGTGAGCGAGGATTACGGTAACAAGTGGCGAGAATCAAGCGACCCTGCTCTTGCACTGTAGCCGTGCGTGCGAGGAGCAGGGAACAGGCATGCGCACACCGAACGAGACAGGCGTCTCTGAGCGCTTAATCATGCGCAGTAATGCGGAAAGTTGAGCTAGTTGGTACATGATACAGTTGGTACAGCGCCTGTCCTTGTCTTTACTCTCTAGTTGTTGTTCTCCGTCGCAGCGCTCGTAATTTGCAATCATGCGCACATTGCATGCGCACATTGCATGCACGCATGCCAAGGCAACCGACAGCGCTGCTTGTCTTTTTTTCTTTTTTTATAGTCGCCGATGCACTGCAGCTGACGCGAAAGTGCTGCGCGTCCGAAGCCGAGCAGGCTCCGCGGAAGTGATGAGCAGCCTCGGGAGCGCATTTGCAAGCTGTAACGCAACGCATGGCGTACCGGGCCTAACCTAAGAACGTCGTAAAAAGTGATTCCAAAATGCAACAAAAAAAAAAAAAATCGAATGTGTGACCACCAAAAAAGGAAAAGCTGTAATGGTACCCTTCTGCGATTCCTCTTGCGGACCACTAATTAGCATACATTCTTCACATTGTGCGAGTCGTAAATTCCCTCTTTAACCAAGGCATACAGGCGCCTACGTGGCCTACATGGGGCACCTCCAGTATAGATTCCAATCTCGCCCTCGTATCTCAAAGGACGACCTGCTCGAGTTGGTAGCTCCTGCAAACTCGGCCTCGTCATGTGATCTCGTGACGTCACAACGGAATGTGTTGAAGACAAGCTATCTCTTTGGCTCCAGCCACTGTGCGGACCCTCAGCAGTGGCACGTACATAAAGGGAATGGTGTTTCTATAGCACAAAGAAAGGAACGCGGGAGCGCGCAAGCCTTTAGATAACAGTTGGAAGGGGCGTTCCCATTTGAGCAATACGTAGCTACAGGGCTCTGTCTGTCTGTCTGTCTGTCTGTCTGTCTGTCTGTCTCTGTGTGTGTGTGTGTGTGTGTGTGTGTGTGTGTGTGTGTGTGTGTGTGTGTGTGTGTGTGTGTGTGTGTGTGTGTGTGTGTGTGTGTGTGTGTGTGTGTGTGTGTGTGTGTGTGTGTGTGTGTGTGTGTGTGTGTGTGTGTGTGTGTGTGTGTGTGTGTGTGTGTGTGTGTGTGTGTGTGTGTGTGTGTGTGTGTGTGTGTGTGTGTGTGTGTGTGTGTGTGTGTGTGTGTGTGTGTGTGTGTGTGTGTGTGTGTGTGTGTGTGTGTGTGTGTGTGTGTGTGTGTGTGTGTGTGTGTGTGTGTGTGTGTGTGTGTGTGTGTGTGTGTGTGTGTGTGTGTGTGTGTGTGTGTGTGTGTGTGTGTGTGTGTGTGTGTGTGTGTGTGTGTGTGTGTGTGTGTGTGTGTGTGTGTGTGTGTGTGTGTGTGTGTGTGTGTGTGTGTGTGTGTGTGTGTGTGTGTGTGTGTGTGTGTGTGTGTGTGTGTGTGTGTGTGTGTGTGTGTGTGTGTGTGTGTGTGTGTGTGTGTGTGTGTGTGTGTGTGTGTGTGTGTGTGTGTGTGTGTGTGTGTGTGTGTGTGTGTGTGTGTCGGAACTGCTTGTGTTGCCTGCTACTTCGTTGACATACCCACCTAAGCAGCCATCCCCCACCCCGTTTGACGCAGCTGTTTCGTGACGTCACAGCCGCGTGCCCCCACGCGGGTAATTCAAACTACGCCCAGTATACCTATGCATAAGACTGATCAATGGCAGACCGTTATCTGACTTTTGACCTTGAAAAAAATATTGCGCTAAACCAGCAGTTCTCAGCATGTAGCTGTCTCACCCTCATCCTTCGTATATATTGAGCAACGAACCAACAGACGCCGTGCGGTGGCACCGATGATGACTGGTGCGGCGAACCAACATCATATATAGACTTGCATCGACCACAGAAGTATGTGAGATGAGTCTTCGCATGGCCAGCTTCGAATTCCAGGGCGAGACACGAGTACGCTCGCACCCACTGGTTCCTTCCTCCCCACTCAGCGCTACTAAAGTTAGCTTTAGCACTATCCATCACAACACCATCTCATGGCTATGACGTAGCACCCGGAGAAGGAGGCAGCCGTGTGTGTACCTCCACTGCTAGTTTCGAGATGCTTTCCCATGCAATAGGGTCTGTTTCTACCTCCCGCCGCACGTGGGTGGGGCTGCTACCAGCCCACAATTCCTAAAACCTCTTAACACCTCTGCATCTGCAACCGACGCCTCATCAAACGCAACCTGAAAGTCCTGGTATTTGACCTCTCATGGTTTATACGAAGATCGCGCAATGAGAATGTGAGATTTGCCCTTTATGAGATGCAAAGCGCAGATAATATTCCACGCGCTCGCTCGCCTCAGTGTGCATGCCTGCATGGTAGAATGGATATTCGGATTTGCTGCGCGACCTGAAGCGTTTGCAATGGCAAGCTTCTGAGGAGTGGGGATTTCAAAAGCTTAAATAAAGATTTTGAAATGTCAATCTCTGTCGTTTTCGTTGAGCGCAAAACCGGCATATTAAAAATTAATGGCGCTCCACAAATTCTGAATGAAAAGCAACAATTTAGTCATAGCTACATTTCAGCTATCTAATGCAGTGAACTATTTTACAAACTTGAATGTGTTTTACGTTCAGGATATATCAGCCGATCCGTAACAAGTACAGTCGAGCGCGATTTGAAGGTTATCGCGCGAGCGTTGACCAGCCTAGCACTCCAGGCACCTGGCGGCCGGGTTTGGAACAAGAAAAATCATGATTTTGCAATCTTCTCTCCCTCGTTCGCTGTTCCATACAACAGTATTCACCCCCGCGACAAACTCACCACCCTTTCTCTCTATTCTATGCTTTCCATTTATTGCGATAAAGTATCCAATTTCAGATAGTACTAAAGAATACGTCGTGCGCACTACGATCACTGCCTGTTGGCAGAACACACACACACACAAAAAAGAAAGGAACTGATAGCCCAACAGGGAGTGACGGCTGCTGAAAGAACAGCGAAAAGAGTGAGGGAAGCTGGCCTGGTACCTCCCTCGCCTCGGCAAATAATTCTGGGCTAAGGCGCTGTTCATGTTCCAAGTCGACGCTTGCGCGATAACCTTCAAATCGCGCTCGACTGTACGTTGTCTCGCGACTGACGCACTTCTATGACAGATGTATTCGGTTTAATACATGAATAAGCAAAAAGTATTGATCAAGAAATCGAGCATGAACGATTCTCCAGAAGTGAGGACAGCGGTAAGCAACAAGGAAAAAGACATTCTCCTTCAAGACTCAAGACAGAGCATCTATTCCATGTAATTGCGACCTGCGACAGCAAGGCGCACAGACGGAGGGAGGGGCGTCTTTCTTCCATGTACGCATATCAACTGCCAATGATTTTATCGCGTTTCGAAACCAGTTCGCCTGCGGCAGGTACCTTGGCAAGAACCATGACCGGGTTGAAGAAATTTTGGAGTGCCGATAGCTCCTCTAAGCGCCAGGTAATGCACCGCTCGCAATACAAAAACAATCTAAAAACCAATCACAATTTCTCGATCCTACTGGTCACCCGTAATCTGGCACCAAATGTGCATACCGGGACTTCTTATAGAACGTAAAAATCTCTAAAGAAATACGCCTGTCACGGAAACGGGAAAGATCGTCGCGCATTTTCTCTTTCTAGTTCTGAACAATAAATAGCGGGCCGAACTTAAAGGAACATTATTCGCTCAATATTAAATCGCTATTTCCTCGGGTTATTCGCAAGAGAAGTTGTTTGCACCAAGCGGCTGCGGACAGCGTAACCTAGGAAGATCCCCCTCGAGACGAGACCTCCTCGAATTGTTGGACGAAGGCGCCACTAAACGAACAGCCCTACCGAAGAGACGAGACCAGCCCAGACTTTCGAAACACCGGTCATTTATCGTCTTTTTTTTTTTTTTTTTCGCGAAGAAAATCGTCGCCCTAGTATCATGAACGGCTTGAAGAGACTTGTTTCATCATGCTGCACAAACCGCACCAGGGCTGTTCTCAGCATAAAACAATCCAAGGCATAAAAAAAAAAAATGAAAAGACGCGCCCCATTAGTGGCTGTCTCTCCTCGTTTTTCGCACAACACGCACTGACCACTTCGCGCCCGCGTGATTTTTCAATACCGGCGCACGTGTCGGGGCCCCAACCCACGCATTGGCAGAGGCGAGCACTCACACGTTTCTCAACGGGAATCGTGCAGCCGCAGTGCGGCAGTAAAAGAAAAGAGAAATTATCCGTCCTTAATTACCCGCTCCAACCGCAAGCTCATATTTCGGCTTCGGGCTTGTGCGCAAGATCACACATACGCGCGCGCACGCACACACAGACGTATGTGCGCGCAAAAGGAAAAAGAAAGGACAAGGCAAGGCACGTTGGACTGGAGAGAAAATAACAATGCAAAGAAGCAAAAGTACACACGCGCGCATTCCTTGCAAGGCAAGAGGGTGGGAGGCGGTCAGGGCGAACACATTCATCTTGGAACGGGCGGTCAGCAGAAGAGACGCGCGACGACTCTGTTCCCTCTACTCCTCCCTCGCGCACACAAACGCAGGCAGAAGCACATCGCCCTTAGGCAGACATTTTTTTTTTTTTCCTCCACTCATTTTTTTCTTTTTTTTTTTTTTTTGTCCAATTCGTGCATGCAGCGTTCCGCGTCGCTAGAGCGCAGCGGCGGCCGACGTCCTCGCAACAAAAGCGGCGAAAAAAAAAAAAACAAAAACAAAAAAAAAAGCTAAAGACACCGTCAGGTGGTGGGGGCCCCGCCACACAGCGGCACAAACGAATGCACGAACCAAGCCAGCGCGCGTATCGCCCGCGAAGCGTAGATCACGTCAAGACCGTTCGTTAGCGCCCACCTTTCTATGCCTCTCACTCTCTCCTCCTCCACCCACCAGCGTCCACAGGGTCCCAGAGATTTTTTTCCACAAAGCAACAGCGACATGGGAAAAATAAAACATCTCGTAAATAACGCGCAAAGAATGCGTATTGCAGATGGCGATGCCGTGCACGAAGGATTGCAATTTCTTTTCTTCGGAGAGGTAAAAACTTGCAGCAGAGATTCAGATTACCGCACGGCCTCCTGGCGTCTCCTATGCATGTGCAGCGGGCCGCCGTACGCCCTAGGCCACGATCCGTACAACATTCGCACACCACTTTGTTCGAACTCGGCGCAAGGCAAAGAGGAAAACGACATGACATAATCGTGCATCTTGGCGGCAAGAACACAAGCTTTTCAGGCCTCAGTCCACCACGATGCAGTCGGCTAACCACGTTCTTGTAGTTAGGGCGTTTGACGGAAAATGAGTGAGTGAGTGAACTTTATTAATTGCTCGGAGATCTTTTTCTTCGCCTCTTCAACCGAGGCTGACGAGCGGTTGGCGCCCCCAGTCCAGGGCACCACTGGCTTTCGCCAGTTTGCGAGCTCTTGTGACCAGGTAGAGCTGAGCCTCCGGGTCAGAGCTGGCCAGCAAAGCCTCCCACTGTCTTTCATTTGGGTTTTCAATTTTTTGCAGTTGATGTGAGCTGCATTCCCATGTTATGTGGTACATGGTAGGGGTCTTCCCGCACCACGGGCACTCGTCTCTGAATGTCGTGGGATGCATCATGTGTAATATGTGTAAATTAATGAAGGTGCCCGTCTGTAGCCGCCTCAGATCTATGGTCTCCTCGTTGCTGAGCTTTTTATGCGGCTCCGGATATACTTTCCATCTTTTCTAACTGCGCAGAGAACAGGCTTCCACTAGATTTTTTTTTTCTGGAAAAAATATTACGTCCAAAATTTTATGAAATGCATGACATGAAAGCTATGAATGCAGTTTTCCAGCACATTTCGAGTAACAATTTATGCCTTGTTAAACAATTTTTTTTTTTTTTTGCGAAAAACATTTCAGAAAACCTTGAATAAAACTCGTAAATATATCTCTATCTTAAAACAAAAAACTTTACTTTTTGAAATATGCGAATTGACACCATATTAGCCATTTCCTGTTAAAAAAAAAAAAGAAAAAGACGTACTTTTTACCTAAAACCAGCCGTAGTTCTCCAGCGACGCTAGTGAACATCGAGTTTCCTAACTACCTCCATGATGATTAACGTGGCTATGGTTCACTCTTTCCGGGTAAAAGGCATCTTCATTTAATACAACACTGCGATTTGCTCGTGAGCGTATCTATAGAGAGGCTTTTCTCATTTGAGTCGCTTTTAGCACGCCCACATCGCGCTTTTTCCGGACTAAATAACGTTCAGCCATTTTATATTTCTTGTTTTCCTTCTATATTTTAACAATATGCAGAGCTTCAAAAGTTTGTTATCGCACTAACGGCAATATAACTGCCAAGTTTTCCAAACGCACGCAGGTCAGGTTGCACCATTGTATGTATAGCCAAGTGCTCACAGGTCGGTTCGCACGAAGAGTATTAGTTCAAAGAAATATTTCGCTTGGCTGCTTGTGGAAGCAATCGCTTAACTGGAACCATGGCTTCAATTCAGTGTGAAGTCCTGACAAGGACAGCTGCCCAAACAATAACTCCGTGCTGGCGTATTCGTTAAGCCCTTGTAGAAAAACTACGCCATAGGAATGCTCTAAAGATTCCAGAAAGCACAGTAAGATTTCCTAATGCCGCTAATCGTATCACAACCTTTATTATGTTAGGATTTCAGTGATGTATCGAAGTATCGACGATACAATACCGAGTATTTGTATCGGAACTCAATTTCCATCCTGTATCTTGTATCGGCATCGGAAATACAATTTTTCCAAGTATCGAGTACCGGTATCGAAGAATCTTTTTCGAAGTATCTTGCCCAGCCCTGATCTGCGCGTACTTTCTCGACCCAAGTGGGCATGACAAATGTTGGCAAGTTCAAACTGGCTGCGATTACGTCAAGATTCTCGATTCGACACCGGCAAAAGAGTACGTTTTCTCTCTCTCTCTCTCTCTCTCCAAGCGACCCCAGCCTCAGTGGAAATAGGAAATAAATACCTTTATTTTTATTTTATTTTTATTTATTTTAACCTCAAAGGCCCCATTGAAGGAGTATTACATGAGGGAGTGGGTTTCAGGGCATAATACTGCTTCGAGTGATGCTTTGAACATTGATAGGTCTGTATGGAGCACGACGTCGGCAGGCAAGTCATTCCAGTCTTTTGCTGTGCGAACGAAAAACGAATATAGATGCGCAGATGTGCGGGCTTGCGGAGGATGGGTTGTCTTTTCGTGGTTCGTGCGGCTGGAGATGCGGTATGCAGGGATGATAACAGATTCGTGCGAAAGATGATAATAAAATTTATGAAAAAGAGATAGTCATGCGATGCTACGCCGGTTAGCTAAATTTGATAAATGAGCATTGCATTTTAGTTTCGTTACGCTTTCATGATAACAATATGCAGAGAAGATGAATCTAGCGGCGCGGTTTTGTATTGCTTCTAGCGTGTTAGAAAGATTAAGTTGATTATTGTCCCAAATAGCGCATTCATATTCTAATTTGGGCCGTACAAATGTTACATAGGCTAGTGATTTTAACGATGGTGGTGCTAGACGTAGTGTTCGCCGAAAATACCCCGGAACTCGATTTGCTTCTTTAGAAATTTGAGTAACGTGGTATGTCCACTTAAGATCATGTGTTAAGTGAAGGCCACGGTAATTTATATGTGGTTACTGCTGCAATTTCTGAATTAGCTATTAGGTACTTAAAGGGTGGTTCAGAGGGACGCCTGTGAAAAGAAAGTAAAGAAGTTTTTTTTCACGTTAAGAGACATAAGCCATTTACTGCACCAAGTTAAAATGCGATCAATGTCAGATTGAAGAAGTTGGCGATCACTGTGAGTGATTACCTCCGTCCCTTATCCATTTATCCAGCCCTCCTAATCAGGCATACGCTTGCCCCTGCAGCAAGGTGAAATGACAGGCCTAAGATCAACCGAAGAGGTGGAACACCGCATTTTAATTATCATGCATAATTGGGAAGACGACGCTTGGGGAACACCGACCCGACTTCAATGCAATAATTACATCATCACACGCCCTCGTATAACGGCCCACTGTTAAGAGACGATCAAATCGGAACTGACAAAGCTACTGTACACTGCAAGTCAACCGGCACGCCACAGAGCGCTTCCAAGTTTCAAAGACATCTATAGGTACAGTTCACATGAGACGTGTAACACTCACGTAAACGAAACAACGTCAACTGAAAGCTTCGTTTTCGAGCTCCGCGTGAAAACCGCTCGGATGCTTGGGAGCACGACCTTGCTTAGAAGCAGGCTAATAAGGGCCTGGGGCGTTCCGAAGCACAGCGCAAAAGAAAAATTGATGAAGCTTAACTAAATGTCATCGTTTCTATTATACGATCCGAGCCGATAGCATGCGAAGGCAGTTTTGCAGATAAGCCCAATAGCAACGCAAATTGACGGTCGCCAGCCAGATTGCACAGGTTCAATGGCTGCAGCGGTAGGTTCTCTTTCTTTCTTTTTTTCAACGTTCGGCGCACTTCTTTCGGTGACCTTTTTTTTTTTTATTTTCTTTTTCAGAACGCAATTTTCAATTTCTCTCAGTGGAATCACAATTCCTGCAGACTGATGACGCACACAAAGCCCAAATCTTCCCAAACCCAGCAATCAAATCAAGACACAAATCAGTACGATATGTTTGGTTTGGTTTGTGGGGTTTAACGTCCCAAAGTGACTCAGGCCATGCGAGACGCCGTAGTGGAGGACTCCGGAAATTTCGACCACATCGCACAACGCACGGACGCCACTCCGTTTCGCCTCCTTTAAAATGCAGCCGCATAGGGCGGGATTTGATCCCGCTTCCTTAGGCACAGTAGTCGAGCGCCGTAACCACTGCGCCACCCCGGCGGGGCAGTACGACGTGCTTCGGTGCTTATGCAATCTTATTTTGCCTTATGTGATGGCTTACTATTACTTCGTTAAGAAAACGTTTTGTCGGTAGTGTGTCGTTGCTGTTTCGGTATTTTTATACGTTATTATTGGACGAAAATGTTGACTTTCACGCACCTGCGAAATCTGCGTACTATGGCTTTAAGGACTAGGTCCAGTTCGAGAGCTATCGTGCGCATCCTGACTGCATGGCCGCCTTACACCGGAGGTGACGAGCCCGTGGCGGCGCGCGACCTTAATACTGATCGTGGTCGGTCCGAATATACGCCCACTGCTGAATATATATGTGCCTTTCCCATATCCATCCGCTTGACCCGGTTCCTTGTCAGCCCCGTCCATCTGATCTCCTCAAACTAATCTCATCCGCCCACTTCATGCCACACCCTGCTATGCTTGTCTTCCCGATCGTTGTTTATCTTGCCACCGCATTACGCTCCACCGCGCAGACTCAATGGATGGGGATCTGGACTACTAAGCAGTTGCGCAGCCGCTGGTTCTGAGGCCTGAGTTTTATTAGAGTGTTCGCATGGGAGGTGGTGGCCAAGTGTCGCATCATCTGTCACCGAGATCAGACAGCAACCCAGACGTATGCAATTCTATCGCCCCGCGATATTTTCTTTTTTTTTTTTAAGCGTATATCCGCTAGAGAATAGTGCGACACCGGGATCTGAGTCACGGGGAATCAAAGCAACGACCTCTACACGGTACGTCGGAGCGACGCTTGTAATCGGACTTTGGAAAGCAGCAACAGGTAGTCGCCTCACAGGCAAGCGTAGCCGGACCACCTTTCTTCCTCAACAACATGAGCCGCCTAACCTTCCCCCCCCCCCCCCCCTTTCTTTTCGCTTCTCCCTTTCTTTATTTTTTAAGAAGCGACGAGTCTTTGTGCTTGGGCGGATGAAGTAAGACCAGAGATACACAGAGATAACACATAAAAACCTGAACATTAACTGGCGCACAGCATTCTCGTCGCGGTGGCGGAGGAACATTGCCTGAAACCCAATATTTTATAAGTGGTGAGGAGACGATCGAGTCCTCTTCGGGAGACATTCTTAGTCGAGGATGTCGACAAGCAGCCCAGAAATGCTTCACCTCAGCAATTCAATTGCAGAAATGGCCAGCAGATACATCAGCTAGCACCAGCTGTCCAGTCGCTTTATTTAGCTTGGACACAGAGAGGACGACGGCTCAAACCACCCTAATTACCGCAGCCACGATGCTAGCACAGGAGCCCACTAGCGCGAGAAGCAGCAGCAGCACTCGCTTCGCGTCCGCGATCAACTGGCGCGGCGGCGGCAGCGCGGGGTCAAGGACCGATATGCGTCCGCCGCCACCAAAGCTGCGGGGCCTGCTAGCTGCACAGGCGCTCCAACCGACACGCGTGCGCCGCCGCCACTAAGCCCAACCAAGCAACCCCCCCCCCCCCCCCCCCCCCCGCCCTCGGCCCCTGGAACGAAAACACCGAGGACGAAGAAGAGCCCCCGTCTCGAGCGCTTCGCCATATCCACACACAAGCGCGGGAGAAGGCGCGAGCGCGGTCGCCGCATATGTGCATGCGCCAGCGTGTTGCGTCTACGCCGTCAATCATAGCCGGCCGCCCTTTCCTCCTGCCTCCTTCCACGCGAGCCAGGCGAGCGTACTCCGTCGTGCACCGTAGACGCCGACACGCTACACCACATATGTGGAGCATAGCGCGCGCAAAATGCTATGTACGCGCGGCAGGACTCTGCCAAGCGTTGACCTCTCTCGCCGGGGGGAGGCTATCGACCTGCGGGCGCACTCGTGTCAAGAGTTCAAAAGAAAAAAAGCGCGCACTGGAACCACACGCGCCTACGAAGCGGCTGTTCCTTACTCCAGTGGCCAGTGAAAGCCCGCCGGAGGGCCGCGCGCATGCACACCTATCTGCTACTCACAAAACACGTACGCCACTCGCACGTATATACACCTTAACATAGGGTACACACGCACATGTCGAAACACCTGCTCGTCGGATAGCGCCGACACAGGTGCTGAGAGCTCCCACTGCAGTGTGCACAGAGAGTGTCGCCGGATGCATGCAGCAGACCAGTGAGCGACACAGCGGTGTCCCCAGCCGGTTCAGAAACGAACCAGACAACCAAACCCGCGGCACAAGTTAAAAGAAAGCTTCTGTTCTACTCGCTGAAGTTCGACATGAGCTTATCACATATAAGGCGACAAGGTTTAGAGCATCCACTACTACTGAAGTCACACTTTGCAGGCGACCCTGTAAGGTTTTCGTGTCGGGTACTGTACTAATCACTTGCCGTTACAACTATAAGTTCGAGAAACGCTGCTTCGACTCATGTTGAACCGGCTGATATGACACCAGCCACAAATAGCAGGTGTAGCTGCTCGGCAATCAGGACTCATCTCCACCACATTTCCGCCGCCACATAAATACCGCTTCAGACGCGCACACTAACAGCCATTGTAAACTCGCATCATATCGCGGAGTGACTTTGAACGCGACCCAGACTTTGTTGGGTGGAAAATAACTCTTTGCACGCTCCCCTATAACCGCGGCTCTTGACTAAATACATTTCAAGCGTGAAACGCTTTTAGTCCCCGCTGTCGGCGACCTTCAGATGACGTCGGGCTAAAATCGAGAGCTAACATCCAGGCATCGATTCCCAGTCATCCGGGCGCGGGAACATCCGGGCACCGAATGAGAGCTAACCTCGTAGAGGGCCAGCATGTGACCCAGAAAGTGTCTGTTCACATCCCCAAAATTTGACCCCGTCCGAAAGTGATCAAAGTTGGTGCCCAATCTAAACTGGGAATGACCAATCCAGTGTTGACCTTCAAAATTTAGGAGTGACACCCCCAAAATTTGGTCCCTGGACCACAGAAATTTGACTTTAACGGGAACAAAATTTGTGTCCAGCCTAATTTTACTATGGCTAACTAAGTGGTCACTTCCAAATTTAGGTGGGTACCCCTAAAATTTGGCATGCTTGTGCATTCTCCTCGCGAGTGAGCTGTGGAGCTTGATGAAAGGAGAGATAGGAAGCGTCATGCCAAAAGCGATCGTTTTGTGATTTATACGCCACAGCAGAACTCTGCTTACCCATGCCGACCACGCTATGATTGTGCGGCCGCTCACGTAGATAAAAAGGCCGCCACGGAGCGCGTAACCATTTCATACTTACATCTACCCTCGATTACGGGAGAGGCAGTTTTTGTTTTTGCCTTTGTGGCCACCCATGAATTCATATATATCCGTTCAATATGAGCTTTCGCTATCATCGCTATTACGCAATTACTGCTCGCAACCACCAATGCGTCACAAAAGTATGTTCAGGCTCGCTATGGCACTTACGCAATGCGTCGGTCAGCGGTGACTGAAAGCTTTTCTACTGCTTGCACGGCGGGGGGCGATCGAACAGGCGAAGACTGCGAACGAGACGCCAGAATGCAGACCAGATCGATCGAGCTAAGCTTTGCCGACAGAGATATATGAGCCGGATTCGAGACCCAATTCCTGGGACCAAGAAGACCTCGCACATCACTCACGGACACGTTCCGTTTCCCGCATCAAGCGCAAGAACGCACCGGCGGTAATTATAGCGATCCATCGAAAGCTAACGTGACACGACCTGTCGACAACTAGCAGGATCGCCACAAGGGACTGATCCAGAATCTTTTGGACTGCATCCAAGGGCCAGCTGAGTGCCGCCTAATGTCTGCTAGCACGAGTCAGACGGTAAAGCGAGCGAAAGCAGCAGACGGGCAAGGTTGCGCGTTCGAACCCGGCCGCGTTTAAACAAAGACGGCGTCGGTAAGCTGTACGATGCCAGCGTACGCTGTACAACCCTGAGTGGTCCAAATTAATCAGGATGCCTCCCCGACGGCACAGCTCACAGCCCGCGTGTGGTAAGGGTCGTCAAATCCCACAATCTGTTGATTGTGTACACTGTGTACTGATCGTCCGGAGGGCGATTCTTCGTTCCCGCAGCGTAGACACTGTGGCAGCATACTATACTTTTCGTCAGGTATAACGCGCAGCGCCCTGCCATCAGGAAGTCCGGGAAATGACTCGCTCTTTCAGTATGCTAGTAGCCACAATAAGCCAACGCGCCACCTTACAGTCCCCGTACGATTCGAGCGATCGATGATGAGCGCCATTATGACGAATAATGCTAGCCCCTGACTGGCTGCACAACTCGATGATTCAGCAGCTAAGCTTGTTTCCCTTGCGCTTCAAAGTGCTGCACAGAAAGGCAACGCGACAACTTTTTTTTAGAAAACTCCTATTCTTGCTTATCGAAGAAATTACGAACTAGAGGCACACCACAAGTAACCACTAGGCATTAGCTGAACGTGATACATAAGCAGTCCATAACAAACCGAGCGTCAAATCCACCTCTCGAAAGTTTGCGTCGATACGCATATACAATTCTGCTGGCACTATACGTTCAATCCTTCATGAAAACAAAAAGTGAAATTAGGATCATCCAAATATCTTAGCTCTTGGCATTCCAAACAGGTCCAACCAAAAACAGGAAGCGTCCGGACCGGATAGATGGCAGCGCGGCCGGGCTCAGAACGGAATGCAGGTACTATGTGCATCGGATATTGGTCGTCTGAACAGGATTTCGGCCGCACTGCAGACATCGCGTCCGGCAAACAGGATGCGCTAAGCAAGCCTCAAAGGGCAAAAAGAAAAATGCCAGCGAAACAGGATCCGAACCACGGTTTTACCGAGACCGATCAGCCTCGTCACTCAAGGCATGCAGTGATATTCGGGATGCGCGTACGTACAGTTCGCTTCCTCTACGGAGTACAGCGCATTGCATTTCTTCTTTTTCTTAACTCCACGCGGCATACAGAAAACCCCCAAATCACCGATTTGCAGGTATGAGTACGAACCTAATTAGCGGGAAACAAGCGATAGCTAGGCAAGGTAAACAATAATAAGGAAAAAAAAAAAAAAAAAGAAAAGATCGGGACGCTTAAGCCATGGCTTATAGCGGTTGTTCCAACGAAAAGCTGTCACAGAGATTGGTGTCTACTTTGTTTAGTTTTCGCGCCAGGCGAGGGCAGATAGTAGATGAAAGTGTTTTCCCTCTCCTCCCATTTCTCTTCCTTCGTAGACTGATTACGACAGTGACGGTTACCCCCATTATCGTTATAAGCACAAATAAGAAAGGGGAGGAAAAGCGCGTGTGAACCTGCTGAGCAGCGCTGGCAAGCCTCACCGAATTATTGACATGCGCCATTTGTCTCATACGGACTAATACGAGAATGATGCTCCGCTGCGAATATATACACCGAGCAAATATCGGCACATCACAAACGACAACAACGGCAACATTATCGCGCTGTACCGAGCACACGGAGATAGCAGAAGAGCGCCAGCTATTCTGGGGCGTCCGAATTAAAATCCACCAGCTAGCTAGCGGTAGGCCAAAACACTGCAGCGCCCCTTTGTCCGATCATACCAGATCGCCCCACTGCCGCCGTCAGCCACTCGTATTTTGGCGCAAAGAACGAGGCCCTAGGCTAAACTTGCAGAGGACCACCGACTGACGCAACACTCATCGTTCTGATGCGCTTGGAACAGCTCGTCAGATATGCAGGCGCACACAGAGTGAAGCTTCGTAAGTGCGCGGTGGTGGAAACTTTTTATTGAACACAGGGGAGTTCGGGACACACAACTGGCCTCGCTGCTCTGAAACGTCCATGATGCGCAGGCCCACCATGATGCTGGAAGCTTGGCACATATATTTCAATGGCTGCGTCACGGCACTGCTATGCTGCGATCGGCACCTCCTCACGTTTTCTGTAGCAAACGCGGAGGCATGCACGGAGCGAACTCGTTTGAGGTACTGCGATACACGAGGTGTGCCGCATAGTCGTCCAGCGTCACTTCGACCTCGTGAGGCCACCCAATGCGCAGAGAGGTGCCCGTAAGCGCAGGGGGCCTGCTGCACAGCGCCTCCGTCGAGAATGGATCTTGCAGCGGCCTGGAATCGAGCCCACGACTTCTGAATCGGCATCTGAACTCCGCAGTACCGCTGATCGACGGCACGCCCCCAAACAAAAAAATAAAAAAAAAAAAAAACTCACAAACGGCGTTTCGTACTGAACGTGGTCCAATGAAATGCCACTGTGCCCGTAAATAGGCTAGGAGCTTGGCGAGCGCCAGGCAGCTATATCACGACGGAGAGCGTCGGTTCAACGCACTCGCGAGCGACATTGGGACCGACCTCAAGAGCGGAGCTGTTCATGCTGTCCCCCACCACATCCGCTTTACTGGCGCCCGCTTTGCACCCCCCCCCCCCCCCCCTCCACCCGCGCAAAGAAAGAGTGATGCCAGCATAACAACAAGGGGGCCACCTTAGAGACAAGAAGAGCAACACAATGGAAAGGCACGCTAACGGATGGCGGGGACTCGGCTATGCCAGCCTCGTTGTCAAGGGGGACTAGAAAAGCCTCGCGATGCACACCATGCTAAGGGGAAGGACGACGCGTGAGAAAGACCGAGCCACCGCCGCAAGCGCTGACGCGCCACTGCTCTTGTTGCTGCTGCGGCGCTGCCAATTGCGTTATTTCAAGAATGAGCGCCTCCGGCCAGCGGACCGCGGCGCGCGGGGAATGCCCGTCGCGCTTGAAGGGGGCCCCCTTTACTTTTTTTCTTGGGAGGGAGGTTTCTCTCTCCCTTCCTCTATCCTCCCTTTCCTTCCCCTGCCTGTTCTGGATACATACACTGCAATCACGGTCGGGAGGGCCATATAGGCGCAGCACGTGCAAGGGACATGGGCAGTCAGAGGCAAATCAGGCACGTGCCCGCACAGCAGCGTGCGTGCGTGCACCTCCCGAAAATTAAATGGCCCACGCACACGAGACGGCGGACCAGAGTGCGACGAGTCGCTCGCACACACAACGAAAACCGAACTTCCGGCAAAAGATACAGGCCGGGAAGCTGAGGGCGGGACTGACTGTAAAACAACGAGGGAGAGAGGGACGGAGAAGCACGGAAAGTGGTGATGGTGGGGACCTTGACCACCTCCAGCGGATATGCCATGGTCGGTCAGGGGAATCACGACTTACGCGGATGCCTCGCAGCCGCTGAGCACTAACCACGATAACTGAAGGCCCTCTTTAAAGAGAGGCATCCCGCACTGTGCTGCCGCCCACGGTGAAAGTTAGAGGGGAGCGGTAAAATGAAATCGTGCACATATGTCAGCAGAGGTCGCTGCTTCAAACAAGTGCCTACACACGCCTACGATCCACGAACGAGTGCCTGACCTCCTCGTGCAGCGAAGATGTACTTCGAAGCTGGCCGCCGCGGCACGCAAGCGAGCCACGGCGATTGGGAGTGCGGAATCGCCACGCCGCAGAAGTACAGCGGCAAATGGAGGAAACTTCAATGGTCCCACCACAGCTATTTCCACCCACTGTAGCCTCAGCGCTTTTCCAAACTTTATACAGCGTTCGAAGAGAGCTTTGTATTTTATATGCAGAGTAATGCGCCCGATTAAGCGCTTTGGAATTGGAATGGAAAACATTTACTGTCAGCAATGAGCGATTTGTGGGCGCTACACTTAGATGGCCTCAAGACCGTTGCTCTCAGCGACCTTTTGAGCCCACTCAGTAGCCCGAACTTGCGTTAACGGGTCTGAGTTGGCCAGTATAGTCTCCCACCGCTCAAAAGAAGGGACTGGTAGTAGGTCCGCTGGTGGCGGCGCTTTTTTGCAGCTCCATAATATGTGATCATATACTGCTATTTCGCCGCAGTGTTTAGAATTTGGATTGTATTGTGCTGGGTACATGTGCGCTAATTTCGAAGGGCTGAAGAAGGCACGCGTCTGGAGCCGATGCCAAATTACTTCCTGCTTTTTGTCTAGTTTCTTGTCTGGTGGAGGATATATACCCGCCTTTCTAGTTTAAAGTGATTAGTGTCTGAGATAAGTGCATCTATACTGCAAGCAAGTCCGAAATTACGCACGCGTACAGCCGCATATGACAAGGCACAAGAGACTATAGCTCCGTCTGCCGCGACACGGTGATGGGAGCTCGAGTACAGAGCCGGATTGGCGCGTTTCTACGGCGGCGAAACGCAAGGCGCCCGTGTACTGTGCGATGTCAGCGCATGTTAAAGAACCCCACCATTTTAAATCACATAATTCAAATCAAACCGAGCTCCGACTGCAGATCGTAGGCCCCCGACCATAAACCCCAAGGCTTCGTATCGGGGGCCGAAGTACCCGGGTTCGATCCCGACCGCCGGCGGCTGCGTTTCGATGGAGGTGAAACGAAGAGGCGTCCGTGTGCTGTGCGAGGTCAGTGCAGTAAAGATCCCAGGTGGTCGAAATTACTCCGCACCCCTCCACTACGGCACCACTTTTTCTCGTTCCACTTTCACTCCCACCTTCCTCCCTTCCTTTACGACGCGGTTGAGGTGCCCATAGAAACAAGCGTGACAGACACTGCGCTTCCCCTTCCTGTGAGCCAATTATTAATATTAACCTGGTATCGGCGTTCAGATGCCGGAGCACTTCCGCTTTTCAGCGCGTCAGCCGCGCAAACATCGAGGACAGAAAAGAAAATTGCCGACGATTACTTACTTCCTAATGCGAAATTTGAGCGCAGCTCATCAGCTGTTTCACCTTTTATTTCTATAGCAATACTGCACCAGGTTTCGGCCCGTCGCGTCGTCCCAGGAAGGGCCACGTTTGACATTGAACAGCCGCGAATCAGTAGAAAGAAGAAGAGAGAAGAAGAAGAACACTCGGTCCCCGGCAGCTAATGCTTTCGCTCCACATTCGGTCCAGCAGCATTAAACCCTTCTCATTTATATGTGGGCTGGTAGCTTACACTCTCGCGTCATACTCTTAAAGGATGAGCTTAAGTGTCCCCTATAATGTAGCACCTTACACTGACAGCGTGATAGGGGAATAATGTAGCAGGCAAAAGAAGCTTCCACCGTTGCTATCGCAATTCAACTATAGGCTAACCAGAGTTAAACCACAACTAATTTTTGCTAGATTGAGGCAAAGATTGCGAGCAAGACATGTACGTACAATTAGATACTTTTTTTTTTTTTTTTTTTGTTTCACGCATATTCCTTCAAGCACTCCACTAACAGTTCTTGACTGTCATGAAGGAAGCTTTGTGGTCGTCCAAGGCCTTCCACTACCGGCACGTCTTTCTCTCTTCTTTCACTGCCACCTTTCTCATTTTCTTTACAGCTCAGTTAAGGTGTCCGCGCTGAACTGTGACAGATACTACGCCTTTTCTTTGATGTCAACCTATTAACGCCGCGCATGCCTGCTGTACTGAGTCTATTTTTATACGCTCTGTGGTGCAGCGTTTGAGAAAGCGCCAAACGAAAGGCTCTGCACGGACGCCTGGATCGAATGCCCCGCGGGGCCATCTCCAGGTGACGTCATGATCGGATGTGACGTCATTATCACTTCATGTTATTAGATATGGCCGGATGTGACATCATGTTGGCGTCATAGCCATCTGTCATTACTCATGACTGACGAATAGTAGTTAATGACTAATCATTAGTTAGTACTGGTTAGTGACTAATTAGTCATTAGTACCGGTTAGTGCCACGTGGAACAGGGGGCTGAGAGGGGGGGGGGGGGCGGAGCTAGTTACGAGGCTGACGGCAACGACGACGCGAAACGCAGGAACGGAAGCCAAAGAGCTGCGCTCTAAAAAGCGAGAACTGCCTTTCCGAAGAAAGCGCAGGAATCCAGTTCCGATTTGTTTCACAGAACTCACGTAGCACATAAAGGCATTTCCATTCGGGCACGACATGCTCGCCGCAGTAATGGGAAGCCAACACGTCTGCAGACTGCACTCAGCCGCCACTGCTGCTGCCCTTGTTGCTGTGTTCATCCATTTTTCAGCCTTGCACTCGCGGTACAGCGCTTTCACGACTTGCACTCTCGGTCGCGAGGCTTTCGACCTGTCGCGCAGTCAGCGATTGAAGGCAGACCGTCTTTCTTCACCGTTACCTTTCGATCGAGGAGGAATGTAGTGCAGCAGTTGGGGAAACCGAGAATCTTTGAAGGGAACCGACGGCTATGCACTTCGGAACTCTGTAGAAAGTTCTCAACACATTGCCTTGATACAATTAACGGCAGAGAAATATATAAAAAGCTTGAGTCCTCTTTCTTCATCCTTATTTCTATCGGCGTCTACATGGTTCACGCAGAATCTCTGACCTATGATTCCACGAGGATTTGAAGATTTCAGGATCGACAGGAGAAAATAATAAAAGAGGGCAAGGAATTTTTTTGTTGCTGTTGGATCACAAAGATTACGAGTCCTTTGACACTGGCTCCCAGCTCTGGTTTCCCTCACTAACGCCACCACCTCTGCTTCCTTTTCCCTGGCCTTTCGGCGGAAACACCCTTCGCAAGGAGAGTTACTTCATTTTTAATATCAGCTTCATCGATGAGAAACGCAGCTGACCGCCCGAAAATTTATAGTGGTTTCTTCTTGCAATTCTTTACTGACAAGTTTCCAAGCTCGAACGCGTTAAATCATTTCAGGCATGGCTGCGACCTTTTGTGTCCTCCGGATTATATGCCGATATTCTCGACGACTTATTCTTGATGCTTTGAAGATATGCTTGCATACATGAAGGTAGTCTGTGACAAGAAAAACGCATACAAAAAAGAGGAAACAGAGAAAGGAAACAGGAGACCGGTGCATCTTGAAGGATTTATTGCCTTTCAGACTTTGCCCATCCCCTCCTCGTTTTCCATTGTTCCATCCAACGGACGCTCCTATACAGGATGTTGCAAATTATTCAAGAGAAAATTTTCTTTCAGAAGCTGTGTAAGATACGCGGCTGAAGTCTCATCAGCTGGACTGTACGGCAAGGCGGGCATCATATACGTAATTGCAGCTTGGTGAGCAGACGATTATTAGAGAGATTTAGCTTACCGTGACCCGCGATCCGCCACCGTGACTTCTACCGCGCGTGGGGGCGCTCAAGGGTGATTGGTCCCGACGCGGCAGGTCTGTGTGCCGACATCCAACATGTGGCGCCATCTATCGGCGTTAAGGGGTGTCTGGGCATGCGCAGTCCGCAGTGAAACGTGCGGTGGCGGATCACGGATCACGGTAAGCTAAACCCCTCTATTGAGGCGAAAGCCTTTAATGGCTCATACTGCCGTGGACAAAGTGTGTCCCGCTTTTGCAGCGGCTGTCGCGTGGCGTTCCTTGGCGGCATCTAATTTACCACAGTAAATTAAATGCACGCCTCCTCCAAGACCTCAAACGCTCCCGCGTATTTAGTGAAGCGCAGTTTTGGGCCATACGGTCGCTCCCTCCTGAACAATAAATTGTTCGAAACAAGGATGCTCTCACAAGAAAAAAAAAAAAAAAAAAAGAAAAGAAAGGAAGAACATTCAAATATCCGTGTACGAATTCTCAGAGTTCAGAGTCTCAGAGCGCCCCACAAGCCAGTAAGACTTGAAAGAAGCCCGCTCCGATTTGCTCACGGTGCTCTAGTTTACACGCCTCGCAAAAAGAAACTCCACTGCACCAAACGTACCCAATTCGCTCTGGCCTATCCATCGCAGTCGCAAGAAAAAAAGATCGAGATCCTACAAATCGAGCTCGTTTGCAAACGCCTGCCAGTCTGGCATGACAGTGAAGCCCCGTGGTTGTGCTGACCAGATAAGTATACGAGCGATAACGGCGAAGAGGCTTCGGAGAGCGGCAAGAACGACGCCAGGGTGAAGAGGGGAAAGAAAAGCAAGAATAAAATGAAACCGTGCAAATAAAATAGGAGGGTGACAAGCGCGCACAGACACCCGAAGCAACGGGAACGGCGCCATCGACGGCGAAAAGATCGCCGCATCCATTACAGCCAGGCGCCAGCGACGTCAGCGGAAAGAAGAAAAAAAAAAAAACTCCTCGGCTCCCCATCACCGCCCCATTTTCGGCGCTCTTCGGTCCACACTCCGACACGAAAGGAGCCCTCTCAGTTGTGTTTTTTTTTTTTCTTCCTTCCTTCCTTCTTTCTTTCTTCTTTCTCGAGGACGCGGAACGCCGGACACTGCCGTCGCCAACTCGGGAGCAGCGCTTGGCCACTGCTCCCGAAGTGCGACAGCATAGGAAAAGCGGGACATTCTCAGCGGGGTGTTTCATATCTGTGCACCTGCCATGGCCTAAGTGCCCTTAGAGTCGACAAGAAATTGTGCGCCTTGAAATGGCGAAGCGCGAGATCAGAATGCAGGAAGCACGAGTGGCACTCGGCTGGCTCCAGGCTCTGTGCATAGAGTTGGGCTTCGCTTCACAGCAGCCTTGTACGAGTGGATGGATGGAATCAACATTCCCGCAGGTAGTGGAAAAGTGTGGATTTGGGCACACCACAGGTGTAACAGTGAGGGGGCAAGCCGAGGTAAAAGCATGAGAGACGGTAGGGGGAAATGAAGCAACCCGTCTGCAATTGTAGCCATGTGGCACATGGATAAGGACGACAAGGTGATGTGGGGAGGTGGCAGTCATGCGGCTGTGTTTGTGGAATGTGGTGATTTGATTATATGTAGGAAGGACTGATGGTGGCCTCTTGGGCGGGGTTCACTGCCTGATTATCTGGACCCGGGAAGGTAGGTAGGTAGCAACTTTAATGATTCAAAAAAGAACCAAGTGAGGGGGGGGGGGGGGGGGGGGGGGGGTAAAGGGAAGTGAGGGAGCAGGACGACGACGATGGGCCCTCAGGCCGCTCTAGATGGCCGGGCACTTTTGAGCTTCGGCGACCCGGGAAGAATCCTTTCCCCGGGGTGATAAAACGGCAGAATAAGTCTACGGACGATGGCGGGCAAGAATGAGAAAGCCAGTCGACACCAGCTTCAACACCAACACCAATGACAGTTCTGCTGCGAGGCGCGCTAGCAGACGGGACTAATACAATGCTCGATACGGGTACGCTTTCTTGGAATAAACTGCAGAAGCGGCATGACACCAGAAAGCGCGGAACATTGGAGGAAAGAAGTGAAATCAATAAAAATAAACAATCGGGACAAAAGATAAAGCGACCCTGTCCCTTCGAAGCACGAACCATGATTGGGTGAAAAATGCAGGTAAGTGGGGGAAGCAGCTTTTGAAAGCGCCAACCGAAGCAACGGCCACAGGGTGCGCTACATTGGCAGCCAGAAAGCGCGGATGGTGTTTTCAAAATCGGTGAAAGCGCGCTATGCTGAAATCTCGTTCATTGGAACTGCCACTTCGGTCCTAGCAAGGCCACGAGCATTAACAAAAGCCAAATAGGGCTCAACCTCATTTCGAACTCCCCGCTACTCACTGCCTTCTCGGGCAGAGTTTTCCATTACCGAGATTCGACCGCACGCGACTGCCTCAGATGACCTCGCAAGATCCGCAGAGTCGCAGCGCGGAACGGAGATACGTAGCGCGTTCAACCAGTTTTCTCTGCGATACGCCATCAAGCCCGCGGTCGCAACTGTGCCCGCGTGTGAGGGAGAGGCTACGCGCACGATTAGGAAGTAAAACGGAACAAATACAACAGCGCAATAATTAAGGAAAACACTGGAGATGGTTTAGCTTAGCGAAGTCAACGAATGTAAGGGTAGTGCATTCTTCGTCGCTTTGTGAAATTATACGAGAGAAAAATATGGCCGACAATTAATCCGCCTTTAATTAAGGGAATAACGTGATAGCACTAATGGCTCTCGTCTCTCAGTTGTAAAATTAACAATAACTAATTAGTCTTGGCTAATCTAACTATCATTACTAATTTCCTAATTATCATTCACTAATCAGCCAACTTTCATACACCTACTACTACATCATCGATTAACTATCGATACTGAAACCATTCTAATCCTTCTGAAGACTACTGACAGCTGCCGCGGACGCACGGACATGTCGGCGGGCCATGAGCCATAAAAGGTTTTCGTCTTAGAAACAAGGCTCAATATCGAATGGCACATCAGCTCAATGACAATGGAGCAGGGTATACATGTCGGAAACTTTGCCGTCGCGTCGCACCGATCGTAGCTTGCAAGCGGCCGCCCCGGTTGGAGCAGGAGCTCACGGAGCCATGCCGGAACGCTATTTGAAGCAGTCACCCTAGCACGTTCTACTTCACGCACGCACCAGAAATGGCAACACAACATTTCGTACCCGAGCACAGTGCATCGGGGATAATCCGCGTCAACTTTGCGTCCTGCGCTGCGATCGCCGTTCGGTTTGCCCCGCCTGGGTGGTGCAGTGGTAAGACGCCCGACTACTGTGCCGGAGTACCCGGGTTCGAACCCGACCTCGGCGGCTGCGTTTCGATGGAGGCGAAACGAAGAGGCGTCCGTGTGCTGTGCGATGTCAGCGTACGTTAAAGATCCCCAGGTGGTCGAAATTACTCCGTAGCCTCCACTACGGCTGCTCTTTTTCTCTTTCCACTTTCCCTCCCACCTACCTCTCCTCCCTTACGGCGGGGTTCGGGTGTCCACAGAAACAAGTGTGACATATACTGCGCCTTTCTGTTCCTGTGAACCATTTATTATTATTATTCGCCGTTCGGCTTCAAAGCGGCTCAAAACGTACAGAACACCTCGTCACTTCAGCGCCGGGGCTTTGCAGAGAGAGCCTGAATAGAAAAAATAAACACGGGATAGACAATTATTGAGCTGATATCTCGAGGAGGTTGTGAACAACGAAACTATACGACGAAAATCCAAGAAGGGCGAAAGCGGAAAAAAGTAAGGGCAAAGAGCACGAAAAACTACACGTGCAGGAAGATCAAATTACACGCACACACACAAAAGAACAACAAAAATAAAAACAGCGCTACAGGCTCCGAAAACAAGTGGAGCCAGGAAAAAAGCAACAAAGGACTCAAGCGTAAAAGCAGCCCGCGGCCAGAGAGCGGCAATAGCCATAAAAGGGGGTCGGGCGAAACGCAGTCAACAATTACTGTGGCGCGCTGTATTACTGAGTGTGCAACAGCGAAAAACAAGCGAACAAAGCGCGGGACGCCAGTGCGTTCCTTGCCAGAAATTGCGCGCAGTAGTGCGAGCGCTGCAGATATCGGCGAATCCAATCGAGGCGGGAAGAGCACGCACAAACACACACCACCTAACCACCGCATTGCTGTGTTTCGTGCGGCCTTTTACGTCAATCGTGACTGCCAAGTTAGACGTCGTCTCGGGGACGCTATGGTTTGAGCGGCCTTCAACGTCCGTCTGCTTCAGTTAGCCCCCAAGACAAGGAGAACAAAGAAGAGAAAGGGAAAAAAAGGCACTGCACCTCGTTAGTCGGCCCCATTCCGGGAAGAAACCATACGCCCTATCTGGCGCAGAAGCCGGCTGCGCACGCGCGCCCTCCACGCTTTAGTAGCGCTGCACGCAACTGAACCCACGGCATGTAGAAAGTTTCGAGCGGCTAATGAAGGGGTGCGTCGGCACGAAGGTTCCGCTCAGGGGAACAGAGTAATAACAGTATTAAAACAGAAAACAAAAGAAGAGACAAAAAGCCACCTTGAAGCAAGCGCGGCTCTTAGCAACCAAGAAAAGGACAATTTTGTTCGGCGCACTGTACGCACGCACAAGGAAGGAAAAATAATATGAAAGGCCCGCTTCGTCGGTTGCTCAGCGGTCTTTCGTTCAGCTGCGAACATCTAGCAGGCTTTTTTGTCCGGAAACGATGTGAAACGTCGCCTTCATCGATCGCCACCGACTGCAGCGCTAGTTGCGGCTGCCACGTGGGACAGAGATATCTTGACATCTACGTTTTCCTTAAGAGCGTAAACTCCTACTTCTAATAATAATAATAATAATAATTGCTTCAAGGAAAGGAAAGGTGCAATATCTGTCACATTTGTTATGTGGACACCTGAACCACGTCGTGAGGGAAGGGAGGAAGGTGGGAGTCAGTCGAGGTGCCGTAGTGAAGGGGGGGAGCCACTTAACTATTCGGTTCAAAACCGTGGTCTCGGCCTTGTTTGCCGTAGTGAAGGGGGGGAGCCACTTAACTATTCGGTTCAAAACCGTGGTCTCGGCCTTGTTTGCCGTAGTGAAGGGGGGGAGCCACTTAACTATTCGGTTCAAAACCGTGGTCTCGGCCTTGTTTGTTTGGTTTGGTTTGGTTTGTGCGGTTTAACGTCCCAAAGCGACTCAGGCTATGAGAGACGCCGTAGTAGAGGACTCCGGAAATTTCGACCACCCGGGGTTCTTTAACGTGCACTGACATCGCACAGCACACGGGCGCCTTGCTTTTCGCATCCATCCAAAAGCGGCCGCCGAGGACGAGATTCGATCCCGCGTTCTTGGGACCAGTAGTCGAGCGCCGTAGCCACTGCGCCACCTCGGCGGGGGCCTTGTTTATGCCTGTGTGTTTCTTCAGTCACGTTTTTCGTGCAATTTTACTCAACTTCCTGATGCCGTGGCGATAAATTGTTTTTGGTTTGGGGGAAAGGAAAGGCGCATGTATATGTCGTACTTCTCAGTGGACACCTGAACCGAGCCGTAAGGAAAGGGAAGGAGGTGGGAATCAAAGAAAAAATAATTACGAGGGAATTTAGCGACTAAAGTAGTGAAAGGCGAAAGCCTGATTGCCGCATTCTGCTACACAACAGGCACTAATTAGTAATTAATTAATTAACTATAGAGCCATTGTGTATGTAATTAGTCATTAACTATTCAATTACTGAATTCATTATACATTAATTAGCAATTAATTAGTCCTTAATTAGTAATTATTGACTGGCATAGTCTGCCAACCAAGATCCGTATAACTCGTGCTATGGTCTTTCCAGTTGTGATGTATGGATGCGAGAGTTGGACTGTGAAAAAGGCTGACCGCCGAAGAATTGACGCGTTTGAATTGTGGTGCTGGCGAAGACTCTTGAGAGTTCCTTGGACTTCCAGAAGATCAAATCAGTCGATATTGTCGACCATAAACCCTGACTGCTCATTGGAGGGTCAAATTCTAAAGTTAAAGCTCAGCTACTTTGGTCATCTAATGAGAAGAGAGGAGTCGATGGAGAAAGATTTGATGTTGGGAAAGGTTGAGGGTCGCCGGAGAAGGGGTAGGCAGCGAACGCGTTGGTTTGATGGCATCCTCGAGGCACTGCAGATGAAGTTATGTGATGTTAGGAAGATAGTGAGAGACCGGAAAGCGTGGCGTGACATGGTCCATAGGGTCACGAAGAGTCGGACACGACTGAACGACTAAACTGAAACTGAACTGACTGGCATATGGTCATATAAGGCACGCGTTCGCGCATACTGTGGTGGTGCTCTGTGATTGGTCGAGACCTCTATGACGTCATCCCGCCTCTGCCAATCAGAGCCGCCGCAAAAGCGGGACACATTTTGTCCACGACAGCATGATCCATTAAAGGCTTTCGCCGTAAAAACAAATAGGTGCCGTAGTGGAGGGTTCCGTAATAATTCCTACCACCGGGGGATGTTTAACGTGCACTTACATCGCGCAGCACACAGACGCCTTTGCGTGAAACGCGGCCGCCATGATCGGGATCGAACCTGGGAAAATCTGAAGGTAGACCAGATTTGCTCTATCGCAAACTATTTCAGAGATCGCCACTCAGTGTTTGCAATAGTCAAAAGGTGTGTTGTTGATGAAGATGTTAAAATCGTGAAGAAGTGATGAAAGTGATGAGCCTGTTGATGTTTGACCAAGAAAAAAAGATGTTATAATCGAATGTTTATCGACGAAAAATGTCACTCTTAGAAGAAAACGTTGTATGTGTGTGTTTAAACATGATACAAATAAAAATTAATAAAGAATATGACAAAACATACACGGTGTCAATTTAGGAAACAAGCATTAATCATTCAAAGATATCAGCTTACGCTCTTGCATTTCAACGCCTATCGGCGGTGACTGCATTTTTTTAACCCCTGTCGCTATTTCAAGCAAACGCTGCATCGGCGAGATGATGCATGTGTACATAGATACAAGCACCAGACACGCCGCATTCGTGGTTCCTAGCAGCCGCCTTGTGCAGTCGTCAGCACGGCTGTCTATAAAGCGCTGGAGCGGTGTGCAGCGGAGTAAACAAAATGAGATATTGGTTGGGTTGATCTGTAAGTGGTACAGAGAAGTTGTCATCGCAATTAGTATGCCTGTGCCTTCGTTCTAGTGCCATCACTGTCCCCAGGATGCTCTAAAATTCCACTTTCTTTGTGCGCCAGGTTAGTGTTACAGCACTCTATACAGCCGTGCTGACGACTGTATACGAGCGCACCACCGACGTTAAGAATACCGTCACCACCTGTTCGTGTCGGCTTCGTTACTTGGCCTGGTGCAGCTGCACATTCACTTTTGCTGGAACGCGCGGTTGCGGCTAGCGGCGCGGCAAAGGCTACAGCGTGTTAGAAAGCGTAAAGCCTATCCGCGGTCCCCAAAACACGTCAGTTCGGAAATATCGGGACATCCAGCCTGAAAGAATCAGTTTCAAATTATCGGAGAAAAATGAACGGATCCTACTCCGTGGCAAGCGCGCCGGAGACAGGAGCCTGATCTGAGGTCCAGCGCCAGTCCAGTTGTTTGTGTCTTCATCTTCTGTCATCCCCCCCCCCCCCCCGTTTTTTTTTTTTTCTTCTCTGCTTCAACTTGAACAGCCAGTGGGTTCGATGATTGTTAGACTTTTCACGTTGGTATCTGACTTTTTTTTTTTTTTTTTTGCGCACAGGCAACTTATAGGCAAGCATGTGCCGATGCATTTTTGATCCGCTGCATGCACTGCTGTACCGATCCACGAGAGCTGACCGCTCGGGTCGATGAGTGACGCTGCTAGGCGAAGAACATGGCACACACGTCGAAGGACGCGTACACAGCTGCAGGGACCGCGCGGGAGAGAAAGTCAAATACGATGGCGCTAAGCACGCGACGGCCGACAGCGAATATCCATCCGTTGACACGCTCGTGAGCAGTTCTCGCTTGGCAAACTAACTATACGCTCCTTGCCGGCACACATGCCGTCATTTCCATTTCTCTTTCTCCGTCCTGTCACACCTCCGGGCGCTTTTAGAGAGCAGGGACGACAAGCGACTGTGTACACTCGCCGCCTATGAAATCCATAACGTGCCTTGGCGTACTGTTAGCCACGCGGCAGGGCGCGGTTATTAGCCCGCGGGCGCGGGATAATAACCGGAAAGCAAATATTTGGCCCTGTTTGGTTAAGTGATCTGTTTTCTTGCCTCGCGGTGCGCCTTCCGCGCACGTGCCCCGTTTTGTATTTAGTTGCCGTAAACACCAAACCGCAGCAGCAGCAACAGCAGAACGCACACCCTCCCAAGAACTGGCGTGTCTGCGCCCGATTTATTTTCTCCTCGTAATTATTTCCCTCGCTCAATAACTTCTTCGTTTCTGCGTATATCAGGAGAAACCGCCCCTGCCATTGGACTCTGGTCTTCGCGTGCACTCGTCCAAAGCAAACAGCTTAGCGAATATTACACGGACGCTGTGTGCGCGCAAGACCTCCGGCCGTTTCAAGAAGCTACGCACACAAAATTTCACCACCATCATCATCATCATTATCACCACCACTACCACTGCAGGACGAAGGCCTCTTCCATACTCCTCCAATTAACCCGGTCCTGTGCTAGCTGCATCCACTTGACCCCTGCGAACTTCTTAACCTCATCCGCCCACCAAACTTTCTGCGCCCCCTGCTACGTTTTCCTTCCCTTGGAATCCAATTTGTTACCCTAAGCGACCATCGGCTACCCTCTCTTCGCACTACATGCCCTGCCCACTTCTTGATTCCCACTAGAATGCCATTAAATCAAGTTATTTATGTGACTCACTCTGCACGCTTCCTATCTCTTAACGTTACGTTACCCCTACCATTTTACGTTCCACAAAAAATTTCAGACGGGCATAAAGCGTTGCCCTCCCACATTCGCCTCACAGTGCTATGGTGAGGGCACGTCAGGTTAAATGAGGACGCCCCCTCGGTTGCCTAGACTCTCTCTTAATCTGCAAACGATTCAAAATGCTGTACCACGCCCGACATTTATTATTATTTTTTTTCCCATTCGTTCTCGTATCTCTCTGCCACAGATCGGTGCCGTCTTCAACAGCGGAGACGACGAGTGACGACAGAAGAGTTTGGGGCCATGGCGGAGGCTTAGGTTAGCGTATACGCAAATAAGGTTACCATAGTGGCGCTCTAGACTGACTCGACATAAGGCTCCTCTAGCCACGCCGTCCTGCGATAGGCCGGTTAAGAGCACGTGACCTCTTTTCCGCCAAGCTCCGCCCAAAAGGTCCAGCAGTGCTCGCTGCGCCGCTGAAATGCACTGCGTGGTCTGCGCTTACAAGCGTCATACTGGCCGATCAGGCAAGCAAAAAGTACTTCACATGCCTCAGTTTCAGTTTTAGTACGTATATTCAGTACTTGAAGCTTAAGCGGATGCAAGAAGTACTCGAATTTTGCAACGCACGCGGGATATGCGACTATGCCGGGCTGCTGTGCCTTCGGCTGCCGGAAGACGGGAAAAAGTTATTTTCCATTCCTCGCGGCGACGATAGCAGCAACAGATTTTGTAATATTGGCACCTCATGGATGCTAGTAGGCACCCTTTATTACGCGATATCGTATACAGCTCGTTTAGCCGAAAAGCGGTCGGCGTCGTAGTAGCAGTTGTCGGCACCGTGTCTCGAAAATAACTGAGGACTGCGTAAGAAAAATCTTATGACAATTTGTGGGTCTAGTGATGTTGATTGGGGTGTGGTACGCAATATAGTGTTAAAGAGATCAATCATTGATGAAACAAAAAAAAATTAAAAGAAAATGAAGAAAAGGGGGATTCAAGGGTGTCAGAACGAAACGCCAATGCTTAATGATGTTAATTAAAATTTCCGACGTCCGTTTGATAAATTCATTAAAATAATTGAAAATAAAATGAAAAAGCGAGCTTCAGAGGTGTCAGTATGCTCAGAATGAAAATACGACACTGGCTGATGCTAATCAAGAAAATTTTGAGTGTTATTGATCAAATAAAATAATAATAAAATTAAAAAGACGTATTAAAAGGTATCAAAATATTCAGAATGAAAAGGCAATGCTTGATGATCCGTATTATAAAAATTAAGTGTGTGCGATTCATCAGTTAACTGATATAATTGAAAAGGGAAGCATTGTATAAAGAGTACAAATATGCTAGAATGCTCAGAACGGAAAGCCAATGTTTGCTTATGCTAATCTGTCTGTGTCCGAAAAAAGGTACATTAAACCATAAATAAAAAAAAGTCCCTGTGTGTGAAACGCTATTGCATCATTCTTTTAACGAGAGTGTCCCCCGGCGTTGCATCAAATGCAAAAAACGAGTTCTTAATTTTAATTTGCTCGAGGCGCAGTACCTGTCACACTTGCTCTGTGGACACCTGAATCGCGCCGTAAGGGAAGGGAGGAAAATGGGAGTGAAAGTGGAAAGAGAGAAAGGGGAGCCGTAGTGGAGGTCTACGGAGTAATTTCGACCACCTGGGGATCTTTAACGTGCGCTGACATCGCACAGCACACGGATGCCACTTCGTTTCGCCTCCATCGAAACGCAGCCGCCGCGGTTGGGTTCGAACCCGGTAACTTCCGGCACAGTAGTCGGGCGTCTCCCGGCGGGGCACAACGCGTTCCGCTGAACGCACGCACAGGTGCGCATCAAGTTTCAAGAAGCGCCATCCGAGCCTATTAGTGACGTCGCCCGGTAGGCTATAAGAAAACAAGAACAAACAGAAACAAGCAAATAAAGAATAAAACAGAGGAAAAATAATTCATCGGCTTTGTTATCGCGTCATATCGATTTTTTCCCACAGTTGCAGAAAAATCGATTTTTTTTCTCTCCAAAATAAAGCTATATCAATAGTGCGTAAGGTATACCCGAGCCAAAAAAGTGTAAAACGGAGTACTGCCGAACGGTTGCAGACGCAATGACGCCCATTGCATTAGAGCTCTGTGCGCAACGACGATTCCAAAACTTGCAGAACACTCGGAATCTACTTATCGTTTAGTTAGGAAGCCAGTCCAATAAGTGTACCAAAAGATCGTTTCTATTTGTTTGCTATTAATTTCAAAGCTCAATTAGCAAACAATTTCCCAGCCATTGTACAGAGGCGAATGGTTCAGAAGAAAGGTTGGTTGGTTGGTTTGTGGGGTTTAACGTCCCAAAGCGACTCAGGCTATGAGAGACGCCGTAGTGGAGGACTCCGGAAATTTCGACCACCTGGGGTTCTTTAACGTGCACTGACATCGCACAGCACACGGGCGTCTTGCTTTTCGCCTCCATCGAAAAGCGGCCGGCTGGCTCGTTTAACGCGCGCGTTTTGTATCGTCATCTATGTGGCAGAGGCATGTGTAAGTTACTGTCTCTGCTTTTTTCTTTGCTTTTTTTTTTTTTTTTTTTAAGTTTCCTGAGCAGCATATGATACAAATTAACCGGTTTATGTGTGCACCGAGCACGGCTTCACGAGTACGCGGTATGCACGAAAGAGAGCGGCGCGTCGCCTGACCCTTGGACCTCTCGAGAGGGCACTCGTGTAGTTGTCGTTACCTTTAAAAAAAATAGATGAGCCTTAATCCGGTAGACATCCACCCTAGCAAGCCTCCGCTGAGTCAGAACTCTCTACTGTCAGCTACGTGTATTAGCCCTGGTGCCAAGGGCGGCAAGCACCGATGATAAACGAGCGAAAGAAGTGAATGCATCGCAGAAGAAACGAAGAGAACCGTACGCACTGCCGAAGACTGGAAGGAAAAAAAAAAAAGAACACATATATAAAAGAGCCGTTATAGCGTTGCCGCAGATTGCAAAGGCGAATGCTTTCTACCGGGTGAGTACTATGCGCAGGTGCGGTCCGGCGCAACAACGTTTCCATGCCACCATTTCTCTTTGTCACGCGCAAGCGCACGCTCGCCGGCCCTTACTCTACCGCCATTATCTCCAGATACGGCGAGTCGGCGGCGCGCTACGAGTGGTATAAGGACAAACGGAGCGAAATCAGTTCTTCGAACGCCTCAGAGCTGTAGGATCTGGCGCGCCGACGCTTTGGTTGCACAAAACGCAGATGCGAACACAGCTACTGCAATTCGTTCCTCGCTTGCTTTTTGTTTCTGCATATACCGCTGAACACACGCTCGTCGCGCATTCTTCGCACCCGGTCAGGAAAGAATGCGTCCCTCTATAATGTAACGCGAAGGGCCTCGGCAAAGAGGAGAAAAAGACCGCTTACTCCGGCAGTAAACGCTGCGGGCAGAGAATAATGGCACATCGAAAGAAAGAACGAAAAGAAAGATCGAAGAGGAAAAGGAATCGTGCAACGAATTCCCATATACCTCTCACCCGATGCGAGGGAGTGACAGCGTTCAGCCTGTCGAGTTCCGAAAAACGACCGAAGCCTAATGGAGGGGGCATGGTATTTTCGCCAATCTCAGCAAAGGTATCCTCCTCTCGCCTCTCTTTTCCTAAACAGAACTGCTCAAATAAGTTCTCAATAGCTGTAACTTTTTAAGTATATGTAGCTCTGCTTAATGAGTGAGTTCTCGCTGGTTTGTAAAAGTCGCTGTTTCGAACTCCCTTGATACGAACTTCCGGGTTATTCGAACTGTCGATCTGGTCTCTTCATCATCATCAGCCTGACTATACCCACTGCAGGGCGAAGGCCTCGCCCATATTTCTCCACTTAACCCGGTTCTGTGCTAGCTGCATCCACTTGACCCCTGCGAACTTCTTAATCTCATCCGCCCACCTAACTTTCTGCCGCCCCCTGCTACGCTTTCCTTCCCTTGGAATCCAGTTTGTTACCCTAAGCGACCATCGGTTATCCTCTCTTCGCACTACATGTCCTGCCCATGTCCATTTCTTCTTCTTAATTTCCACTAGAATGTCGGTAACTTGAGTTATTTCTCTGACCCACTCTGCACGCTTCCTATCTCTTAATGTTACCCCTACCATTGTTCGTTCCATAGCCCTCTGGGTTGTCTTCAACTTAAGTAGAACGTTTCAGCGCCATAAGTGAGTACAGGTAAGATGCAACTGTTATATACTTTCCTCTTTAGCGATACCGGTAAGCTGCTAGACATAATCTGCGAGTGCTTGCCAAATGCGCTCCATCCCAATCTTATTCTTCTTGTTATTTCCTTTTCATGGTCCGGATCTGCGGTTACTAGCTGTCCTAAGTAGACAGGTAGTAACCGCCTGTTCATCCTGGTCTCTTCATGGCGCCTATATTAGGAACTGCGCCCAAAATTCGAGCAAACTTTCGGTCCTCTTCATGTTCTGTATAATGAGGGTGGATTGTACACCCGTTAAGTAATCAGGGGTCATGCCTATAAGCTTCAGCAACTGGACTCGTATAGCTCCTAGACGCCAGTGGAAGTATACGTCGATCTCGGAATTAAGACATAATGTGCCGATATTATTATTCGACTGGCTGTATTACGCTCGCAATACGCACGGCACTTCTTTCTACACGATACCCTGGTAATTCCTGGGCAGTCACGTGACATACTGCGCCAGTTTCATCGGCTTGCTCATCCAGCGTAGGCCTCGCGAGCAGTTCCAGCAACACAATCGAGAACTGAAAGCCTACCTGCGTGTCGCCAACACGCAGCAAATTACAGCGCAGCCAAGCGAAAGGCTGAAGTTAGAATCATCACAAGCAACTGAAGGTCGAATAAAAGTTGGCCGAAGCGATAAAAAGAAAAGATACTCGCACGTCCGCACTTCCCGTACCTCTGCAAATGACAACACACATTCACCGCCGAGGATAGAGCGCAAGCGAGCTGTATACCCACTAAGACCGCGCCATTTCCACACATGTGCACGGCCCTCGGCGCACAAGAGTGACATTTACAAATAATAAAAAAAAAGGACTAAATGAGTCCTAGCAAAGCTCGTGAAACCAAGTGTGTGCCTCCCTTTCGGCACTGTACGCTTCGCGCCCAACTCGCTCTCGACGCCGCCTCTTCATTAATGAAACGTGATGCGGCGGCGCACTTCCCAGCTTCAATATCAAAGTCAGTCTCCGGTTTGCCGCGCCCCCGAATCAAATTCATTCGACCCGAGAGCCGAGTCCGCTGCAGAAATAATGTCCGCGGCCTGCGCGGGGCGCGCTTCGTGTCCACCCAAAACCGTGCAGCGTTCTGGAAAAGCAGAGAAAGCTGGCTGCAGTCATGCAGTCATGATGCCCCCGCCTCAATCTGCCTTTTATCGTTCGACCTCAACAATGACCATGCACCGAAACAACGTCGACTATAATCATGGAAAGCATTCGCACATGAGCGCGCCTGTCTGTGTATATTGCTTCATCTTTTTTCTCTTTTTTTTTTTTTACCCCCCTCTTTTGTAAGCAGAGTAAAACGCGACTTCTGCTGCCGTTTCGGGCTTATTTTTGCCAAATGTACTCAATACTGTTCGGCCTTTCAGTGCAGGACTTGACGAGGGAACTTCGGAGGTCTGCAATGCCTCGTATACTCAAAAGGGCACGTACAACACGCTTATTCTGCAGCACATTCGGGGTCGGCACAATCCAGAACATGCTTTGGAGGACAAACTTTTGTTTATCCATTGCTTGCAGCAAACATTTAGCGCTGTTTAACACTTGCGCAAATAACGATGCGATCGTGCACAGATGTAACGAGCCTTATTTCTTTCTCTGCGTGAAGCGAGAAAGAACTGGAACGCCGAATTGTGTTCCTTATATTACTCTGGTCGAGACCGACCGTGTACCTTCATTTCCTATCAGGCAGTGCATGCAAAGTGTCAGTGCAACTACTGATCGCTGTGTAACCGCTACTAAAGGTATCCCACTCCAGGGGTTACCTTCCAGCTTCAGTAATCAAAGTTACTACCCTCTCTCCTGCTTGGACATGTGACATGTCAGCAGTATTCCATTAAAAAATAATAAATATGCAGAAACGTAATTTTGCTCTAGTAGGTGATGCTCAACGCGTGACACTAGGCGTTTCAATATTGCAAGATACCCTTAAAAAAAGAAAAAGAAGAAAAAAAAAACTAAAGGCAGAAACTTGAGAAAACGAACTTTCTACAAAACGCAACCCAGTACTGAGAGATTTCTTAGGCCAGATTTCAGATGAGCATTAGGCCAGGCCATGCCTTCTACAGCGCTGCGCCGTTCTTACAGAAGGACCAAGTACAGCAGAACAGCGACTGCCACGCAAACACCCACGGCAGAAAGACTGACAGAGGCGGCTGGACGCCAGGGGGCCCCCTGTTCAAACGCGCGATTACATCAACGCCGGCGAGCCTATTCAAAGATCGCCGCGTTTGAACCGCTGCTGCGTCCTTGCTTTGTCCGAAGAGCTCGCAACAAAGGGCCGAGCGCAGCGAGCTGGGCCGTACGCGAGCGGTGGCGTGACAGCCAGCCCCCACGATCGTGAGCCGAGCAGCCGCGCGGAGACGGGAAATTCTAAAGCGGCTACAAAAGTGGGCCCACCAGGGAACCCGCACAACGTCGGGAAAAGGCAAAGCTGAGCTTACCCTTTTTATTTTCTTTTCTTTTTTTCTTTTTCTTTCTTTTTTCTTTTTTTTTTTTTTTTTTTTTTGCCTTCCTTCATTTGTTTCCCTCGCTTCCATCTCCGCTGTTTGATTTGCGTCGCCCGTTTCTGTTTCGCTTCGCGGTTCGCTGGCCGCCGCAGCACAAAGACCTTTATTGACAGGCCTTGTGCAACCGGGGGAAACAAAATAAACTAAAAGAAGAAGACGGGGAACAGAGTTGGAAACACGGCAAGTGTGCGCAAGCAACCCGCCTGGAACTACACGGGCGCCTGCTACTCTGTGAGAAATTAGACAGCACCAGGTCGCAAGCCTCGTTTGGGTAACTTTACTGCGCACATGCCGAATCCGGAACGGACGCGGACAATAAAGGACAGACACTTAATCAAGCAATCATTGCAGCAAATGGACCGGCAGCGGCTAAAAGCACAGCGCACGATCATGTGTCTTGGTGGGAAAAATCTACACGTGCAAATCGCTACAGCTGACGACTCCCACTTTAAGGTTTGGCGTGACGGCGGGAACTGAGTTTCGCTTACAGGAGGGCGTGGGTAATTGAAATTTTCGCTCGATCTTAATCTGCCGTCCCTTCAGTCCCCGACGCGAGACAGCCACAAATACGCTTAATAATCTCGCACAAGTAAGCAAAAGAAATCTCGAACGGGTTCAACTGGTTAAGAGGCATCGCGCTGAGCGGAACAGATAACGACGTATCCTCTGCAGGATGCGAGAGGCTCCTGAACAATCTCCTCGCCGCATCAGATGTCAGCGAGAGAAGAGGCCTCTCCCCCGACTGATAACACAGTGCACGCGGCTGGTTCGCCGTCGCTTGCCTCGTTAGTTGCATGAAACGTCACAGGGCGAAATTCTGCCTCCGCTGCCAAGAATGTAGTCAAGGGAATAAGTGACCCGAGGCTGAAATTTCATACACGGGGATCCGTCCCGTCTAGCACAAGCAAGGCCAGCGACAACAATTTCGCTGTCTCCCAGAGATGTCGCAACAGGGCATGATAAAGTAAAGAGAAGGAGGTCAGAATGGGGTCAAGGAAAAAAAAAAAAAAAGGGGGGGAGGGGGGGGCAAGAGGGAGAAGGAAAGACGACGCGTCCTGAGCGGACTGCGAGAGAAACGGCGGTGACAATTCAATCGCGCGTTTTAATTATTACTCGTCCCTTCAGATCCGCGCGATCGCTTATCACGTCGATGCGCTGACCATTCCGGTCACAGTGGATTCACCTCACCCGTTCATCCTTGCCATGCCTCTTTTCGCTCTGCGCCCTTCCGTGGATATCTCCAATGCAAGTGGGTTAACGCGCGCGTCCTCTAGTATCTATACTCAATCCCTGATATATCAAACTTGAAACTGACCGCGAAATAGTTCGGTATGTAAAAGTGAGTTTTATAGCGCAAAAGCAACTAAGGCTATGATGGGCAAAACATGATATATAACGTATATCATATATAAAACATGACAAACAGTTTTCACGTGGTACGGGAATGTCAACGAAACCCAAACTTTACCACCATCCCCAGCCCTGTCTGCGAGTCCTGAGAGGTGGCCCTGCTAAATTGGTCCGGATTAGATTTTCAACGAAGTCGAGATCATGGTGTGACGAGCAAATTCTATGGCTTCGTCCTATGACGTCCCGAGGACTATGAATGTCGCCTAGTGCTGCGGGGCCCTTATGTCTCCGCCCTCTCATTTTTTTTTTTTATCAGTAAAAGTTGTTCATTATGACTCTCATCCCGCCAGGCACCGAAAAGTAGAGCACGTCGGACGCATGCAACTTCGTGTGCTACTCCATGGGCGCGAGCGCCAAAGATGTGTCATGGACAGACCGGAGCACAGTACTGTAGTACCGCATCGTTGTTGTTCGCGCTACTCGCGCCTTGTGCCTCACGGTACAAGTTCCGTTCAAGTTATGGCTCACATCAAGGCTGGAGAGGACGGTGCTTTGGGAACAGCCATCGCATATTATAGGAGTCTGGTCCTGGCAGAGTTGATTTCCGCGTCGCCTTCAGCAGCGAAGCAGGCCACGAAAAAGCTGCCTCAAGCCTTTAATTAATGCGCTAGGCTGGCTTCACCGCAGGGCAACCGCCGCACCGAACGTTATTATTGCCTTCTTTGCATGACAGCAATACCGCCACGAAGAAAAAAAAAAAATGACACCAAACACTCTCAAGCGGATTCGAAGTTCCCTAGTCTCCGGGTCTGACAGCGTTACCGGAGCCAGCAGCTGATAAAGGCCGCGCAGCCGACCAGTCTCCATGCGCGAAAAGTGGTCGTAGAGCTGTTAGGAGAAGCGCCCCTGGCAGGGCCACGGCGCTCAGTTCGATACATCGAATGTCCGCTAAACGGGAGTTCGATAAATGCGAACGCTGCTATATGGGGATGATCTGAGAGTTCTATACACACAATTATTCGATATATCCGGATTCCATAGACCATCACTTCACTATATGGATATTATCCAGGTTAGCTAGGCTGCTATTTCACTATTTGAAGCAATTATGACAAACGGTTCAATTTCGTGACGCGAAGCTACTCGTGTCAATGCAGCCAAAACGGAACAACTTTTCAACTGTCTCACTTGCTCCTCAGGCTGAATAAAAAGCCGGACACAGCGAACACTGCGAGGCAGCTGCAAGCTGGTCGTCCGAGCGCAAAGCGCAGTATCGCGAGACTGCTGTCGGCAAGCGAAGACGGGCCTTTAGCATAACGGCCTCGTGACAGGACACTATACGACTAAAGGGAAGAGCGGCCTTCAGCTCGGTCACTGAAGTCGCACGTATATATATATATGTCTGCACCCTACAACCTCCCTTTCCACTGTCGACTTTGCGGGTGCAACTCAATTCCTGGCAAATGCGAGAAAGTGGAAAGAGAAAGAGGAGCCGTAGTGGAGGGAAAGAGTAATTTCGACCACCTGGGTATCCTTAACGCTACAGAGAAAGTAGCAGGCCTGTGCATTTTCTTTTCCTTCTTCCTTCGGTCGCAACAACAACGCTGACATCGTACAGCATACGGGGAAAGGAAGGAGCAGTACACTTCAGGCGGACACCACGGAGTCGTGGACACCCACACTTGATTAAAGCAAGGTAACTTCAAGGTCAAATTTAGTGCCACGCGAAGACCGGATCTACCTAGCGTAATGAACATTTGGCTCTGCCTGCAAACTGAGCCATCCCCCCCCCCCCCCCCCCCTCGCCCTCGCCTACTCCTACCCTTGTGTTCGGTGATCTTTCATACCGTGTAGCCATCTTTTTCCTCTCGTTCTACCAAGTAAAAACCAAGAAACACTACTTTACGGACCATCGGAGTGTTTTCGTTGGAATCAATAAAGATGAAACCAAGTGAAAAACATTGGAATAATAAAGATGAAACCAAATGAAACCATGTCTTACAATGTGCTTAATCCAAGCTTGGCAATGAGCGCAGCCATGCACAAGAAGCTTTCGCTTCCCTCCAGAGTTAACCAAAGTTAAACCGCCAGCAAACATTTTTGTTTGTATTCTTGGCACCTGACGTGCGAGGCACGACCACTTTCTCAGTGCGGCCAGCATAGCAATACGAGATTGAGACCCCTGTTTCATATCCCCCCCCCCCCCTTTTTTTTTTCGGAGAACGTTTTCCCGTCGCGTCGCATTTTATCACAGGTGCACTTCTGTGCTGCGCGAGTTCCCGCATGCACTGCGCCTCCCTCGTAACGACAGTGATTTAGTCATTGACTGCAGTAGCACTCCTGTTGACGGTCTTGCGCAATTTTTCAAGCATTAATAAACCGGCTAGCCCCAGACGGCTCAGCGCTCTCTCATGCTAAACGCGAAGCATCGCAGACTGATCGGGATGAATTCAAGGTTTCGGAATAGGAACCGGTGGCGGTCGCGTGCCCGCCATCGGGTGCGGTGCACCGCGAGGGCGCAAACCGGCGCACGACGTCCAGAGACGGCGGTATAAGAATAGCGAAGGTATAGGAGGGTGCACACGTGCATACATACGCTTATTTCTGCTCCGTGCGCGTTTACAGTGATGCAGCGAGAAACCCGAACGCGTCCGCGACCTTTATCGCGGCAGTGTCATCCTGTGGCAGTGTATGTAACTTGCATCGCAGAGCGCTTTTTTTTTTTTTATCGTAAAAAGAAGAGGGGTGGTTCTTTGAGAAGAGTGCCCTCATCTATCTTATCATTCCGCCGCTATCCCCGCACCAAACAGGGCCCGACGTATACGCTTGTAAGTCGAAGCTGTATTATACGCGCAGAGATACGCTCTGGCATACCCACTGCGACTCAAAACTCGCAAAGGCAAAGAAAACGCGCGCTGCTCTTGTTAAGTTTGCGCGCGTGCGGGAAGCCAAACCGGTGCGGCGAAATTTATAAGCGAGCACCCTGGGTTTTGTCTCGCTCGCTTAACTCAGCTCCGAGAGCCGGGGAGCGAGCGCTACTGTACACACACACATCGTCCGTGCCGCTTTAATAACATCGTCCTCCCGTGTTCCCCCGCGTAATCCGCCTACCTCGGCCTCTCGGCGGCGCGCGGATAGGGCAACGAAAATTTATTGGAGCCGTCGGCAACGCGTGTGCGAGTCGAGGAGACGTAGCGGAGGCTCCCCCCTGCGCACTGCCTATTCATCTACATAGCCAAGGACGCGCGAGAGCCCGGTCGCCCGCCGATGGGAATGCGGGACGCGAGGGCGCCGCACGCATGCACCACGTGTACGGGAGGCTGCGGCAAGACCGACGCGTACACGTAGCCACGCTTGCGAGCGAGCTAAATGTGCAGCCGTAATCCTGGCACTTCGCAGCGTATCCCAAGTGTCCGCCGTGTAAAAAAAAAAAAAAAAAAAAAAAAAAAAAAGAAGAAAGAAAGAAAACTTCATTTTTATATATATTGCCACCTGGGGGTTCGAGGCAGCGCTTGAAAGACTAAGAGGTTGTAGACTCTCGTGCGCTTCTTCTAGCTAGGACTGTGGACTCTTGACTCTGTAACCTTTTCCCGTGAACCCCTGTCTTGACTGTGTGTCTCTGCCCTGTTACCGTTTCCCATAAATCCCTGTCTTCGTGACTATAAACGACGAACTGCTGCGAGTTCGGAACCTTCCTCTGAGACATTTTCATTGTCACGGGCATCTAGTATACACTGCATACATCCGCGGCAAATTCACCAACGTTTCGGTTACCAAGGGGACACAGACGCTACAGCCTAGCCTCGACTACGCTTTCCTGGCACGTTTTAAAAGGAGGTGCTTAGCCTCGCCCCAGGGGGCGAGAAGCGAACGTCTGGCCCTTGGCTCCAAAGACCTCCGGCACTGCATGGTTATACACACACACACAAAAAAAACAACAATACATACACAAGAGAATTGAACCAGGACGTTAACACAGATGATGCGCTCGCTACCAACTGCCAGTTTTTTGGGGTACGAAGAAGAAGAAAGCTTCACACAAAACGTGGGGTTGCGATATGAAGAAAAAGTAAACAAAAGATTCAGAAAAAATAAACGAAAATAAAATGAAAATAATGACAAATTAGGTCTAACTTTTTGTAACATTGTTCAAACGTCTTGTCAATTTTTTCTGAATCTTTTGTTTACTTTTTCTTCATATCGCAACCCCACGTCTTGTGCTGTGAAGCTTTCTTCTTCGTACCCCAAAAGACTGGCAGTTGGTAGCGAGCGCATCATCTGTGTTAACGTCCTGGTTCAATTATCGCGTGCGTGTGTGCGCGCGCGCGCGGGCCTGTGTGTGTGTGTGTGTGTGTGTGTGTGTGTGTGTGTGTGTGTGTGTGTGTGTGTGTGTGTGTGTGTGTGTGTGTGTGTGTGTGTGTGTGTGTGTGTGTGTGTGTGTGTGTGTGTGTGTGTGTGTGTGTGTGTGTGTGTGTGTGTGTGTGTGTGTGTGTGTGTGTGTGTAACCGAAGCGGTGGCCTTGTGGTAGAGCATCCGCCTCGCATTCGGGAGGTACGGGGTTCGATCCCCAGTGCCGCCGGGTACCCACCGGTTTCCAATGGGTACAAGATTTCCCCCGGCCTGGTGCTCGGCTCTTTGGGGGTGAAATGCTTGGGAAAAGGGGCCATGAACCAAAATGTTGGTTCAAGAACAAGAAAAAAAAAAGGGCCACATAATGGGCTGTTGCCGCGCAAGGCGGACTTATTGTTGTCCGATGGCGGAACGAATCACTGCCACATCGGCGCAACTATTTGTGTGTGTGTGTGTGTGTGTGTGTGTGTGTGTGTGTGTGTGTGTGTGTGTGTGTGTGTGTGTGTGTGTGTGTGTGTGTGTGTGTGTGTGTGTGTGTGTGTGTGTGTGTGTGTGTGTGTGTGTGTGTGTGTGTGTGTGTGTGTGTGTGTGTGTGTGTGTGTGTGTGTGTGTGTGTGTGTGTGTGTGTGTGTGTGTGTGTGTGTGTGTGTGTGTGTAACCATGCAGCGCCGGAGGACTTTGGAGTCGTATAGCCAACTAGCCCGCTCGCAAGTACTACTGGGCCCTTGGCTACTCCATCATGCCGTCGGAAATGACTGGGGGCACAGAGGGCTATCTCTCTCCCACACATGTGGTATGAACGATCATACGCGTACGGAGCTTCAGAGCTCGCGAGGCATCCACGCGCGATGATTTGAAAGGTGCTTGACTTACACAGACTAGCTGCGTGGTGCACAACTGTGCAATTTGGTTTGGTATGTGGGGTCGCTAACGTCACAAAGCTGCTCGGGCTATGGAGAAGCCGTAGTGGGGGACTCCGGGATTTTCGACCGCCTAGGGTTCTTCAACGTGCACTGACATCGCACAGCACATGGGCGCCTTGCTTTCCGCCCCCAACGAAAAGCGGCCGCCGAGGCCGGGATTCGATCCTGCATCTTTGGGCACAGTAACCGAGAGTTCTAACCACTGCGCCACCCCGGCGGGACAACTGCGCGATTAAGTGAACCTTAAATTAAAGCGCCTCGGAGATGGTGCTTCAGGCTGACTGTTCGCATTACGTAGAATACAGGCCTTTGAGTGTCCATGCCGCATACAAGAGCTTAAAAGCAAGATTATAATTTACACAAAATTTTTACCTTATTTTTTTTTTTTCGCTTTCACGCCTCATGACGACTTGCACTGCCGTGCGAATCCCTCCACGTGACATTACGCAGCTCACGTAACGACAGCAACGGAAGGCTATCACTGATTCCCCACCGCCATCGTCGGGAGAGATCAATTTTTGCTCATGTCCGGGGAATGCGTAAGTATACGCCCTTTCGGCTCCGCTTAAGCACAGTAATCGGGAGGAAGTTAAAATATTTCGCTGTATACGGTTTTTCTTTATATCCGTATATTTTTATCCCTCCCTCCCTTCCACCCCCACTTCTTCCCTACAAGACGACAGGATAACTTTCCCCTTCTTTCTTTTGCCACCAGTCAACCATGGCAGGTATCCGATATTACGTTTTAACTCCCTCCTCCGAAGCGTCTTCCCCATATAAGACGGCTTTTTCGCTAGCGAGAAAGCTAGTGATGATGCATTAAAACAGCAAGCAGACCCCCCAAACACTGGAAAGCGAGGAAGTGAGCGAGCGCAAGCACGCCGCTGTAGCAACCGCAAGCACATAATGACGTATTTGCGGGCGGAACGTCAGCCCAGCTTGTAATACATGTATTATCATGGCTCCCTCCGGCGTACGAACTGTGAGGGAAACGATGAAGGGTAATTCTTAATCATCGATATTTGTGGTACTGCACATGCTATGTCAAACTTTTTCGCGGGAGAATGATAGCTGGTCAAACATTTATCGGTATTCTGGATTCCTTCCCCTTCCCTCCTGATGACCGTCTCTCAGGCTTCTGAGAAAACACCTTCAAAAGGCACCCACGAAACCCCTTCCACCCGTCTTCCTTTCGTACGAGGGCCTTTTATTCTCAGGTGACGGAACAAAAGCCATCCTGGTGATGCACAATGAGACGAAGAATGGCGACAAAGACAACAGCAACCCAACAAGCTCCTTACATTTCACCTAGCTTTACGGAGGAGGTTAACGGTTAAATCATCGTTCACGGTATTCCACCGGTAATTCCAGTCGTAAAGGAAAACCAATGCTACAAGCCACCTCAGGAGGAGCTCTTAATCAGCTGTAATCACTATCCCGTGAGCGTCGCAGAGACAGAGCTCTACGCTGCCTATTAGCACGACGCCTATGCAGGCCGCACGACGGCCCCTGAAGGCCGGATTACCGACCTTTCCACGTCGGCGTACATTACGGTGCGGCGCCCGGAGCTAAAGAGCGCGCGCAAGGGAGCATTGTCTCTAGCCCACTTCTCTTCAAGACCGTAACGCATTGTTCCATCGCTTTCGCGCGCCGCTGTTTGCGCGTACACAGAGTCGTTCCACTTTCGTCACTCTTCCCCCTCCTCAACCTATGCGAATGCCCTCGAACCGCAGGCCGGTGGAACAATGAGTGAGCGGTGGACAATCGGTGAACGTGATCGCTTTCTTTTTTCTTTCTCCGTTTACAAAGACACTATAAAAACGAGATGAAAGTTTTTCTCTCGAGTGAAGGGTGCAATGTCGCAAGCATGTCGCAACCAAAGATCCACCCGCTCGCTTGCTGCCCAATGGAACGCTCCATGTGCTGCCTGGGGTTCGATTAGGCTGGATGTACTCGGACCTTGCAGTGATCATAAGACTGTGTTGTGCCTTGATTGCTGTATAGCCCCCGCGACACAAATTAACTAGAAATTAACTAGCGGATGAGTTCTTGTTCGGGGCGCTTCAGCACTGCAGGCTTTTGTCTGGCACATATTGCAAGATATTCAACGCGGACCTCTCGGCAGTTCCGATATATGAGCCAACGGCGGTAACCACTGGAGCATGGAACACAATCAGTGGAAGCATTCACAGCTGACGAATGTGATCTTGGCAAGAGGCTTGCACCGAGAAACTCGTGTTTTCAGAGAAGATTTAAGAAATAAATTATTCGATACCCAGATGGCTTTGCCAGTCATTTTTTGGCCCACTGCGTCCTTTCGTAACAGAAACGCGTATTTATCGTCATCGATACCATCAAGTAATGCAAGAAGTAGTTTTTCAGCACATTTTTCTATAGGAACATTTTTGTCCCAAAACGGGTTCGATCCCGACCGCCGGCGGCTGCGTTTCGATGGAGGCGAAACGAAGAGGCGTCCGTGTGCTGTGCGACGCCAGTGCACATTAAGGATACCCAGGTGGTCGAAATTACTCCGGAGCCCTCCACTACGACTTCTCTTTCTCTCCACTTTCACTCCCACCTTCCAACCTTCTTTTACGGCGCGGTTCAGGGGTCTACACCAACAAGTGTGACAGATACTGCGTCTTTCCTTTCCTGTGAACCAATTATTATTATTATTATTATTATTATTATTAGCAAGATGAAAAATACCGCCTGCTGCTGCGTGAAAGGCTGGATAATGTCGCCTATATGTGCAATTTTAGGGTGACGTAAAATGTGACCTCCGAATCGAGATACCACATTTTCAGCTCACTATAGTGTACGCACTGTACGGCTCAACACAATAAACGTTTCAGTTAAAGCGCACGCCCTCAACTACGCACGTAAAAATTCTGCCCCCCCCCCCCCCTCCCCCAAGCATATGCATTATGTAAAGCCATGCTCACGCACATAACGCCAAAACACTGTACTCGAATTCATCTCGACTGCCGCTCCTCGTTTGATTGCTTTTTTTTTTTTCTCGTTCATATACGTCTACCAGCGGTTCTTACGTCAGCAGAGAACAATGGGGCGGCATTCAAGCAAGCATGATGAACGACAAGGCGCCTCGGGCAGGCCTCTAAAGCTCACACCGCGTGCGTGAGAGGGAGCACGAGCGTTGCACAGAGAGAGCGCGCACAAAACGTAAAGTCTTGTCGAGTCATCCACAACCCAGTCACCATAACCACAAATAAGAAAGACGCACAATCAGTCGTGAATTCGTTCCGATAGTTTGCAGTACAACCCACCAAGTAGCTTAGATCACTTGGATCCTGAACCAAACTACTCATAGGCCACGTAAGGCACGTTCGTACGGCCCGGTTAAAGCGGGGATTTAATATCTACGTCAGGTGGTCTTTCACATAACGTGTCAGCTTACGACTGTATGGTAACGAGCAAGCGCGGCCCGAAATTAAGTGAACACCGAAGTGCCAGAGTAACTGACCACGATAAATCGGCCCTCATTTTCCCTCTCGCTAACTCTAACTGGAACGAAAGAAGGCAGGCAATGCGCGCCTGCAAAATGCGCCGAGCCAGGGGTGGTGCCAAGCCCGAGCGCGCGTTTACACCGCACGCGTCCCGGCACAACTGGAAGAGGAAGGCAACGAGAGAGAGAGAGACAGATGCGGTTGTTTTCTCACGACACGCACGTGGACGAGGCCCGTCTCCCGGGGCCGACGATGACAGATGAGCCCCGCAGAGCACAGCGCGCCGATTCTCGCCATTGTCACTCTGCATGCGACGGGAAGACGACGACGACGCGGAGGCGGGAAGCCAGGCTGCGTCATTTTTTTTTCTTCTCGCTCCTCGCGGCTTGTTTAGCTTTGAATGGAATGCCGAGAGCGGACAGAGCGTGCCTTGAACCCGGCACGCAGCACGCGTCGCCGATATATATATATATATACACACATATAGAGAGAGACGTCACGAGGCCGGCAACGGGCAGCGTTTCGTAAGGTCCTCAGCTGCCGAGCGTCCTCGCCGCTGCTGTGCGCGTAATACGCATGCGTACTTCGCCCCGAGCTGCGCCCACTAGCATCGTTTTTTTTTCTCCCAGCTCCGTTTCACGCGGCTGACACGACTCGTGTGCGCAACAGCAATATCATAACCGCGCACGCTGAGTCGTCACGACGAAATGCACCGGATGGATGGCGGACATACTCGTATTCTGTGCTTCCTTGCGCCAATCTGGGCTCTTTCGTCGTGCAAAGAAGCGCAACTCCCGGCGTTGGAAGTAGAAAAGGAAAAAAATTACCGACGATTACGTTACTTCCTAATACGAAATTTGAGCGCAGCAAATAAGCTGTTTCACCTTTTCGATAGATTGAGGCAAAGAAATCGAGCAACACATGTATGCGCTATCACAGAATTTTTTTTTTATTTTTCACACGTATTCCTTTAACAAAGACTCCACTAACAGTTCTTGACAGACATGAAGGAAGCTTTGTGGTCGGAGAAATAGACTGATATATGTTCGACTCGCCGCTGGGCCTCTGCTCCAGCAGCAGCAGCAGCAGCAGACGGAGGACTTCTACCGGTCGTCTCGCTCATGGCTCAGAAAGAACTGGCAGATAATTTCGCAGTGGCGAACGGCAGCGGCAATTTCGGCTCGGGCGGTGCACATATACAGATCCGCCGCCACCGATATGGCTCTCTGATTGCCACCGCACAGGGGTTGCATTGGAGGAGGAGCGAAGAAAGGAAATAAGTTAGAGCCGGCGCTTTGACAACCGGAGACTCGCAGGAAGAGGGGGGAGGGGGGCGGCGTGTACACCCAGCGGCAAACGATGGGGGCAGAAGCGCGCGCAGCAAGCGGACAACGCGATAAAGGGAGGAGGGAAGAGATAGCAGCGACTGACTGATGCTGCTGACGCCGATAGTGAGTCAATCCCAGCTGCGGAGTTGGTTTCACGGACAACGCCGCCGATGCCGACGCAAACAATATGATACCCTCGCTTCCGCAGCGCCAAGAACCAGGTCTAGCCGTGGGAAGGTGGTCACGTATTCGTCGACGTGCCGGGGCCTACGCGAAATAACCGGCGCGTCGGCAACTGAAGAGCACCCTATCCGCCACACAGGAACAGGGGGGGGACCCTCCTTTCCTCTTTCTGCATGGCGGTGACGGTGTTCTATGCAGTCACGTTATCTTGACTCTCTAGCGGCGTCAGCGGCATCCAGCGGTATCAGTCGGTCGCTGCTAGCGCTGGGGGGATGAAAGGGGGGCAGAGCTAGTTACGAGGCCGACGACGACGCCGACGCCGACGCGAAACCCAGGAACGGACGCCAAAGAGCTGCGCTCTAAAACGGCACGCTGACTAGCCAGAAAATATCCTTAGAATAAGGCCGTCCAAGGCACCTCGCACAGGGAATACGTAATTAGGAGTTCCCACGTCGCGATGCGCACGTCAGAGGTGCAGAGTACAAACATTATATACACGCGCTATCGATGGGGGAAAAAATACTGAACACCACGACGTAATACCCGCCGGTATAGAACGCTGCCTAACACACACACACACACACACACACACACACACACACACACACACACACACACACACACACACACACACACACACAGAGAGAGAGAGAGAAAGAGAGAGCATATATGACGGCAGGCATGCAAGCGACCAAAACATCGGCAGATGCGAATGTCAAGCGCGCTGAAAAGTTCTGTCTCTTTCAGCATAACATAGCTACGCGTTAAATCGGTGAAAATATAAAACGAAGTATAAAAAAAAAACGAAAAGCTGGGAGGAAAAGGAAGTAAACAGCGGCGCCCCCTCTCCTGCTCGCGCGAGGTGACAGGCGGGGAGATGGGCAGGAAAAGAACGGAGACAAGGGGGCTTTCGGCCCCGTCTGTGCTCCGTACAGGCGGCGATGTCAACGCCCGCCAAGGGGGGAGAGATGAGGGAAAGGAGGGGTAATGAGTATCGAATTTCGTCGCTGACGCGTCCGCAACATACACGAGAAGTAAGAAAAAGTGGAGTCAACCCTACGCACGCCCCAACCACGACGGACGTGATTTACAGAAGAACGGCTATAACTTAGTAACTACAGATACCGAAAAATCACCAATTCGCTGTTCAATTAATCCATCTGGTTTGGTTGGTGGCAACGGGGAGATGCAAGCATCGTACAAGACGACGCCTTATCAATTTCTGAAAAGCAGGACTGCTTCTGCAAAGCTCTGCAGAGCGAGGAATTCCCGCGCATTTCTTTAACACGTGCAAACTAAAGTGAGCGCAGTACGCTCGTAGCAAGCTCGGTGAGAACTCCACTCATCACACATTTCAGTCCAAATTCGAGCTGCGCGCTTCACGCCGTGCCGCGTCACGCACTTTTCGCTCCGTTGCTCTCGGAAATAACGACCACGCAGCTTATCTAATAAATGTTTTTCACCACCGGCCACCAGCAGCTGGTGAGTGTTTTTCCTTGCATACAAACGTAGCAACTCACCCAAATTTCAGCTCTATACTCAATGCGGCTTCTGTGCCCGCGAAATTTTCATAATACTTCGCACGATGCGGCGAGCGACAGTGATTACGGTTTATTTAACTCTACGTGAGAAAGCCGAGCGCAGGTGCGAAAAAAAAAAAAATGAAGGAGGGAGGGGAAGGAGGGGGGGGGGATAGCAGGGATTTAACGCGGTTAACTCAAGCAGAACGTGCGAACATTTTTGAACACAGATTAAGTTTACTAAGACGACGATGTGCAATGCACAACGCGAGTGTGTGTCGCAGTCCGCTCGCGAGGAGATAGATCGAACACGTTTTCTTAGACTGTTGGGAAGCTTTTTTCTTCTGGGAGATTCTGCAACGAACGATTAACAAAGACCTACCTGTGGATGCATTAGGAATTAAATTTTTACCAATTGAAGATGACGATGGGCTACCGCTGGACATGATCATATAGTGTTGGGCCTGCACATATTTGGCGATCCAGAATGGCTTTCAGGCATGCAGACATTGATGCGAGGAAAATACCGCAGTACTGCCGAGACTCCGTTGCTAGCGTTACTGATGTTTTCAAGACACAAGACCAAGTGCCTGAATGGCTTCCGAAAATTGTTTGTCCGAGTGTGTTTGTCGCGCAATACTCTGTGCGTATAAAATCACGTTTTGAAGTTGGCAATAAAAAAAAAAAAAAAAAAAAAAGCAGCGATGTTCCCTGCTCGCTTCCCACGAGGAATTCCGGGGTTCCAGTCCGTTCCGAACTTTTCTTTTCTTTTCTTTTTTTTAACACTACAAGCAGTCATAAAAGCGTTAGACGCATTCGCTGGGCTCTAAACCTTAACATAATTAACACATTCGCAGGCACGCGAAATGCTCGCTGTAAGTGGCATACCAATTCATTTCGATCGACTGTATTCTATCCTCTATAGGCGATATCGTGTTCCTCGCCCGCTAGCATTGTGGTATGAGGCAACAACGAAATAAGTACACGCGAAGGCAGCCAATAGCAGTTGTCGATGTAAAACTGAAACAAGAAAGCAGAATTAATGAGGGTGCGATACGGCTGCGCTAAGACGCCCTAACAGGACAGGAACAAAGGAAAAAGAAACGCGCGCGAGCCCCGAGGTCGAAGAGGTACGGGTAGCGCAGAACTTTATCAAGTGAACGCTTGGACCTGTCTTATCTGGTGCGGTGCGTAGCAAGAGGAACCAAAAGCACTCGTGTTTCCGCTATAGTATTCTATACCTTTGCAGGGCCCATCCTCAGAGACCTGTGCGTGACCAAATGTACGCAGTGTACCAAGACAGGTAGTAATGACACTCCCGACAAGTATCGAGATGGGAAATGCAAGAGGAAGCAGGTGTTATTAGCATAATGATGACGACGAAACGCGAGAGCATCGGAGCCTGACGGCAAGACAAGCGCGGTACACAGTGTGGCCGACCAACGAGGAGGCAGCAAGAAGAAACAGCGATGATCTGCATCGATAAAACCGGCCACCAGGACATCATCACAGAGCGCCTATAACGCCGAACAAACGCTGTTGGTAAGAGCGATATGCTGCGAGAGGGCACAGGAAACTAGAGGGAGCTATTTTCTTTTTCTCTTCTAACAGACACTCGGCTAAGTCAATCTTCGTATGTACCAGCGCTGATCTTGCCTTCCCTCTTCAGCCCAGACTTTTCCCATGGGCGTGCTTAGACCTCCCGACTGCCCAGGCCGACACTGCATGCGACAGCGGACGTCCGTTTACGCATGCGAGCAGAAACAGAAGTGGACGGTGGGGGCAAGAAACAAACAAGCAAAATAGGTCCGACCGAACCAGCGATGACAAAGTCATGCATATGTGGAGAAATATCGAACGGCGAGGTTATCGCTCATTGAGAGGCCATCGTTAGGAGGAGCCGCGATGCATCTGCAACAATGAACATTTGCCACGAAGGAGCAGGAGGACGAGTGACACCGTGACGCAACAAGGTCGACCGATTCGGATCACGAAGCAATCTCTCTCCACAGGCCCCGATGCACAGTTTCCGGCCCGTCAGGCAACTCCCCCATTGTACGGACATTGCGGGGCGCTCCTCCTTATCGCTGCGCGAGGGAGCCGGCGTAGAGTTATGTGCTTTTCCAACAGCGGTCCTGCACAGATCTCCGCCAGCTGCGGCCGGTGTAATCCGCAGATGCCGGAAAGCCATGCATCAGTCTTGTGAATCTTGCAGCTGACCTGTGGTCGCCCGTTCCCTCCTTGGCGTACAGCGGTGCCCCTCTCCTTTATTACGTTCCCTCCTCCACCCCTTCCCTCCTGACCAGGTTTAGGAGTCCACCGGGAACTCAGACCGTTACTGCGTCTTTCCCTTTCTCGAAACGAACCGCTTTTTTTTTAAGCGTAATGACAATACTGAAAGAGACGACGCAGCCGTCGCAGCGAAGAAAGCCTACCCGTCCCGTAACCAGCAGAAGAATCGCCACTCCATCAGTAGCTACCAAAGTTCTTAACACGCCATAGAGCAAGAAACGCGCAAGTATCTGTTCCCGGTCATAAGATCACTGATGTCAGACGGCCCTGGTTCGAATAAACAAAAACAAACTAAACTCAACCAAGTTCTGGAGAAACGCCGTGCCCTCCAGAAAATATGCAGGCAGCCATGCGGCATTGGACATCGAACCGCGGACCTTACGCACGCGACGCGGACGCTCAAGCCACGAAGTTACCAACGCATAAAGAAACTCACTGAAAGAAATTAAAACGTAGAGTTTTTCAAATCAGCTCCACCGCCACGGAGCGCACACACTGCCCAGTGTGACACTTCCCCATAAAAGAGGGAAAGGGTGAGGTGCAACGTCGTCGAGACTAAAACACAGGCCATTACATTCGTGGTCATTAGCTGCGCGTGCCGATAACTGAGCGCAGCGCACACTGTTTCCAGCATGTGGCCAACACTGGTGGCTCCTTCAACGCGAGCCTGGTCTATTCCGCACCCAGGAGAGTGCGGCGAAGTTCCATCCCCACTGAACGTCGCAAACAATGCGACTCGCATGTGACCGCCGGAGCCAAGAAGCGATTACGACGGAGTTGAATTTGACCCGCTAACTGCACTCTTGGGACGAATCTGAGAAATCCCAATTGGGAGAAGAACCGAGCCGGACGCTGGCTGCCGCCAGAAGCGCATTCTTTGAAAGTTTCCTGTCAGAGGTTTATAATCACCGACATGCCACAGCGCGCAGCAGCTCCCTCCCTAATTAAGCGCACTCTGATGTCACTCGAGCTCCTGTAAGTGCGGCTTGAGGGGAAGGGCGTCAGAGCTTTGATAAAAGAGAGTGAGAGGGGCAGCTGAAGAAAAACGCATGCCAACAGCACCAGCGGAGAGGGTGAGAGAGAGATATGCTGTGTCTGTGCGTAGGGGGGGGGGGGGGGGGCGTTGACCTGTCCGGAGGAGACTGGGCTCAGTTTCTCCTCCTGCACAGGGCCATTTTCCCAGAGGATGACGCTGGCGCGAGCAGCGGCGCGGCCGCTGAAGATGACAAATTAGGCTAGACACTGGCCTTTGTTTTCCGCCTTTAATGGCACTGCTGCAACTCGAGGTGGAGCGACTGCGCTCGGCCGGCCGCGGATTCCATCTCCATTGTTCTAACCCAGAAGCCGAGAGCCGGTGGCCAAATCTGCGCAGCGTCCTCCTGCGCACTAGCTGGCATACGTACGCACACGCATACGTACACAGACTCAAACACACGGACGCACACGAAGAGCAGCTATGCGTGCGCCCCACTCAGGATCCGGTCTCGAAAGCGACTGCGGCCGACAGGCACAATGGTGACGCGATATATGGCGCTACTATACATAGATTGTGCGCAGCGGTTTTAAGGTGTGTGTGTGTGTGTGGAGGGGGGGGGGGGGGGGGGGAGGCACGCTTCTCATACGCAGCGCGTGCCAGCGGCATACGCGGATGACGGTCGATTCGTTTCTCATCACGCACACAGTACAGTGGTAACTGGTGACGTCAGTGGGCGGCTTATAGGACCCTTCTCGCGATCCTGTGCCTTCTGCGTGCTGTATACGTACACGCGTGTGTAGGAGCAGGAGGAAGTAACGAGGAAAACAATGGGCGCCATAGCTGCCTCGCTCACTGCGCTTTTACACCTCAAACAGCGCCGATACGTAACCGGAGCGAAGGAAGCGGCAAACACCATTCGACCGCACCTAGAAGCCTCATAGGGGAAGAAAAAAAAAAAAAAGATGCAGGGTCCGGTGGCGCTGTCTGTCGTAAAGTTCGCTTATTCATCTACGGGGTGTGCGACGTCATGGGGCCACGTAGCGTGTCCAGGCCACTCGTGACACGGCTGGGCGCGGTTGAGGGCTTGGTGTCAGTTGGCATTGGCAACTGCGCTCGGTTCAGACGTGTCCAGGCAGCTCCGCGTACCAGGTTGCAGTGCAGTGACTGTTAGTGAGTGAAAAACGTTTATTTTAACGCGGTAGCGTTAAGGAGCTCGTGTCGCAGAAAAGCCGGTGTCGTCGGCGTCCAGTGAGCGATAAATCCCGGCATGCACTTCATAAATAAAAAGCAAGTTCCAAGATAGGCTGGGTGGGAATCGAACCAGGGTCTCCGGAGTGTGAGACGGAGACGCTACCACTCAGCCACTTCTTTTTTTTTTTCTCTCTTTATTGTCTCAGCCACGAGTTCGATGCTTGAAAGCGGTACAAAAGCGCTTCTAGTGAATGCGGTGTTGCCTTAGAAACATGCCGTAGAACGTTATACTGCAGTGTATATCGGTAATTATGAGCATGTTACTTACAGAAGTCGCAGTTACACGAGTAGCGAAGTACGTTTCCGCTACATTTCTTCTGCGCTCTGCGCACATGCAGAGCCATCTTGCGGCAAACACAGAAGAACCCCTCCTCGCAATGTGCGGCGCTGCCCCGACACGTGGCGCGCCACTCGCCCCTGACGTTTCGCCGTGCGCCCACACAGGTTGTAGAATCAAGCGTCTTTCCCTTCTTTAGATCACTATCTTCGCTCACCCGCTTCTCCCCTTCGGGCCGCGCGGGTACCGGTGCGAGGATGCCCCAATACCCTTGCGTTTAGTAAGTTTTCTCGACGAGGTGCAATAACGCTATCGCGTTCCACTCTTGAAGGCGAAGCTTAAGCGTCCTCCAAATTTTCTAGCTAAAGATGGAGTGTCAGCGGCTGCACAGGATGAGCGTACGCGGGGAGCAGCACTGACGGAGGAGAAGCATGCAGACACAGGGCTTCCATGCAGTCGCGCTCTTGGCACGTAATGACATTAAGTGTACCACAACTATTACCCATATTCTCGCACAGCGAAACGTTCGTGTGGAGCACGTTATACAGTCCTAATTGCTGGCAGCAGGTAAAGTGATTTGCGGCCGGTGTGCACACGCCGCAGGAAATTAATGCTACTCGTACTAACTCCGATATGTGATACAGCGCACACAATCCGCGGCTAGCCGGTGTCAATGTGTTGTATCTTATTGCTTACTTCTTTTATTTTCAACTGCGCCTTATTCCTTAGTTATTTCGTTTTTTTTTTAATATATGCTCCTGAACGTGCTGGTGTCTCGATTGGACTTGAGAGAGGGAAACAAAGTCACGGTAGTTTGTCTTCGATGCAGCATTTCATCATGACGATACACAAATTGCCGGCAACATACTGAAAGACGGACAAAAAGCCTCATCACGAGTGACGTCTTTCTCTCAAGGGTGAATCAGTGCTCAGTGTTACGACTGTACAGAGCTCGAGCGCACGACCGGCTGATTCAAGTCGTCCCGGAACAGGACCACGTTCGGACCCAAGGTGCGACGGCCGATGCATTTCGTACAAAGGCGCAGACAACGACCCCGTGAGCCGGAGGGAACGGGAGCCGAGTACACTACGCCCCGGTCCCGCCGTTATTTACGGGCGACACCGATGGGTAGTAAACACTGCTCGCCCTAGAGGAGAAAAAAAAAAAAAATTGAAGGGAGAAACGCCCGGCGCGGCCCGCGTCCGTTGGCGTTGCAGCATCCGGTCACAGAGAAGTATTATATGAACAGAGAGGCCTCTCGCAAGGCTCGCCCGCGGAGCAACGACGCGGGCAGCACGCAGTCGCGTTTTTACGACCCCGACGATGCCCCGCGAAAAAGAGAGATGAGAATAAAGGAACCCCGTATAATATGTTGTCATGACGCGTGGTATATATCACGCGATCGAGTTAAATTCTCTCGCGCACGCCGTCGCTGCGTGTCTATTAAAAGCAGCCAGTCTGTGCACCGCAGCACACACGGAAAGCAGACCCGCACGTAAATACGCCAGATTTCCTCGAGTTATATAAAGATATAAAGCGCGGCGCGGTATACGTTACACAGGATTTGGGCGAGAGGCGTCGAAGCACACGGCTGGGTTTCACTGCCGCTATTTCACAAAGGTGGTGGCGCTGGCTGTACTTTCACCTATACGGTACAAAGCCACCTGCTGCGCACACAGCTCGCCCCGCGATCGTTAAACAGGATTACGAAAAAAAGAAAAAAAAAAAACTAGTTTTAAGTGCGCAGTCAAAATCGGCCTCATACGATGCTCCTGGCCACCGTGCACGTATACGGACGCCGTCTACGTACACAGCGGGATCCTAATCGCGCTCGCCAGACGACCCAACTCGCGCCCGTCCCAGGACTTGCAGATAACAAGTAGGCGCACAAAAAGGAAATAAAAAGAAAAAAAAAACGTTGGTTACGCTCTCTTACCTACACTAAACGAATAAGTGAACGTTTGTTGAAATAACTGAAGAAGAGCACGGAAAGAGAATGGCTTGAAGTCGGAAAAGGAGAAGGAAGGGAAAATGGCAGAGAGAGGTGTAGACCGTGCCGGTGGGAAGCCGGCATAAATTAACAAGGACTGTTTTGACCAAGCGGACGAAAGAAAATAAAATGAAGCATCGCGGATGCATGTCACGAGGACTCGCAGATCAAGTGCTCGTCCTTCGGCCCCAACGCTCTATAGATGGTCCCATTTTCCGTGGCGGAGTCCAGGAAGCTGAACAACACCTCTCTCCTGGCCAGTGAAGTCAACGAGTTACCCGTGCCGAAGCTTATGCAACCGCCGACGATACTGATATGACTCCTCATTTAACCTCCCTCTGGGTGCAAAGACGTTAAAGCAACTGCCATCTTGTTCGGCAACGAAAATGTTGAAAAATGTACGCCCAGTTTAGCGTGATTAGACCAGATGCGAATTAGACGCACCAGTGCTTCGATTTTAATTTGGGTTGCAAAACCTCATTGAAATACAGTCATGACCTTCCACATTATGTGAAAGATCGCCCGAAATCGATATGAAACACCTTTTCAACCAATCCAACGCACGTGCCTGTATCTTGTGTTAACAACATAGCATCGACGAGACAATTTTTGGTTCGATTCCCGTCTCAAAAGTGTTGCCCAAGTTGGCAGCTCCTGCAAATTAGGCTATGTCACGTGGTACCGTGACGTCATACAAGCCACTGATCAATCGGTGCCAGGCCATTTCAACTGTCAACTACAACCTGCCAGAGAAGGTACGCTCATGAAGAGAACCAGACAAACATCGGCGAAATGCACAAGACGGCAGTGGAAGTCTTAGTCTTAGCGCCATGGCACTAAAAAAATGCTTCTGTGTTATCAAAAATAAAAGAAATGCTGTAGAGAGTAAGTGCAGCAGTTACTAAATGTGACAGCCTCTTTTGCTCTCCTGGCTAGCAACTTGGTGCAAAATAAAAACAGAGGACACAACATGCGCTGTCCTGTGTAAATATCGCTTGTCAATGTTTTATGTTGCGCCATTGTTACCCAAGAGAATAAATCACCAACTAGCCCCAATAAAAAGTTTAACTTGAGTGCCTCTTTCCTGCCCTGGAGTGCCTCTTTACTACCCTCTTGAATGGAGCTGGCAAACGTCGGCCTCCACTGCATTTTACTATACTGCCTGCGGCCTTTCTTTACATACCTTGTTTGTAAACTTTAGTTTAACCTTTAAAGAACGTTAGAGGGACCCATCTAAGTCTTCTTATGTGCGGAAATGCGAAAGCATTCCGAGTTCTCGCGCCTATAGTTCTTTTATGAGCTCGTTCTGCCATTCGTTGCTTTTCCGACAAGTTTACTTTAATTTTACTTTAATTTTTACATTAATTTCTTCACCTTTTTCTCGGCGTGTTTTACGTTTTTTTCCTATCATTTCTTTATTTTGGTTAGGATCTTATTTTAATTTTTGTGCTTTTATTTTTTACGGGGAAGAAACTAAAGTATATTCCACATGACGGCATGCCCACTCTAGCGCACCAGATACTATCAAGCACTGCAATAATAAAAAAAAAAAAAAGCCATTGCGACCCAAGGCAGTGAGAGTGGCCTGCTTTGAGCAGTGTAGGAGAGGTCGGCGAGATGCTACACATTCATCATATCCCTCTTTATTCCCTAATTTCCCAAACAGCGACCGAGAGCCACCCCTTCCATTCAAATAAAGGCTTTATTCATTCCTTCATTTTTCGTTTTATTGCGAAAGCAATACTACTCTAGGTTTCGCGCCTTCAGCGTAGCGCGGCGGTCGCCGCGTCTTACCCACGTGACGCTGTGACGTCACACACCACGTGACACAAAAGCGAGAGATGGGCTCCCAACTCAAGTGGTCGGCGTGGCGCGGTCGGAGCCTCGGCTCAGTTGGCAGGAGCTGCCAACTTGGGTCTCTCGTTTCACATGGGGCGGTTATGCCAGAATCAGCCTGCTAGGACCCTGGCATTCACGTTACCCCACGTTCATACGGCTTGGTTAAAGCGGGCTTTATATGTGGGCTGAGGAAGAAGAAAAAGAGTATAAGAACGCCCGGTCACCCGCAGCTAATGCTTTCGCTCAACATTTGTTTAAGCAGCGTTGAACTCTTGTAACTTTTTATATTAATGTTTACTTATGTTTACTGTTTAATTATCAGTCTTAATTTTCCCTTTCCCTGAACGCCCTCCAGCGTCCTTTCGCTAGAGAGAATTATGGACACGCTCGCAGGAAGTCGGCGTAGTGTAGACCACCATACAGCAGGATATTTCATTTATGATAATCGTAAGCCCAGACAGGATTTGAACCGGCGTGGTGCTCAGTGATGTTCTCTGCACTACCTAGTTTATAGTCCATTGTTGCTTATTTGTGTGCGCAGTGTTGGTCTAATGGTGTGTAGAAAGTTCATATAACAGAACATTACTTCATTGCAACAAAGTACCATGTTGAAAAAAAAAAACAATAAAAGAAAAACAAGTCTGCCTATAAAGTAGTGGCTGAGGCACGAAATAATGGTGGTTGGAGCACTATAGCGTGTGCACGATGTATTACTTATGATGGGAATGAGCGCGAATGCGACGTGTTTACTCACACTTGTGGCATGCACGTGAGGTGCGGTGTGCGACAGGTTTTTCCAGACACCGCCCCAAAGTAATATATATTGTGCACTGTAAGGCTTTTGCTAGTGCATGGCACGTCATCAGGTGTGTAAATTTGAACTGGAAAAAGAGTCACAGTATATTTCCGCACTAATATACCATGACTCCGCCGCGGTGGTGCAATGGTTAGGGCGCTCGACTGCTGTTCACAAGGATGCGGAAACGTATTCTGGCCGCAGCGGCCACTTTTCGATGGAGGCGAAAAGCAAGGCACCCGTATATGCTGTGCGATGTCAGTGCACGTTAAATGACTACAGACACCTAATTTTTGGGTTCGTGTTTTATCATTCATCTGTAATGATGCCTAGGACATTACTGAACACGAATCACCACGTCACGTTCACCTACGACTACTCACTAATTTATAATCGAATTTCTTTTCTCACGTATTTCGGTTTCGACCGCCGAGCGATGGCTGTGACGTCACAGTCAAGTCTACGTCACGCGTGGTATGAAAACACAGCAATATAATCATTGCTGTGTATTTGAATTCACTACAATGATAAAGCCAGCCTGCAGTATGCCACGGGAGGCATTCTGCACGGCGTGAAGGCGTCGGCTTCCAACAGGAGTGTGCACAATCATGAGGCCAGCGGCTGACGGGCGAGAAAAGAGAAAAAAAAAGTGGAGGGGGGGTTCCATTGCCCCGCTCCCTCTCACACGCGCATATATAACTTTCACGGCGGGCACTGCCTGTGGGCGGCAGTGAATGGTTCGTATATCGTCGTGTCCCCGTTCGACGATCCAGCCTTCGCTTGTCTCGCGTGCGGCATTGTATGCGCGTGACCTCTTCGCTCCTTCCATATGCATCGGCGACGCCGGCTCCTTACAGCGAAGAGCGGGGCACACGGTGGGTACGTGAGCGTTTTCAGCAGTGCCCGCTGCGTTTGACATTGCGCCACAAGGCAGGAGAAACAGGCGGCAGAAGCAAAGCCAACTCGTCGTGAACGAAGGGCGTCGGATTTCCCGACGTTTGTTCGCAGCGCCGTCAGCTGTATCAGGCCAGATTTGTCGCGGGAAAGGCTTCTGCGGCGTCCTTGCGATTAAAACAACACGTATACGTAGATTGCACTAAACAGAGGGCTGTGTTTGCTTCGACGCAGTTTGCATTCCACAGGAACTTGCAGCATTTCGCACAGTTCGTGGGCGCCTAGTAACGTACCATGTCGAGGTGACCCTTCTCAGGAACCCTGCACGCCTTTCCCGTCCGTCTCCGTCCGCGCGTCCGTGACGCTTCGGCTCAACGCAGACAGCTCGCCAACTCAGATCTACAGGGTCGAGTACAGCTCTCACACAAGTGTTCCTGACCGTGGCCAAGCCTATTCGGATGGAACTGAATCACGATCCGGCGTCCCTAAACGGTCAATTTCAAGCGAGCCCGACCATGCACCCAGCTTGGTTCTCGAAGTGCGACCGATATTTTCGAACTGGATCAAGGATCCTCCGCTGGTATACCGTCCCCCGCAGAAAACGTTCCAATGCGAACGAAAATATTGCTCAAACTGGTTGCCCGATCGTGGCTTGGAGCTAGGAGGAAATATTCTGCTCACATTGTGGTTTCTTTCCCTCAAATACGAACACACTTGTTTACATTTATCGCTTACCGCAGCGGTGTGAACCTGCGTCTGGAAACAGACAGGGCGTCGCTGTCGGCTCCGCCGGTCACGGTCACCACTAACCTCAGCATGCACGTGAAGACTGCGCAGTCGAGGCACACCCTTTAAAGGGCAGACGCATTAACGGTGACGTCGTGAGAACCAGTCGATGTCATTGGCTACGAAGCCTCCTGACACTTTTACGCGTGCAGGCCGACTCGTCGGCCAGGTTCGAGACAGAACGTTGCATAGCAGCGTGGCACGTCGAGCGCGGCGTACTCGATAAATGAACCGGCATCACGTGATCAAAACTGCCCGTGCCACAACGCCAGTGCGAAACCTCACCGAATTCGATCCCTCAGCACTACTCAAACGACTGAGACGTCACATACTGAGCAGCCAAAGTTGGATGTTTTCTGGAGGTTCTCAGGTCGCCTTTTCCGGCGCTTCTATGCAGTTCGTTGAAAAGCAAGACGCCCGAACTTTCATGCGCGCATATCGTTCACAATTCGTTCTCCTGTGTCGCCTTATTGGCAAATAAACTGTGCTTCTTTGTTTATATTGAAGAAACCTTACTCTTTCGCCTGCGCTGTACAGAAAACGTAACAATACCCCCCCCCCCCCCCCCTCCCCTTCTCTCGGCTTTCGCTGCCCCTCTTAAAGCTTCCGACTTTGCACATTAGTTGGAGATGTTAGCCCTGCCCACGACAAATTAGGCGATCCAAACTTCGCCGAGTTTGTTACCGGGGCTGGAATTTGTCAATCTGGCACGACTACGGCATGCAGCGTGTAAGCCCATCGCATACAGACGGGTCATTAGCCCGCCTCTCCATCGGCACAACACACAAACAGGCGCGGAATAGCGGGCACCGCCGTGACTATATACGATCCTAACGAGACTGTCATGTCAGGCGCTGTCTGCTCTTCGGCGCACCGCTCTCGAAACCGCGACGTCATCATAGGTGAGCGTCGGGGCGTCGGAACAAGAAAGACAAATCAAGAGGACAGAGCAGAATGAAGGAGGAGCGGCGATGCACGCAGACGGGCAGCCGGAAGCAGCGCGGCACGCGTATACGCATAACACGCACAACAATGGAGCTGGCGCCCAAGCAGCGCGACACTTGGAACGCAAACGCAGCCAGGCAAGTCAGACATGCAGTCAGCCGCGCAAACCTAACTGAGTCTGCCGACACCGAGGTGCATGGCGACTAGGAGCGAGCGAGCACCTTTAAAGAGGCGATACGTACCGCAGGAGGAGGAACGTTTTGAGCGTCCAGTACTTCCGTCGCTGAAGTGGTATCTACATTGCAGAATCTATATGTTTAGATACGTGCAAATAAAATCACGATTACCGAACAATCGAACCTAGGCGAATTGCGATAAAACTTACGTGTCACAAGATACTGAGGCAAGACTAGAGATAACGAAAATAATCCTTTTCTATCGCCTGCCAGGACTGCAATGATCCAGGAAATATGTCTGCGTTGCGGTTAGGGTTAGCCTTCGCCGTGAGCTACCTCCGGCACTTCGACTCTGACTGCCATGGAACAGGACGTTTATGCAATGGTACAATGGCGCCTACGCCAAGAACACGGAACATTGGGACAAAGTGTTAAAAAGTGCTTCACTACATGATCAGCTTCGGGCTGTCCAGGAGGCCCGCGCGGCGGCGGAGAGCTTCGGGCTCTCTGTGCCGACGTGGGAGCTGCCCTCTACACCTGGTGCCTAGCCGAGTGTCCTCCAGGACCCCTACTGTGGGAAATAAAGTTTTACCAAACCAAACCAAATGATAAAACGCCTGCGGACATAAATAAAATATTCACATCTCTTGTACGTGATCCGCAGGGAGTTACACAGTTAATAATTAGCTGGGGTTTAAATTCATTTAAGCTCATTAAGACGCGCGAAAGCACTTTCTGACATGGTTTTGGCACGGTACTGCCTGGAGGTTCAGCGTTGAGAGACTTGCACACACAGAGTTTTGCAAAGTGCACCTTCCTCGAAATGCAGATTGGTTCGTTTTGAGGAAAGGAATGGGCGCATTTTTTTGTCTCAGTTCTTGATGGACACCTCTTTTACAAATAACGGGGTACAATCGGAGGTACACATGAGTCGTCGGTTCGAGTCTATATCTCATTCAACTTGACTAGCAGATGGATGCCAAATTGGAAGCGAAATTGCATGACGTCATCCTGAACGCTGCAAAAAGAACGGTTGCATCTCAATTTTTCGGTAGGAAATCACGTGGTGTCTATTTGCTGCCACCTCCTGTGGACACATTCTGGCTTGCGCCTTGATAACGTGCCGCATATTAACACGATAGCGTTAAGGAGCTCGTGTCGCAGAAAAGCCGGTGTCGTCGGCGGCGTTGGCCGTGAGCGATAACTCCCGGCATGCACTTCATAAATAAAAGGCAACTTGCAAGATGGGCTGGGTGGGAATCGAACCAGGGTTTCCGGAGTGTGAGTCGGAGACGCTACCACTCAGCCACGAGTTCGATTTTGAAAGCGGTACAAACGCGCTTCTAGAGAATGCGGTGTTGCCTTAGAAACGTGCCGTAGAACGTTAGGTAATTATGAGCATGTTACTTACAGAAGTCGCAGTTACACGAGTAGCGAAGTACGTTTCCGCTACATTTCTTCTGCGCTCTGCGCACATGCAGAGCCATCTTGCGGCAAACACAGAAGAACCCCTCCTCGCAATGTGTGGCGCTGCCCCGACACGTGGCGCGCCACTCGCCCCTGGCGTTTCGCCATGCACCCTCACGGGTTGTAGAATCAAGCGTCAACAAATAATTAGAAAAAAGTTGTACAGTGCACTTATAAGTGTTGAGTATGAAAACTGTCTTTGTGTGACTCAAGAGCATACCGAGCGAATGAGTGGGCGGTGCGAACGAGGTGCAATAGCGCTATCGCGTTCCACTTTTGAAGGCGAAGCTTAAGCGTCCTCCAAATTTTTTTGCAAGTACCAGTCGCGTCACAACTGGGGAAACGTTCCGCGACCCAGAGAAACACTTCCAGGAGACTGCAGAGAGAGAGAGAGAGAATAGAAAGACAGGAGGTTAACTAGGCGGTGCCCAGTAGGCTACTCGACACGTAGGGAGGGGAACATGCTACATTACTACGGAGCAGAAATGTACCGCAGAACTTATGTAGGCTCCGTAGGGTATACAAACGAGGCATTTAGGCCTCGGTACTTGGGGCTAGTACCTCGGACAGCTTGACTGCGCAATATCACGCTTCACAGAGCTTTAGATGACACTGAGGACGCAGCCGGAGACGAGTACGTAGGTAGCGATGTTTTGTGCAGATGCGTTGTGCAGGTCGCAAATATGCGTACACACTTCCCGCATGAGGGCGTTTACTCTAACTTGTGCCAAGCATTGAAAAATTAAATGCACTCGACTAAACTCAACTACAATGCACAAGTACTGGCAGTCGGTCTGTTTATAGGTCAGAGCACTGTTAATGTACATCATTTTTCAATTACCCCACTGTTAAAAATAGTGCGAAGTACTAATTGTAAAACTTCAAGATGCAGAGAAATACCCATTTTAGCGGTTGTCTTTGAAGTTCAACTTACCGCATTTTCTTGGGAAAACTTAAAAGCAAAGCCCGCGAGATTTGAAAATACCAAGCAGCACCGACGACGTCGCGATGTTTCAAACGCTCCCCGATTGAAGGAGAACGGTCAGACACATCCACCAGTAATAAAGTAGCCAGCGTTTTAATATCCTCCGCATAAATTACCTTCGACAATTAGAAAATCAGAAGCGTTCGTAAGATACGCTGACCTGCTCAAGACGACTGCTTACATCTCTGCACTAGACGATAACTCTTTTTTTTTAAAGCATTGGTACACGTTTTACGGCATGCAAACCACTACGGCGTCTCTCATAGCCTGAGTCGCTTTGAGACGTTAAACCCCACAAACCAAACTAAACCAAACCACATGTGCGCGTGCTGGCTTCCGCCATCCTGCCTTCTCCGCTTTTTTTTTTCTCTTTTTACTTTTTTTTTCTTTTACCGCGCCATTTTTCAGCAACGCGATTGCTGAACATTACAACTATCCGCACCATATTGCCATATGTCAAGGCTTGGAGAGCCGGGTACCTCCTCTCTAGATTTGTATCAGGTATTGTTCTCCGAAAGCATAAGAAACCAAACACATGTCTTGAAGTTCCAGAGTGAACAGCATTGCGTCGGTGCCTCACCGGCGTGTCCGCTCGCTAAGACGCGTGACAGCAACAGCAGAAAAAATAAGAGAAACGATAGAATACCGGACCCAGACGCGGTACAAACATCGCCTCGATCTCAAACACAATCGCTTTGCCACTGCTGCAATCACACAAAGGCCTCAGAACGTTGCACAGAACATAAAACAGAGCCACTGCCGACAGCGCTGTTCTTTCCTCTGAATTTTTTAGCAAATAATTCAGCTTCGATAACGGAGAAGCGCCAAACAGACAGTCAATACTGAGTTCCGGTGCCGATACAAAATCGCCGCAACTGTTCTAAAGGAAGCAGAGAAAGAGGATGGAGGGTAGTAGGGAAATAGAATGGAAACACGGAAGGAGAGAGAACTGTTTTCAAAGGTTCAGATAAAAAAGCTGAAGGGAAAAGAGAATCGAATCACGGAAAGAGAGAGAGAGAGAGAGGTGAAAAAGTGCGCTCACAAAACAGAACTAAAGCCGCCGCGACTCCGATGCGAAGTCCGAAACAGCGCAGCAACAAAGTGGACGCCACGCGACCGAGACGAAATGATATTCTAGCCTTTTTTTTTTTTTTTTTTTTCGCGCATAATCATCGCATCCGCATACCCCACCCCATCACCCTTCCCTACTTTCCGCCTTTTCAGATTAAGTTCGCTCAGCTCGCAATCAATACTTTGGCGCGGATCCAAGCGGCGCCCAGAAAGGAAAAGATAGTAAAAGAAAACCGGGCACGGGTGTTTGCTTGGCTGGCTACACAACAGCGGCCCCATCGCCTTTTGTTTTCGGTTCGCTTCACGGACGCCGGCTGCGCGCGCGCGTGTGCAGCTCGCGCACTGACTGCATGCAGATTTGATTCTCGGCCCGCGAAGCTTAGAGGGGCGACCTCGAGAGGGCGGCCAAATAAGCCAGCGCCAAACAGCGTTTCGAGGAGATGTATAAACTATTCCGCTGCACTGCGCCGCATGAGAATTGAGACGGCTCCAATATTACCACTCCATACAAGGACGAGTATGGTTGGTTAGTATCATATAGGCGGTTCACGTAAGTCATCAAGTCAAACTGTATGGACTGCTGAGGAAAAGCACAGCCCGTGGCTCTGAACTGCATTTGGAGTTAGCACCATTTGCTTTCCAGTCTAGCCTTTCTTATTTTTTTTTTCTTGATCCTAGCCCCCAAACAGCATTTTTATAAATAGTTAAAGCCGCATTTCCACCGAAGCCGTTTATCTATAAAGACAACACAGCGCAAGAAAAAATAGAGGGACACTCAGGCTCTGATATTAATGATATGGCGACGACGTCGATGGCTCCAAACGGCGGATTCCTAGAGGCTAGTCGTTCGCCTACATACACTTTGCTGTAGGCTCACATAGAAACGCATTGGGAGAATGCGAAAACATTAGCGCTGCCGTCATGACGTTTTTAAAACTAACTTGTAACTTTTTTTTGGAATAGGTTTATTCTTTATTTTATATTATTTTCACTTTTTATGCATGTTATCCTTATTTTTAATATATTGCTTATTTTCATTGTTATTCGCGTTTTCTGTATCATTTTCATTTACACTATCATTGATTATCATATCAATTATGGAAACAATTATCGTTGCCTTCATCCCTCATTATCACTATATATCTTTCTGCATGGCCTAGTAATGCTTTCGCATAATAATAGTTTGTTAACAAGGGAAAGGAAAGGCGTCGTATCTGCCTCACTTAGCGGCGAACACCTCAACCGCGCCGTAAGGGAAAGGAAGGTGGGGTTTAAAAGAGAGAGAGAGATAGAGAGAGAGAGGGGGGGGGGGATGGAGCGGAGGGCTGCGGAGTGATTTCGACCACCTGGGGTGACTTTTAGGATACCCCAGTCTCATAGAAGGTCGTAGGTTATAGTCTCAGAAGAGGTTATGGGTTCGAGTCTCGGAGTATGCCGAGGGTTCGATGCTCAGAGTAATCCTCGGGTTCGAGTGCGAGCAACGAAGCCTCGCCTCGTGCGGGGCAACAATACTGTACACTTTAAGCACCGCACAAAAATGTGTGCTCATTATACCATCGGCCTAACATTGGGCGCACGTTGGCAATGCCTATGACCAGTACGTTGCTAACACACCCCAATATTGTGCCAATAGACTGTGCGACCAGAAAGTTTCGGCAGCTAGCAGCGTGCAGCCAGTAGTTCGAGATTGTGCGGCGGAGAGTAAAGAGGGGAAAAAAAAAAGTAATTAAAGGTTCCCGGATTCAAGGCTTGTTATAATCATCAGTTCCACTAGCAGCACATCATTTGGCTCAGATGAAAGGGGGCTCCTTTTAGACTGGGGTAAAATACAAGGCCGGCCGCGTGCGTTGCGACGTCAGTGCACGGGAGATGAAGAGCCAAAGGTGGCCTAATTACTAGTGTGCAGCATTTCAACAGAGGGTCCCGGTAGCCCGCTTACCACACCGTCCCACGCTGTACAGCACCGTACCATAATAATGCACATCACACCACAAGTTCTGTCGTGCGACGCAAGAACAAGAAAGAGTACAGCCAACAAGGACTGCGGCCAGAAAATAGAACACCGCAGCGTTCAGCGCCATCTAAATCATGACAAAATTCGGGAAGAAAGCGAACGTACAAGGCGTTACATCGGCATAACAGTGTCTCAGTGGACGTTGATGATTATTTACCCTAGACTTCGTTCCTCCTGCGCAAGAGACAAACTCTTCTCGATTCGCATATATCACTGACGAGCACCTTCTCCGCGAACTTGCACTTGGCGTCGGGAACTAGCATATTTCTAAGCACCTTCGGGCGGTTTAATTCAACGTTTTCGTCTCGGCGATAGTAAACGCATCCTCTTTCACTCAAGCGCAGAACTTTATTCACTCCGCATTTCTCTTTTCTCCCCTCTCTTTATGCGGGTCTTGATGACAACGACCGGCACGCAGCGTCGTCTCCCGCACCTCTCCTAGCAGACACGTCGCGAAATTTCAACGCCGAAGTCCGAAAGGTCAATGCTCGCGCTACGAGTTCGACCGGAATTAAGAGCCCACGACTGTGCTATACTGTAGCCACAACAGCTCGGAAAACGGAGATCACTCCCGCTGAAAACGGCGCGATATTTGTGGTGGGGGTAGCGAACAAACAAAGCGCACGAGCAGTCAGCGTGCGACGAACAAACTAAGTAGACCAAGCTCATCGCAAGCATGCTCGCGGGCCACGCAGTTGCATCCGCGGAACACCGGCGCACACCAAACAAGCAGCGCCGCCACGGCTTGCGGGATGCACGCAGCCACGCTGAAAGCCGCGCCCCGCATGCGCCGGCTTACTGAAATACAGGTCGTAAAGTGCCGCGGAGGAAATGAAAGGGAACAGAAAAGAAGGCACACGCAGAGCGATAGAGGGTGGAGTGGAACACAGAGGCAATGCGCCAGGGGCTGCGCAGGCTTAGCAGCAGCTAGCTCCCCCAGCCGGAGGCAACGTTATACGCGCTCCAATGAACAACCAGGGGCAGACTTTCGGGCCTCCATTTATTTTTACTCCTCACTCGTTTTATTTTTTTTTTTTCGCCTTTTCCTTTGTTCACGGGCTGCTGGCAAAACACAGCAGCCGAAGCGAAATAAACGGAAACCATACACAGGTCGCGAGTTATCTCGACATACACACACACGCACGACGAGGAGGCGAGGTTGGAAAGAGCGCATACAGCTACGACGCTGGCGACGACGGCTGGCGCGGCCATGGCGCGTACGCCCCGGCGAACGCGAGGAGACACGCGGCAGTTCAGAAAACAAGGACGACAGACGCCGCTTGGGTTTCCGAAACGCGGAGTAAAGAGAGATCGGCGGAGGATATCCACTCGAGAACCTCCATCCCAAGGGTCACTCCGTGAAACTGATAGCGCGAGCTCTCGTACGTAGAGAGAACGGCCGCACCTCCGCACGGCGCATCCTTTGGGCGAAGTCTTTCTTTCGGCAAACACCGTGCTTCGCGTGCAATCGGAGCGCGGCCTCATCGTGGCGTCGCCTCTTTCTCAGTCGGCGCTTTCTGTCACACAGTGAGGGTATAAGAAAAAGAGATGTGCACAACAAAAACATTCTTCACAGCCACGCAATCTTGCAAGCACTCCAGATTTAATAAGTATATATAGCACATGTACCCCCGACGTTTGAAGTTTGGGCGGTGATGGACTCACGAAAGACCTATTATGTCACCTATTATGCCGATGTATATATTTTTTAATGGTGCCACATAGGCAACTGTTTTATACAATGCGTTGAGTCGCGCAGTACGTGTGCTTACGTACCTACTATTCACAGTTACTCAAAGTTTCTTTTCGGGGACTTCGTGACATTTGCATGATAAGTTCTCCGGTCGTCGTGTTCTCTCAATGACGCCAATGTGCTCATCTAGACACCAGTAATAATATATTCCCATTTCTCACAGTACCGCTCGAGACTGACGTCACTCGTAGGCATGTTTGACGCAGCGGTATACATATACACGGCTTCAAAAGCGATTCACAAAACAGTACTTCCAGTATAAGTACTCTTCAAATACGTCATGCGGAGAAAACATGCAATCGGAACAACACACTCAAGTAGTTCACCGTCCAGGGGCAACCCGTCCGAGACGCTCGATTCGGGTTTGCAAAAGTATAAATGCTTTTAATATACAATGCCATCTTCGTGTTTGGCGCATGATAGCCTGAGCTGCCTATGCATCATAACACGCACGCACACACGCACTGTCATTCATCAGGCGGAGAAGACACGCAATCAGAACAGCATGCCCAACTTATTCATTCTGTTGCAACACAGTGGTGCGATTGTATTTGAATCGATTTTGCGAAAGTGCTATCCGTGTATGTTTAACACGCATGAAACAAGTCCCTCCACTTTTGCACGCAAAAATACTTTATCAACCCTACTAATTACGAAACGTTACTTCAGGAGTACAGTGTTAGAACTTTAGATCGATAAAATAAATGTATACGAATAGCAAGAAGGCAGATTATACGGTTAATGTAAGCGACTGAGAACGTAGAGAGCATTTCAGAATTGGAAATGGTTTTTTTAATTAACCCTCAGGGGAAAAAAAAAAAATGTTTCACAGAGAGGAAGCTTACTTTTTCAGAAAGCAGGGCCGTATATGCTCGCTTTCAGCAATTGCCTTTTGCTCCTTTTTACTTCTGCACGAATAATATACCATGCGTTGTGCTAGTGACAAAACAAATTAGGTGACGAAACAGCATATACAATGCGTCTAAACAAGCTCAAAAAACAAAAAAGGAAAAAAAAAAAAAAAAGACGCCTTTGACTAATAAGGCCTCATGTGCTGAGGAGGAAGGATGGGTTCATCCGACAGATTTGCTTTTGGCTAGACAGCTTAATTGTGATGGGGCAACAACAACAAAAAAGAGGGCAACGTGAACACAGTGCGGAAGTGTTCAAGTGTCGTCGCGGATGCCACTCTGTTGTACAGCCGCAGCTTCGGCAGTGCAGACTGGTGAATTTTGGCGATAAACCGACTAGGCACAGCCCGTTGTCTCCCGCCGTGCTATCCACCGTAAGCGTGCCCCATGCCATGCGCATCAAAATGGTGACTGGTTTATGCACCTGACGCCCTTGTATTAGAACTTGCAGGATTTATTAAAAAAAAAAAACTAAATCCAGTAAAACTGCCTGTTCACTGCAAGACATTTGTCCTCTCCCCGTGCGCTGCGCTACACTATACATCCAAGAACTAAACTGCGCTTCTCCAAAACATGCAACAGCGTGTTCTCCAAACATGGCCAACGAAGAAACAAAGCGGTTGCGTCGAACAACCAATTTGATACCTATTGGGGATCTGAGCCGATGACTGATGCGAGCCGAATGATATAGATTCCGGCGCATTTTTTTTACCGCGCTCACGGCACATAGAGATGAGCCTCGCTGCATCGAAGCCGCGCCGACCAGAAACCGACAGGCATGCAGGAGCCGCATCCCGGCACAATGCGCGGACGACGTAAAATAGGGAGGGCTCGCGGTCGTCCGGACCCAGCCGTGCACTCTAGGCGTGAGAACGAGCATCTACCTGGTTGTCTCCCACCAATAGTGTCTGGATCGTAATTCGCGACGATAAAGTGCCAAGTCTAGCAGAGACCAGCTATCTATACGCGACGTTAAAGCCCTGTCTCGAAAACACCACCGCCACTGCTCACTTGCCGGTCAACAACGCCCCCGCTGCATACAGAACCGGCCATGTTTGAACGCGTAGCACTAGTTACGACTGACCTGTTCTCAGCTGTTCATGTTGCGATGTCTATACAGATAGATGACGCGCTGCGCGAAGTGAAAAGTGGCCCTCCTGAGTCCTCCACGTCGTAGGAAAAGACGAAAGAGAAAATCGACTAGTACCGGTGGCTCCGGGCTATACGATGCTGGGCATAATCGCGATGTCAGTGGCCGCAATTCAAACCGCAAAGACGCCCCAAAATGCGGACTGTCAAGTCGCCATAGCAACGGCACCGACAAATTAATCACCTCCGCACCCCGCTGATTTCTGCACGCCTGAACATGCAGCCTGCAGACGGTGTACCGACATTTCTGCAGGCGGACACAGCGACAACTACGCCGGTATCACTGAAAAACATCTCCTCTAACGCACATGCAGTTGCAAAATCATGTATTACTGACCAGTTAACAAGAAGGTATATGTTCGGTTCATTTTCACTCTCGAAAAGTAGACACCTTTGGTCTGAACAGTAATAAAAAGTATAGCACGAATCTTTTATGGGGAAAAAAACATCCACCCATTAGCTATCTCGGGCTTCAAGGCTTCAAGCATAGTCCGTTTTATCCACGATGCTTTTTGTATCCCTTGAGCCTAACCGCGGAAGACTGCAGTAAAACGCGTTTTTAATTCCATGCGTCTTCTACAGTAATTTTCCAAGAACGTCGCCACAGTGCGCATGCGCGCCAAAAGTGCGTGGATTCTGCAGGGCTCTGGACTTGGATTCTCCGCTTTATTTACCCTCTTCTGTACTTTTTCTTTGTTATTCGACTAGAGGGCCGAATAGTTTCGCCCATCAGGACATACGCCTAAGAGAAACAAACATACGATATTCTTCTGAAAGCTGCCCGCGCCACCCGACTGCGACAACCGTGAAAACAAACGCCAAGGCGCTCGATGCGCCCCCAGCAGAGAACTCAAGGCAGCGAGAACTTCAGAACGAACGGCGAACAGCGCAGGCGCCGAGTGCCAACAATTCAGCCATGAGATGCATTTCAAATGCGAATAGCAATCGACGCGGCGCCGCGGCTATTCGCCGGATGTCGACTAAATTAAAGGGCACGTCTGAAAGGTGAATACGGTCAACTTCATAGGAAAATATAAAATTAAATCAAAGGACGAGCGAGAATTCAGCCGTTTACACTGCCTCAGCCCCTTCCTGGATGCCTGCAAAATGTCAAGCAGATATAAACCGAAAGCATGCGATTAATGCTTCGTCTTTAAACTGAGCGGTTTAAGTACTGACTAAGCACACTCCATCTTCTTCCTTCATTTCAAAGTAAACAGAGGTGAGCAATGCCGCAGAAGAAAATACATTGCGGACTTTCAAGACCGTATGAACGCTACTCTCAAGACGCTGTGCTTTGTGTTACTTTTAATCTCTACATCGCCAGAAAAGGCGATGCAACAAACAAGTAACCAAGATAGAGCAACAAATAATTTTGCGAAATGAGACCAAGCGCTGCAACTGAACAAGCGTGGCTTTTAGAATGATAACACGGAGTGCAGTAAGCGGGACCAGCGCTGGCGGGATGCGACGGCGTTTTTCATTCCTTATTCACTTGATCTGCACGGTTATTAAATGTTGAACCGCACCTCACTCTGCGAGCGGCGCAGCTCCATAATGGCAGTGCAGCGACACAAGTTCAATATTTTGATGATTCTTATTTATAGAAAATTCGATTTCGTTCCCTTCCTGGGCCTTCGAACTTCGCTAGAGGCGAAGTTTAACGGTTTATTTACGATTCCACACTCGGACACGGCACTACTTCCGGGTTCGTACGAAAACAGACAGCTACATGCTAGAACGCTGCGACTTCCGTGAAGCCAGCAGCGAGCGGCCTTGCTCGTGTCCTGCCTCTTTTCTCCCCTCCCTGACAGCCGTAAATATATATATATATATATATATATATATATATATATACATATACGGGCAATGTTTCAAACCGTGAGCCATCCGCAAGGCTCAGAGCTGACAGATGCTAACATTTCATGAAGGACTTGAAAGTTCGCACAAAAATACTTGCAAAGAAAACTAAACAACCCTGACGTTTACGCGAGTCCTGCAAAATGTAAGTAATGAGAAAGCAATTTACATTAAATCATGCTGGGAGATTGACGAGTCTGAACTGTGACATGAGGCAATAAAAATAACCTCACATTCATTACACAACCAGGAAGACCCTTAAAATTTTTATATAACGAAAGGCCTGAAAAATGCGCAGGCTTAAAAAAACACGACGAAACAAGTAGTATAACTGCCTTTTTACTGTTGCTGGTGTACAGACTGATACAAGATATTTGATGTTTTCGATGCGAAAAACAAATAAGAGAATCCCAAATTAGCATAAATTCCTACACCAATTCTCCACGCGAGCCGACATTGCAACGTAGTATACCACCGAGAAAATGGAATAGTATACTGTTACAAAAAAATTCCGCTTACATCTTCATATATCAAATACTATAAGATATTTACAGCAGAAGTGTGGTATAATGGCAACTCATTGCGATCTTTTGTTTATACGTCTTCCAAAGTCATCAAAAAGCTGCAATATTCTGCTTCCGGGCCCTATCATATTCAAGCACAGATGCACCGCTAAGCCGGTGCCGAAGCAAATTATAATAGCGTACCAAAATTAAATAACTCCAACCTAGTTCCTCCTCCGTGAAGTAATTAAGATAAAACTGGCGAAAAGTAAGCAAAACGCTTCAGCAACGAACTGATGTTTGGTAAGACATGACCAAGGCTGCGATCGGCTATGATCACGTTGCACACACTGCTCTAAAGAAAAGATACACTCACCATAACACAACTCGCCGGCGGACTGCCGCGGTCGTCACAACTGGGGTGAAATCCACGATGATTAACGAAACTGCGACCCTGCTCACGATAAGCAGCACATACGATCTTTACGACAGAGGATTCAGTACATAAATAGGTACCGAACAGAGAAAGAGAGCTAGCGAAGCCACCACTGCGCCATTTCACGAATGCGCAGTAAGGAAAAAACAGTTAAATATATATACATACAGTATATACGCTAATACGTCGCTCACGTGTTCATGGCCAAGAACTATCAATGGCTTTCAAAATGGCCAGTGGCAGCGGAGCCACCTACGGCAGCCACGGCTCAAGCTACGGGCTGCGCAGCGTGGCGCCGCACATGCGAGAGAACCGGCCAAACAAGAACGCGACGATTCCGGCCGCGGCCGGTACCGCAGAGAAGTGGTAGGCTTAGCTCACCTTTGGACCCCTGCACCGCCGACGAGGCTTTGATTTCCGGTGATATCCTCTGATCGGGCGACTGTCTGCTTTTGATTCGGACTTTGTCATGCGCCCAGCACATTGGAGGAGAGGGAGACGCCCTCCTGGCAACGTTCCTCTGTGTCGGGCTTCCCTGTCGCATCAACGCCAGCGGCAGCGTAGGACGAACCGGCTTGCTAGACGCAGCAGCCGCAGCCACGGAGCTCGGCGATAGCCGGATCCGCTGAGGAGGGATTGCGGACATTGCGCGTCTGCACCGCAAGCAGTTCCAAGCCCTGAAACACTGCGCAGACTGACAACTCTGACGATGTGAAACAACGTAATCCTTCGTACTTTTAGCGCCCGACAAACCGTCCGCTATGCGCAAAGACTTGCCGGCGGTTGGCTGCCGCGAGCGTTGTTTACAGTGGCGATCGCCACAACCTACAACTAAACCAGACGGCAGACAATGAAACGGCTGATGATGGTTTTGCCGAAGGGCCAAGGCATGTGAACCTAGACAACAAAGAACGAAATGAAACGCACTCAACTAAAAAAATAATGCAGACGGCAGCGTAAAATACTCAGCACCACCACAGTTCCTTGCCCGTGCCGTCTGTCAAAAAAAAGCAATTCTCGCTCCCAGCCGGCGGCGGCGCCGGCGTGCACGCTGCCAACGAGAGCAAGGGTCACGTGGGCAAAGCACGTGACTGAGAAGCGCTCCTCCTGTTGGCCGGTTGTTCGCGCCGTTTATCAATGAAGAGGTGGGGCATACGCACACTACGTCACGACTTGCGGGTGCTCGGGCGTCGTCGTAGTAGCGTTGCAATCGACGCTGTGGTCGCGGCAGTCTCGCGCCAGCCGTAATGCCCTAGTAAACTACCATCACGCGGCTCTAGGCTGCTGCGTTGTGTGTACCGAGCCTCGAGGTTCTGCAATGACACAGGCAACTGTTTTGCTGGTGCTATTTGCTCTCTACTTTTGCTCCTGGGCAGCAGAAGCAGAGACTTCGGCGCGAGAACTATGAGGGGAGAAAACCTGGGCCAGGGGGCGCTGCGCCGCTGTGTGCGTCAGCGCCCTCCATGGAGACCCCGTCAAAATCTACGCGCAGCCCGGCCGCGTCGTCTGCTAGCCGCCGCATAGAAAAGCATGTTGTCGTCTGCTCCGCGCTGCTTTCTAGCACGTGTTTGCGCGCGCGCGCTCGGTTGTTTCTCTCCTCCTCCGGCCGCATTGTGGCCACCGTCCCGCTCTAACAATGAGGGGGGAAGAAGAAAGAAAAGAACTAGAAGGAAAATAATGACGGCGCACTTTTTTCGCGAAGCTTGTGTGGAAACGGTATCGGGATGGTTGTGGGCCTTTCTTTTTTTTTTTTTTTTTTTGGGGGGGGGGGGGGATATCTCGTACCGTTCGTGTGTCGTACTTCTCTAACTGGCGGTGCTGAAGCAGCCATCGTGGAACCGGGTCGGCCTCAAGAAACAGATATTCCTCATTAATGCGATCACTTTACGTCAATCATCCTATCCTCATACGCGATCCTGCTTCGGGAGCTCAAAACTGCGCGTTCGCTATAGGAGATAACTGAACTAGGAATTGCGCAGCGTAACAGTGGAATTAAGAAGACGAAGATTTCCGTGGAGAGATGTCCCCGTCTGCATGGAAAGTCGTCAGACATTTCCTCGCTGTTCGTCTCGTGGAGAGGAAACTGCCGCAAAAATGGCATGCCTCGGCTTCTGGGGAATGACCCAGGTCGTTAAGAAACCCCTCATCGTTAACGGTAGCTAGGTCATTGATTTCGGATGGCAGCGCCGCAGCAGTGAACTTCCCCTGGCCGATGTCGGCAGGAACCAAAGGGTAAGGCGGCATGCTTTGTGCCTTTGTAGGGAACGCATCCTAAACGCGCCGAAAACAGGCCCCACGGCGCCGGCAGCACTGCCTATAACGTTTGTCCCCAAAGAGCTGAATAGGCCCCTTTCAAGTGACCAGTCACAAAGGGAAAGGAAGGAGCACTCGAAGGCTGGACCCTTCATTCTGTGAACATGGACAGAGGCATCAAGAGGTGCCGCATCAAGTCCTTCAAGATACCTGTCGTTTGCCTCCCGCCTTCAAGCAGCGAATTCGCGTTCATTTTTTTTTATGTATTTCTGAGCCTGCCAACAAGCGCTCTTTGAAAACAATGTCCGGCGATCAATTAAGCATAATTTCTTGCTTTCAAAAGCACCGATAAAAAACATGCCTCCAGCCAGTCTCTATGTCAGCCGGGGCACAGAAAAAAGCAAAATTAAGAACTCCCACTGGCAAAGAGCGCCGGCTTTGCGCGCGAGAACGCGCCACCAACCCCCCTCGTCCTCACTCTCCTTCTCCCGCTCCGCGTGCACGCGCGGCTGAACGTAGCACGCGCTCCCGAGCGAGCAGGCTGGGCAGACTCCGCAGACAGCCACGCGCAGCGCGGGTGCGGATGCGCGTAGGTTTTGTAGTTCCTCTCCGCTCCGCTGGAAACCTCCGCGAGGAGCAGACGAATTTCGCCGCGCGGACTTCAGCGCCGGCTCGTCGGGGGGGTGCGGCGCCGTCGTCTGTAACGATCCGCTCGCTTCACAGCTCGAAAGCCCCGCGGCTGTTCCCAGGAATGTTCACAATGTATACCACGACAGGCTGTATAGCTAATAAAAGCAGTACTATGTTTCTCCTCGGTTCCCATTTCAGTGACGTAGAGGGTTCTATCGGTAGGGCGCAGTTGTCAGACCAACGTGGAGACGTCATGCATGCTGATTACCATTTTTATCGCGAAAGTGTCTTAAGCTTGCACTAAGAGAGACGGCACCTTACCGCACCTGTCAGGTCACGAAGGCGAGCAGTGAAACAATCGTTATTGGCGCAAGTGAACACTGTCGGTGCTTGGAGGTTGTGTAGCCTCTTACCTAGTCAGACACCTGCTCTCCTATCCGACACTGTTCACCATTGTGGGCGCTGTACCCCTAACGCTGTTCCATTTTCCTTTCTTTTTTGACAAACTTCTCCTGTACCATATTTACTTGCAAAATAAAAACAAAGAAAAATCATATGAGCCTGGACCTCTCTGGCACAGACATGTAAAAATGGAAACAAAGCATTTGGCGCAAAACCAGATATCCACTCATGACAAACCCAAGCTCGCTCTACTGCTACTCCCCCACAGCCATCCCAATCATCTGACCAAGGACACAAGTGCAAAAAGATGGAGTGAACTTTATTTCGACCAAAGAGTAGCAGCTCATCAACGTCATCTGCTAAATTTTCAGCTGCCTTTCAAGTGCACTAGCTTTAGCAGGTACTTTCGCGTTTTTCTTTCTCTTCTTTCGTTCCGGGTGTGCCTCTTGCTGCGCGGCACACCAGGGAGAGAACTGTGGCACACCAAACTCTCTCTCTCTCTTGATCAGTGTCGCAGCCCTCTAGCAGTTCGGAGAGGGTAAGCGAGTTAGGGTGGAATTCGAGTAAAAATGCAAAAACAAATAAAGGGAGAGTTTTACGACTCCCAGGCGGTGGCGGCGCGTCGGTTGAGGGGCGCCTGCTTTCGACCCGTCGTCGCCTCGGCAGGCAGAGGCATCGACTGGTACCGTTCACGCTCCCAGAGCTGGCGCGCCGCCGCCTTGCGTTTTGCGTCATTGCTTGCTGTCCATCTTTGTCCCTGCAAGCCGGAATGTCCCTTTTTCTACTCCTGACTACTTCGCTGTCGGGTAGCGTCGAAAGCGCTGCTGTTTGTAACAACTGCGCTCTGAGAGAGCGCAAAGTTCCGTGCACTACTTGTTTAATGAACGCACTAGGTACTCGAACTACTGATAGCAACAGTAATAAAACGAAGGATGAGGGAAAAAAAAAAAAGGGGGGGGGGTTGAATTCTGACTGCAAAAGGGTATACGAGAGTGAAGTATTGCAACAGTAGTAAAATAATGCATGAAATGGGGAGATATATTGTTTAAACTTGATAGCGCGAACAGCAAAAGCGCCCTGCCATTGGCTTATGATGATCGTACGAGGAATGCATCGCATGCATTTTTCTTCTTTATAGGAGGAGGCGCGCTTTTAAAGACGCTTATAAGTTTTTAAAACGGTGACAGAGCAAAGTTCATTGCTTTCTCATAACGCACTCCATTTCCGGAGGAAAAAGTATACATGACAGCACCTCAAGGCCGATAATATCCGAACCTGGGCGCAACTCAGTGTATGAGAAGCGGCACCGTGTGGAGTCGAATTCTTCGTCGCGTATTGCACTCGTCTATAAGCTTGAGAACACCGCAGCTGCCGCAGCGAGCACAAACACCGCGTTGTTGGCTGCACGACAAGGAAGTCGGAGACCTATCTTTGCCTGAATTCATGGGAAAATGCAGAGGCCACTGCAAGCCACTGCACATTCAACGCGCCAGGTGGTCTCGGGCCCAGGAGTCGAGTACGATCGACGTGCCGCTCCAACCGCACGCGAGAAACGTGGCACCGTGAGAACACTTGGATACTTTCTGCTTTCGACGCGCTTATTTTTTTGTTTATTTGTATTTCATAATACTGTGGACCTCATGTAGTCCAAGCAGGAAGGTCAGATAGCAAAACAATTTCAATAAGCTATAAAATGTGTACAGAAGAATAAAATGTCTTAACACATCACACAAAAGCCAACAAAAAGTCACTTAGATACACTGCGCTACATTACATTAACTTTATTATTTTTTTTTTTTTTTACAGTACAGTGTTCAGCGTCCTTTCAAAATTTTCACTGGTGAGAACAGATTCAGGCAATAAATTCCACTCGTTGATTGTGCCCGGAAAGTATGAATACTTGAACAAATTTGTTTTCGCGAAGTGCGATGTTAAAGCATGGATGTGAAGGTGACGAGTGTTTCGTGTCGTTGACGGTGTAACACAGAATGAAGAAGAAATACCTAACTTTCCTTGAAGAAGTGAATGAAGAACACTAGACGAGCAATTTTGCGTCTTATTTCAAGCGTTTGATAATGTCGGCGCTCATTAAGGCAAATGGGGAATCAGTCTAAAATTTATTATAAATGAATCGTTTAGCTGGCGATGCGTGCAGCTCTTCTTACCTCGGGAGAAGCAAGCAATCTCAAAACGACTTCTCGAAAAATCCATGGTCTCAGTGTTCTTATGGCAGGCAATAGACATGTGGCAGAGCATTAAACAGATCCGCATTAACCCAACAAGTCTAAATCAATCGATCGATCGCTCGCTCGCTCGCTCACTCACTCACTCACTCACTCACTCACTCACTCACTCACTCACTCACTCACTCACTCACTCACTCACTCACTCACTCACTCACTCACTCACTCACTCACTCACTCACTCACTCACTCACTTGCTCGCTCACTCTCTCATTCACTCGCTCGCTCACTCACCTACTCACTTCTCACTCATTCACTCACTCATTCACTCGCTCATTCAGGCAGTCAGCCGGTCAGTCCTCCCTTAATAAGAAAAACAAACTTATACACGTACACGTGCTGGAGCCCCAAGGATAAACAATACGTGCAATTAGATGTATTTCGCGAGGAAGGGTAATTACAGCTCGCGCAAGACGTCATTGACTGGCCCTGGACCTAATCAATTGTCTGATGATGATAAGAATAGCAATATTTACGTATATTTTTACGACCCTCTCAGCGGTTTCTGCCACCTTACCTTTCGATTATTAATAATGATAAAAAAAAAATCTGGAGTGGCGTTCTCTTATGTGTGGCCTTATGGCGTAGTAGTGCAAAAAAAGAAAAGACTGTCAAAGCAAGTGATGCTTTAAAATATACCAGCTCCTCAAATAATCGCGATTCTTTGTTTTTTTATAAGGAAACCGCACTGAACCTTATTATTTCCACGAGAAAAGCGTGGTCAAATTGAGGCCACCCCCAAATTTCCACTCTAGCCATATCCTCCAAGAGTGGCTGTGCAGTCTATCCCTGCGTGAAAGTGGGGACGCGTCCGATTGCCTGGATTGATAAAGCCGGAATTCTTCAGCTGGTTTCTTCCGAAAACTACCTGACAAAAGCTTATTTGAACGTGAAATCTAAGTAAAATATCTTCAAAATAAGTTCGCGCTTAAAGTTACAAAAAAAAAAATGATCGCCCGAACGGGGGCTCGAACCCCGGACCGTTAGGTTAAAAGCCTAACGCTCTACCGACTGAGCTATCCGGGCGGACAAGGACATCTGTGTCTAAAAGCTTTAGTGAACCATGTTGTCCCCATCATCAGCATTAAATTTTGTTTTAATATTTATTTTTTTTTGCCTTTTTTATTTATTTATTATTATTATCACTTTTTTTTTTTTTTTCAGGCAGTGACTCCACCACACAACAGGACCCTGGTACCCTGTTTCGGTTCCCATACGCTCGCAAACAGGTCTGAAAGGCAATGCTTCCGAAACATATTGAAATCGAGGAATTTTACTCTGTATACAGAGGTATGCTGAGAGGAAAAATCATTGTAGCGTTGGAACCAGCGAAACTCTTCGTTCTCTCTTCTTCCCCCAAACCGCCGCTCGCTAAGGCCACACGTGGTTGATTGAGAGGCATGTTGCACCGCCACCCGACTTATACGTGACTGTCGACACCTGGCACGGCTCCAAACTCGTACGGGAGACTTATTGCATTGATGCGTCCTCGGATCTCAGTGTCGGGCACTATAGATTTATCTGGCACGTCCGTAAACGGACTGATAGTGGGCACGAAATAAAATCCAAGGAGTTGCGGATGAAAATAGAGCGGCGAGAGACAAAGAACACAGGACTCTGCCACTTTGCTCATGCTGGAGTTCGATCGTCCAGGCTTTCGTCTTTTGCCGAGAGAAAAATTCAGTGGCAAAGCGCGGGATATACGAGATGAAACAAAAACAAAAGAAAAAAAAATACCAAGTCTGAAAGCCAGGCGGTCCGCTTTCTTTGGTTCATTATTTAGAGGAGGAACCAGCTTTCTACTCTGAGCCTAATAGGACTCGTTCGCACTCGTATGTAGTCAGTTTTACGCGTTCTGTTAAATGACATTTTCTTGTATATGATCAGGTTGATTGTGAATCAGTCAGATTCTATTTTTTATAGCCTTTCGGCGCGCGCCTTGAAAGACAATGAACTCGTAGCCGGTAAATAAATAAATAAATAAATAAATAAATAAATAAATAAATAAATAAATAAATAAATAAATAAATAAATAAAAGCGTTGGCGCATCGCTTAATAGCTAGCCTCAAATGTGGGGAGAGAAGGTGCAAATCAAGTAACAAACGACGTACTGCTCAGAAGTCAGCTATGATGCAATGCTGGAATTTGTAGCATCGCAAAGTTTCTGAATCTCACCCTGTCTTAACCAGTGGTTTGGAAGCTTCTAAAATAAGATAGCCAACGGCCATCTCTCCCCGAGTACTGGGAACTGATTGACCGTAGCAGGTGCCCGAACTCAACCAGATTAATGCGCCGGGTTATGCGTCTGTCATGAAGTTATAAATAATAGTCTCTTGGATATATTCAGTAGTATAACCAGGGCTTAAAGTCACGGGAGTTTCGGGGGGTCTGAGACCCCCCCCCCCCCCCCTTCTAGTAATGTCTAAGAGGGGTCCAAGACCCCCCGAGTTTGAAAGTATATAAGGACTGTATGTGAGTGGTTTATGTCAGTGGTGTAATCGGAAGATTTCTTCTCTCGTTTCGACAGTTTCACTGTGAGTATTAATAAGAACTACTAACACGTTTTCGAAAACCAGAGATGGAATAATGGTTTGGTTGGTTTCTGGGGTTTAACGTCCCAAAGCGATTCAGGCTATGAAAGACGCCACAGATGGAATAATAATTTCTCCACATTATATTAAACGATTCGCAAAACAGTGGAGAAATCAAAGTGGAGAGATGGAATAATTATTTCTCCACTATGTATTAAACGATTCGCAAAACAGGCAACCATCCGCTTTATCTCTTTCCCTCTTTATTTCCCTTTCCACCAGTGCTCGAATCACTGCAGACCACCCTTCGATAAAGCCAGACTTTAAGCACTGAGTTTAACACTCGTATTCACTCCTATTAGGAAGCTCCCAGTGGAGAGTTCGAGGACGTGCTTTGAAATGCAGCCTGTACACTGCGCATGACGTAATTTCAGTTTGTTTCAGGTATTCGGAAGTAAGGGACACGTTAACAGCTTCATTGGCGAGTTTCAGCACTATGGTAAGACACCTGGAAAGCTTTCCTCCACTTCGTTTCCCGGGCAGCGCGAGCCTCCGTCTGCGACCAGGCACATTTACCGAGTCTTTTTACACATTTGCGCAAGTCTTCTGTACACATTGTCACCCGTTACAATCCTATTTCTTCCCCTCGGACAGATAGCGATAGTCTGAGCCGACCGTTCTGTCGTTCCTTGTAAATAAACAGCTCTCGAGCTCTGCAGGGTCCCTTGCCACGTACCTGACCAAAAAAAAAAAAAATACTTTCAAAAGGATCGCTTTCGGTGGGAATATTTCGAGGGCTTTTAAAATATGCATACATGTACGCCTCATGACAATGCCGCCCAATCATATTTATCGGAGGAAACCGACTGTTCCTTTTTTCTCGTTATGGCAAGGTTTGTTCGGCAGGAAGAAAAATATAAATTATGGCTGAGAAAATCGAATTTGAAAATTTTTGCCGCATCTTAATTAAAAATCTCGAAGGTCTGGTTGCCGCCGTTTTAAAGTGAATAAAAGTGTACCATATTCCCCACTTTTGGCGGCGAGAAAAGGAGCACCCATTAACGGAGTTTTGGTTCATAGGACTTTTTGCCAATCCCTGTAAGTCGGCTTTCCTGCATACCTGCGTAGCTCTGTTTATTTTCTCAATGTTTTTTTGTTTTTTGTTTTTTGAAATCACACATGTTACGGGCGCATATTTGCCGGACCAAAATACAAGACGGTTCAACGCAGAGAAGGAGTAATTAAAAAAATATTGTTCCAAATAAAAAAAATCTGTAAGAACAAACTGTCTGACACGGTGGACACTAAATACTGCAAAATTAGTTAGCCAGTCAATTATCAAAAACGCGCTGATTACCTAAATTTAATTACCACATTTGGATGGTTAGTTCCTATAGTGATTTCGAAGCCGCGATTAAGACGATGCCTTTGAAAGGAAGAAAATATCATTTTCTAAATCCCTGCAGCGTGAGGAAATCGGATGTTTCTTTCCGTACGAAAGCTAAACTGACCACAAGAGATGCATAGGAAGGTACGTCTTTAAAGGAGCAACATCCGATGATGACGTGACGCAGTGGCAACCGCGCCAAATTCGAACTGCCTGTTCTACTGCGACTTGCAATTCGCTTTATTTCGCTCCGTCCATCTCAAAATAAATAAATAAATAAATAAAAGTTACCCCACCTCTTCAAAGCACTTATATTCCACGCAAGGTAATACATATTTGAAGCACAGAGCTATTCAATATTACTAGCTGCGAAACTTCGCATAGGGCCCCTGTAAAAAAAAACGGCGGTTTTGACTAATAAAAATTCGGGTGGCTATCGGCGCCCACGGCCACAGAAAAAAAAACTGTGTCTGAATTACAAACTTTCAGGCTGTTGAAATGCACAACCACCATGAAAATAACATATGATACAGTAGCAGGGGATAAAATTCTTAGAAATAAAAGTCGTAGAGGTAATTAAGGGGAAATGGAAAGAAAGGAAAGAAAGGTGATTTCCAGAAGGCAATGATGGCAACAGCAGAAAGCTTCTATTCACTGCTTCTACTATGGCGCGACAATTCATAGGCACCCGAAAAGCGCGTGTAAAATCAGTCACTTTTTGAAGCGGAGTTAAAGCTCCGTGTGAAGCATAAATGAAGATGTATTATATATATAAAAAAATGATCACGCAGTTGGCAATGGCTGACATTTGCCTTGTTGGTTCCAAGCTGCGAGGCAAAATAATGTATGTGACCGGCGCAACACCACCAAGCTTTTTTTATTTTTTTTTTTTATCTTGTGCAGCCCAGTCCACACGTTGCGAATGATGTTTTTGTCACTCTCAAATCCGAATCCGTGAAATGCAAAGACGAATATAAGACGGTGCCAAGTCAGACTACAATGATAGAGCAGTACACTGCAGGCAATAATCGGAATTACGTACAGTCGTGAGCAAAAGTGGTATACAACACTCAGCGGGAGCGGAGCTCGGGAAAATCGCATTGCAAGGCCATCTAGCACTAGCTATCTAGGATCAAGACAATAGTGGTGCTGCCCCGTTTTATGCATATACATGTGCCACTGTCGCTGTCCCTTTCGCTATAGGTGGCATTTAGATGCAGTTTTCCCGAGCTCCGTTACCGGCTGAGTGTTATACTATACCACTTTTGCTCACGACTGTACATATACGTGTGCGCGAGGTTTGTCGATCGCATTGGCAAAAAGCTGGTAAAAAGCAGGTACTCATTCCCTTGGGGCACAAATCAATACATGTTGGCCGGGATTACATTGGTTAGTAATATCAGTCCAGCAGATACAGTTAAAACTCGATTTGACGAAGCTGAAGGGAGTCATATGAATTACTTCGTTCAAATCGGGAACATCGTTATATTGAGTAAGACATTTCTCGGCCACCTAATTCGATAACTCCTATTTATATGGCGTACCGGCCTCCGTGGCGCTATTTTGGCAAAGTGTAATTGGATCGAAAATGAAATTGTGGCCCGTGGGCGGTTTATAAGCGACACCGCTATAGCGCGTATGAAAAGAAACACAAAAAATCGTTGCCACAAAAAGAACAGTTCAAGCAGACCACAAGTTTATCTCCCCACCAAGAATTCGATGATCTTTGATTGCGTGCATTTTGTAAGATGACCGCACGAATTCTTCTTAAGTTGCAGTGTGTTCAGCACGTCTTCCGTCCCTCGCGTGTTCCAGCAAACTGATGCACCAGACAAAATGCATCCAACACCAAAGTTCGGTAAAAGCGGGACGAAAGTGCTCCGCGATGTCACCGTTGGCTCACAGTCAATAAATTTTTTAGCACTCTCTACAAACCAGATAAATGTTAGGAACTTTTCCACCTTCATTTTTCGAAAAAGGTTTGTTAAATCGGAACAGATGGCGAAATCAGATTCGTTATTTGGAATCATTGCACCTTTTTTACGTCTGAGGGGGAACTGGAATATATTCGTTAAATCGGACGTTTTGTTAAATCAGGTTTCATTAAATCGGGTTTCGTTAAATTGAGTTTTGACTGTATGCGAATGTAAAATTTGTTATTTTCATAAATCTTGAATAAATGGCGTTCCAGAAAAAAAAAACAAAAAAAAAAACAGGGGCATTATAACTTTTAGACACCCCTCGGAAATTCGCAAAAATATTTCCCTGTCAGTCAGCAATTCAGTCTAGCGCGAAAGCTGATCCTGACGATTTCCAGCACTTCTAATTTTTTCCCGTCGTGGAGGCCCGTTAGCTAGGGCACTCGAGGCTGCTGAACAAATTAAAGGACGCGAGATCGAATCACGGCCGCGGCGGCACGAACGCCTAGCTTTCCACTTCCATCGTAAAGAGGCCACGGCGGCCGCTTTACGATGGAGGCGAAAAGATAGGCACTCGTGTACTGTGCGATGTCAATGCACCTTAAAGAACCCCAGGTGATCGAAATTTCCGGCGACCGCCACTTCGGCATATCTCATAGTTTGCAGTCACTTTCGTACTTTAAACCCTAAAACCAAACAAAACTTCTCCGTCTTTCATTCAGTGTATAATCTCAATAAATCGATTCATCAAATGAGGTCGAAGCGTGAAACCGAAATACTTTATGGGACCCGCTTAAAGAGCGCCGTCAAAGACGTAAGCAGGAAACTGTGTCGACATATTCAGAATCAAACACGCAGGATCACGGGTGCCCCTGAATTATACTAGACCAGCTTGCAGGCCAGCCCGACTAAATGAGCACACATGCGACGATCACAGGAGCGAGGCCGGCGGAAAACGTTTCTCGATTTTTTAGAAGCACAAACGAACAAAAAAGCGGAGGAATTCGAAAGGATTGATCATCCGTACCAAGCGGATAAAAATACGAACCCTTATGTGTGAAAAACAAAGAAAACGAAATAGGGAGCGTAGGAAAAAAATTGACGCCGAGCTATCATTAAAGCAGTAAGAAATGGAGAGCAAATTATTAAACCTGAGCAAGAAGGAAGGAAAGAGAAAGAAGGGAGAAAAGCGAATAAATAAACAAAAAAGAGCCTTTAACGACTTGAAAAGAAGGGCAATGTAGAGAAAAAACACCGGTAGGCAAAAAGGACCCAGACTTCCTGCGCATAGGACATTCGGCGCGTTGAGCAGCTGTCGCCAGGCGAGGAGCGGCCCGGAGCCGAGCCCGTTTCGCCCGGCTCCGTGCGCACCGCTGCACAGTAGCTCACCTCGCATGCCCCCTTCGGCGACCGGCGGCGGCGCGTAGAGAGGGGATCGCCGCTGGACGCCACCGTAACGGGAGCCCGGCAGTCTGTGGTGCACGGCGACGGTGCAGAGCAGAGCCTTCCTTCCTTCCCGGCTGCGGAGGGAGAAAGGGAAGGAGAGGAGGCGGCGGCTGCCACAGTGTATTGCTGCGCGTATACAGTGCTGCCTCACCATGGGGAAGACCTCGCCGTACTCCCCTTCCTTCGTGGGGAAGAGGCTGCACAGACGAGCCAATTCAAGGTCGAGGGCAGGCCGACGCCGGGGCTTGCCTGCAGCGCTGTGGCATCGATCGGCCCGCGTCGGATGCTCGGGCTTTTCACCTAAGCTCCTTCTCGCTACACTTCCCGGCCTCTTCCTCCCCTTCTCTCTCCTCTCATTCCCTCTCCGCACGTCCGCCACTGCGGCAGCAGCAGCACACATATGTGCTCATTCGCGGCCTTCGTGTTCTTGCCAGAGACGAAGGAAGGCGGTCGCGAGAGAAGGGATGGAGTCTGAAAGGAAGAGGCTCCTTTCCGCTAAGTCCGCATCAGCGCTGTCGAATCGGGAGCAGCCGGCCTGTGACATTCCGCGGCGCACGCGCACGTTCAGGTACTTGCATCCTGCTGAGATTCTTTTGCTCTTGGAACAGAAGCGAAATACGAAATTGAAAGAACTGCCACCGCACATCGCGCAGAATATGGCGCAATAGTACTTTACCTTATTCTGAAATCTAAGTGTTGGCGTAGAAAACGCAGAATCAGGTAACTAGAGCGAGCTGCGGTGGAGGGATGGGAAGCCATGAAGGAAGTGGAAGTGATTTATTTTTTTCCTAGCAGCCAGCCTAGATGGTTTCGACAGCCGCAATCTGGCACTAACCATGGCACTACACTTACCTGCGGGCTGCTGTTAAAGGACATGAAAAAAAGCAAGACGGACTTTTCGGCCCCAAGGTAATGAGTTCGAAGTGGTAGCTCGGTTTCAGCAGTGACTCACCGTTTATTATCAGATGGAGCGCCGCCTGGAGGGCCACGCACTCAATAAACGTTGTAGGTGATAAGCACGAGTGCCTGACCGTCGCCACGGGTGGGGGGGTATGTCCAAACATATCATTCCAGCGCCAGCCCCGATTACAGGGTATAGATCAGTGTACACGAGGGAATCACGACAATCTGGCAACACGTCTGCCCGGGAATGTCGCTTGACCACAAGATGGTGGAGACCAGTGATAGTGGTAAACTGTAAAGGCTAAAATATGCTCCAATGCACAAGCAGAAGAATGAACAATTTAACATGCCCCGCCCCCTCCCTTCGCACATATACACATGTTGTTTAGCGCCACAGCCTCTACGTTCCTGCGATCAACCATTGTAACTGAGATACAACTATGCCATCATTGATGTATGTTTGTGACGCTGATGTATCCTTCGTTCCCCTATTTTCACTTATCTTTCTTTCTCCTCCCACATTTCATCTCATGATCTCCCATCCGCACTCGCCTGCCGTGTTTACCTCCTTTTTCAATGTTGCTGTTAGCCCCAAATAAAAATGGCCCATACCTATTACGGTAGATTGACTGAGACACAAGGGGTGAGTTGCGACTGTCGGAAGCTCTTTGAAAAAAAAAAAAAAAAAAAAGAGAAGGAATAATAGTAGTTTTTCTTTTTTTTCTAGACAAAAGGCTTGACGATGGAAATGTTGGTTATCTGTGAACTGGAACACTGAACGCAGAGTAATTGTTTTAGCACGAATTGAGATGCATGCACGAAATGTTCCCAGTTCTCATTGACTGACTATCAGTCAATGGTAGTCAGAATGAGACAGAGAGGAGTTCTGAAAGGACAGTGACAGAAAAAAAAAAATGAATCAAGCGGAAAGGCAGCTCAGAAGAACGTGCTGGGCTATGTATGAATAAGCCTCGAATTGTAAAGCCGTATTTCTGGTCTCCGAGACCTTCGATTTCTTTTTCATTTGATCGATTTCGGCGTCGTATTGATTTGACAAAACATGGAGCTGGTAAACGTAACTTTCCCAGCTTGCACTCCCCCCCTCGTCTCGACACTGACGACTGCGAAATGATTCAGGCAGCCAAGACTAAGCGATTTTGAAGTTTCATATTTCGGTGGCCTACTAGGAGAAAAGGACGAAATAAGTCGTGGTCCCGATGTCTAAATGCGTCGTGCTGAGCTCTGATTTTCAGATTCCTGCGAATAGATAGCTCGCGGTCCAGCGTTAATCAAATCAAATCTTTATTTTCATCATCCAGGTGCTAGGGGTGAAGGCGAAAAGTTCGCATTCCGCACCTGCATTTCCGTACAATGTTTAAATTATTTTTATTCAGCATGCACATTTCCAAAAGCATAGCAAAGTAATTGCATTTCAGAAGAACATAATCGCGCACATGTCTTGCTTGTTTTGCCTGTACGAAGGAAGGAAAGAAGCAAACGACGGCACAATAAATTGAGACATCAGAATTTGATGAGACTAACTTAAAGGGAAGCTGAAGAGTTTTTTGAATTTATTAAGATGCTCACGTGTGGATGTGGGGTCCTTATAAATCATGCGGGTGAAATTTTTTTGCAGATTCATTGCTTAGGAGCGACGTAATCGCCGTTTAAATTTGCGCGGTAGCTCCGCCTCCCGCCGTCCGCCGAGCGCTGCTGATGACCCTGACGATGCGAGCCGAAACCGGAAACCGCGGAGTGATGACGTCAAAACTGGTGATCGTCGCTTCGCAGCCTCCGCGACTGTACTTCTTTCTGCGTGTGTGCCTGCATAAGCTGCTTGGAGCTGCACTGTGTTTCTGTATTTGTGCGTTTTTGTTGTAAGGTACAGAAACGTGTACAGTATCGAGTGACCTGGTGGACCCATCATGCCGGCGTTCTGCGCAGCCTTCGACTGCACGTACACCGGCGCCTGCGACGGACGATGTGATCTTTCACTATTTCCCGCAAAAGAAGAAGCTTTCCGCGAAGTGGGTCACTGCAGTTAAGCGAAAGGATTTCAAGCCGTCAAAGACAACCGTACTATGCTACGTGTATCAGTGCTATGCTACATTTGCTCGCCTCAAAATTCACTCATTACCAAATGACGTTTCCAATACGTGGAGGTGCTGACACTGCTTTTGTTCGAGTCAAAATCACCGCTTGAGCCAGCATCGTTTCTTTCTTGGGGAGGTTTGCTCTGCATAGACCGATCCCACCGACCGATTTGCGCATGCGCCGGGTTTCCGCTTGTTGTAGTCGGCTGGTCAGCGCGAGCACATACGACTACACTCTCCGCAATCTCCGTTTCACATGAACTCAACGCATACTTCCCATACCTCACTGCGAGAAAAAGTCGTTGTCACTATTACAGTGACTGTTCATGTTACAGTGACTGTTGATGCAAAGCAAGCGCTCTAGGGGCCTTAATTTTTGTTCTACCAGTAGCCTCCGATTCAGTTGTGAGGAGCTTGTAGGAAATAAATGAGGGCTGCGTACAAAAATCGTATCACGGTAATTTATGGTTCTGGTAATTGATGGTTGATTGGTGTATGATAGGCGATGGCGAAATAAAGAAATTATTGTAATTAATTGATAAATTAAAGAAAAAATGAATAAATTGGATAAAGACAGGTTCAACGGTGTCAAAATGCTCAGGATTAAAAGCCGATGAATGATGATGCTAACAGAAATTTTAGATTATGTAATTAATCAATTATTAAGTGACCTAATTGAAAAAATGAGAAATTAGAAAAAGGGGTTTCAATGTTGACAAAATGGTCGTAATCAAAGCCAGTGTTTGATGATCTAATAAAGTAAATTGAAAGTGTGTATTTGCTCAAATATCTGAAGTAACAAAAACAAAAAAAAACAATAAACGGGGTTCAAATGTGCTAAATTTCATAAAACAAAAAGTCAATGATTGATAGACTAATCAAGAAAATTTAGAGGCGGAACTGACCAATCATTTATTCAAAATAGAGAAAAAACTGAGATTATGAAGATGGGTCAAATACACAAAATAAAAGTAAATGCTTGATGACGATAATGAAAAAATTAAAGCATAAAAGTGACCAAATAAATATCTCAATGATTGTATGAAATGAAAAAGTGCACTTAACGATGTCAAACTAATTTTGACACCTTTGAACTACCTTTTTTAATAGCACAGGATTTTCAATCACTTCCGTTATTTTTGATCAATTACGCACTCTAAATTTGATCATTTAGCGCCCTCTAGCATTGACTTCTTATCCTGGACATTTTGACACCTTTGAACCCCCTAATTTTTTGAATTTTGACGTCTTTCAAGTATTTCAGTTAATTAACCAATTGCACACTTTAAATTTTCTTTTTTAGTATCATCACGCGTTGGCTTTTTATTTTGAGTATTTGACACATATCAACCCACTTTTTCTAATTCTTCATTTTTGAAATATTTCAATTACTTAATAGATCAATTACACACTAAATTTTCCGAATGGCATGATCAAGCACTGGCTTTAAAGTACAAATAACTTTGACAGCATTGAGGCCCTGTTTTTATTTTTAATTTTTTTTCCATTTAATTACACATTCTAAATTTTCATAAACAGAACCATTTAGCACAGGCCTTTCATTCGGATAATAGAACACACAAGTTTTCATTTTTCAATTATTTCAACTAATTAAGTGGCAAATTACACTAAATTTTCTAAGCATCATCAAATTGTCTTTTCATCTGAGCATTTTGAGACTATAGAACCATGCATTTCCCGATTTCTTTTTTCTTATTTAATCAATTAATCACATTGATTCCATTAGCTCATCGTCCCCAATCAAATATCAATCAATTATCAATCAGTAGAAGGACAAATTACCAGCGTAAGGTTTTTGCGCAGTGCTCCTTATTTCCGACATGCGGTGCCAACAACTATTACTTCTACTACTACAACAGCGCCGACGGCTATTCGGCCGAACGAGCTGTATAAGCTATTGCATAAATACATAACACTAGAGTAATATATGTGCTATGTGCTGTTACAGCGCCCAGGAACGAGACAGATGAATTTTTCCAATGCACTAAGGCATACACACGAACTAAAAATTGTTCGGAAACATGGCGCGCAGGCTGTCCGGGCGACTGGAGTAGCCAATTGACTACGTGTACCAGCATGCACCGCGACAGCGGCAGCATCGTGAAACTGGCCGGTGGAATCAGTCTATTGGTTCGAACATATAGGCCATGACACCAAGATCCTCCGGGTAATCGTCCATGTGTTCCATCGTCATATAAGAAGCAAACCAGCAGCATCAAACCACCGTGCGCCGCGCTTAATATGCAGCGGCGCGACCGCTCCGGGGCCCACCGAGCAAACACCTTTGTTGACGTCACAAGAGGCCCAACCAATCACAGGAGGCAGCGCGGCGCGCGAGGTGGCCCGCCGCTGCTACTGGACTTTTCGCCAAAATAAAAGAGGTTTGCGCTTTCCTTTGCCTGATTTCGATGAGAAATTCGAATTCCGAGGGTGGAAAATAGTAAAGTGCACCTCTTCACTCAATTTTTCTGGGAAACCTTTCAGCATCCCTTTAAGCAGTTCAATATAATGATGCCAAAAAATAAATGAGTATTTGGCGTTCGTAATTAATCCTTATCTCTTAAATGAACAATTCATTGTGATTTCATGTGGCATGAGTGTGTTCTCTCATTTTTAGCTGAGCCAAGACCTTAAAAAAATTTCGAAGGGTATTTTTGTTTTGCACCGCTTCATTAAACTGGTACTATATTTTTAAGTTATTGGAGTGTTTCAAAAGCAATAAAAAAAAAAGAAAAGGTGTTGTCGTGACGCCAAGAGGGATTTTAGCAATGTCATGCAGCCTGCGTGCTTACATTATGATACGTAGAATTTTTCAAAACGGTAAAATCGTATAGTTTAGGACAGAAGCCAAGATCAAATGTACAGAAATAACTTTACGTATTGTGGAAAAGCGCAGTTTTCTTAAGATACCAACTCTTTTTGACAACTTGTCAGGCTAGGAGCGTTATCAATATGTGCCAAGCATGAAAAATACATCTTTTAAAAATACTAATACGCTTTCCACAACAGAGGCAACGTCCAAAGGCATCGAAGTGAAAGGCCAATATAGCACACTAATTGATTTCTTCGTCTAGAAAGCGCGGCGCTCGTTTGCTTATGTTAATGTGTTTATTATGAACATGCTATTTAAAAGGTGTAGGCACTTGCTCACTTGTTCAGTTAAGTCGTTAGAGCTAGAGGTGCAGAATTAAAAGGTTCATGCCATCAGCATATATAATGAGTCTTGCCCCGGGTCTATGAAAATGATGTCATTTATCTAAGTAATAAAATTGATGACCCCAGCACGCTACCCTGCGAAATTTCAGCTAAAGCTGATTTTAGGTAGGGTATATTGTTGTTTATTGTGACTTGCTATTGCAGAAATGATATATATGACTTCAGTACTTCAGTGTATCAAGAAAAACTTCGCGGAAGCCATAGAAGTCAAGTTAAGCCAGCACTGTTCGATTACTAATATGATCCAATCCCTCGGAGTACTCTGTAAATATATCTAGAGGGAATTGTTGCAGTTCAAATAATATCAAAATTAATGTTTTTGATGTCAGCTTACTTTTTCGGAGTTATGCTGTTCTTAAAGGGCAACTGCATCACTTTTTGAGAATCTCCCGATATTAAAAGATCCAAATCGGTTGTAGGTAATGCATGCAAATTTTCTTTCTCTTTAGTTTTTTTTTTTGAGGGGGGAGGAGGAGGGAAGGGACAACATTCAAACTAATGATATCTTCCAAGATTAAAACTTGAGTATCTCCTCACAGCAGCGAATAACTCTGGAGAGCCTCAGTGATGACTGCACGGAATGTAATACAGTCAAACCCGGATATATCGAACTCGAAAGGTATCGCGAATTAGTTAGATATATCGATAACTCGATGTATAAAACGTGCCAACAGATGAGCTTCCATGTAACCCAGAAGCGTGCATATGGTTGACCTATGCTAGCGGCGCGTTTATTGCCACGGTACGCGTCCAGCCGGCATATTAGAGAGATTTAGCTTACCGTGATCCGCGATCAGCCACCGTGACCATTTACCGCGCGTGGACGGGGCGCACAAGCTGATTGGTCCCGACACGGCAGGTCTATGTGCCGACATCAAGTATGTGGCGCCATCTATCGGCGTCAAAGGGATCTGAGCATGCGCAGTGGAACGCGCGTTATAGTACTAAATATCGCGGTGGCGGATCACGGTAGCGGATCGCGGATCGCGGTAAGCTAAATCTCTCTATTGTCGGCCCACTGCTCGCCGCCCACGGGTGCAGCTTTTTGCGAGGTGCACATGCGCACACCCGCGCGTCGAACACCACTTCACGACAAGCACTGAAAAGAGGAGAGCATCTCTACGCGCCGCTCCATGTGCGGGGTGTCAGTCACGTCTTGTGCCACGTGGCACAAATGCCTTTACGGTTGGGGCTGACAACAAAGCTGCTGCAGACGGTGCTTCGGGAAAAGCCACTGCTGATCATAAGAAGCCTAATTCTAGCTGTTACTGGTACACTATAAACGTAAGAATAACTCAGTTCAAATACAGTACAGTTCGTTTATTCTCCTTCAGCAGCTAAGTAGGCCGAGCGAGAGCCGACGCAAGCGTTCGGTCAGCAAGGCTGGCTTCACCGCACAACTACCAGTGCACCGGACGTTTGCTTCCTCACATGGCAGCAGTGTTGCGCTGAAAACTATCATACCATACCAAAGACTGGCTTTGATCGGACACGATGTTCATCTCGTCCAGTGCTTTTACAGTGCTAACGATGCCAGAAGGCCGCCAAGGATGCGCAGCCGAACGTGCTCCGCGCGCGTAAAGGAATCGACCGCATGGAACCATTAGAAGAAGCGCCCCTTGTTGCAGGGGCGTGGCGCGCAGTTTGATATTTCGATTCTTCCACTGAACGGGAGTTCAATAAAGGCGAAGACCACTTCTATACTTTTGCATAGGATTTTTAAGGGGACACATTCTGAGTGTACGATATAAGCAATAATTCGATATATCCGGGTTCAATATATCTGGGATCGACAGTATCTCTAATTTCGGTTGAAATTCGCCTGCGCCCTGTCACGCGTTATCAGATGTCGCCAAGCATCGCTTCTAGGTGGAATTGTTTTTACCTCTTCTAGTAAAGGTTTCGATGCGGGAAGTGTACTGATACCCTCTATGACTTCACCACGTGCCCCCCATCCGACACTCTGTTGTGCAAGTAGTCGCTGTTCTAATTGCTGTTTGGCGCCGCTGTTTCAAATGTTGCTCTAAAATATTTAACTTGCGCAAAATAGAAGCTTTGAACACTCGACCGCTCTGAACTCATGGAATTCTCAAAGAGGTGCAGTTTCGCTTTAAGGAAGATCTTTGCTTGGCTAGCAGGTTTAACTTCATTGAACCATGGAGTGTAATGGGGCCGTGCGGGGGCCCAGGGGCTTCCGGGTCCCAAACTCCTCTGCTTTGCTAATAAAAGATTTGTCTCTCTCTCTCTCACACACTCTAAACTAAAAACGGTACCGAGGAGAAGAGGCGAAAGGAAACCGGCGGTAACTTGAAACTGCTGTTATTTTCTAGTGACGTCGGGCATTATCTCTGCGACAGTGTTGCACTCTCCCAGTGGATTTAGCTAATGAAGATTACAATGACAGCAACACCCATATGTCACCGTGTGGAGGAATTGGGGAACTGTCGCGATACGGGCGCTCAAAAGTTATTTGTCGTGTTGATAACTACAACGAGAGAAAGAAAAAAAAGAGACAATGCAGCAGGCTGACTACTCCATCCCCCTCTGATGAAGATAGAAAGCCTGATTATTTTTTTTTTTTCAATTGGAGTGAAGTGAGGTGCCACACAAGATGCAACGCCCTCTCTACATTATCCTCGCCGCATAAAATTGTGGTTGTGTGCCTGATGCCGGACACATTTCTCACGCTTGCCTTCCTCAAGCCTAAGAGCCTCGTTTACGGAGTTTCCACGCTGGTCTCGGCTGCCAGAAGGAGCGGAGCGCACGAACATTCTCGATTAACCACGCTTCCATGAAACATCGCTGCTGCCATAGTGAGAAGGACTTAACCAGCGAGCAATCCGTGATTCGCCCGCCCCGAAAGCGTGAGGCGGGGGGAAGGGGGGGGGGGGGTTCTGCTCTATCGCCAGGAAAAAGCAGGAGAAGGCGTGCCGCCGTCTACGTTCTGTCTCGCTTGAACCGCGCAGCGTTGTGGAAACCAGAGCCGTAGCGACGTCCGCTCGAAATCCGGTGCCACTACGCTGCGCACGCTTGGTTATACTACATACTTACTTGTGACTGACCGGCGTCTTTCGCAGAAGTGAATTACACGGTTGCACAAGGCGGCAACCACATATATGATCGACGATCGGTTCTTGCGTCTGCGAGAACACGCTCTTTTTGAATCCGTAAGGATGGGGAGGGAGGGGGGGGGGGGAGGAGGTCGCGTTTAGCGCAGACTGGACGCACCTTTCCAAAGCGCTGCACTGTTTTGACCGGAGCATAGCTCCTTGCTATCGAACACGTATGCTCGCATGAAGGAGAGAAAAATCTAGTGGGTTCAATAAAGCAGGAGTTGGAAAAGCCTTCGCATACATGCAGGGAGCTAGCTTCATTGCAATACACGCAGCGCCCTCTGGTACGGTGCGTGGCGGGTACAGACGCGCGCGTCGATCTCCTGCAGCAGCTCAAGAGAAAAGAGCCAGCGGGGATCGAAAGGCCTGCACTGGCGGGCGAGCACGCCGCCGCGGACCCTGCAGTGCGGAGCCTGTCACTGCTTCATTCTCCCTCCAAGGTGCGCATCCGGCAGAGAGAAGGAAAGCCGCCGAATTCCGGGAAGAGAAAAGCCCCGAACTCGTGTGTTTCGATAGGCGCCTCCCTCTTCATAATGGCAAGCCCAATTGCATAGCATCTTTAGATAAGAGCTGCCTCGTACCCTCGAGGCGGCAGTGAACACGAAATCAATCAATCAATCAATCAATCAATCAATCAATCAATCAATCAATCAATCAATCAATCAATCAATTGCTCGATAGATCAATCAAGGGATCTAATAAAGAAGTAAAGAAAACTAATTGAGATGGCAGAGACATCATACCCGACATAATGATATATTTTAGTCAAGTCCCTCCCCGGCAATACATGCATTACAAAGGCCGACACAAAAAATAATTACAAGGGTTCAACGATACAGAATCATACATTCCCCTGCATGCCCAAATTGCCCAGAACACTATGCAAACTTGGAGCATTGCATCTTTTCATGCCCTGTCGCCCTCCAATCTCCTCACTTTCCACACCCTCCTCCTCAAACGTGGCGGGCTTGGTTAGCCTCTGACCAGCTGCAAGATCAGTTGGCCTTGGTGACCCTGGCCCAGGACATTCTTAACGCTTAATGTAATGCGTTAAATAAAGTTGTTTCCTCCTGCTGAACCAAATATTGAGCGAAAGCATTAGCTGCGGGTGACCGAGCGTTCTTCTTTTCTTCTTCCTCAGCCCGCTTTACGGTTCATACGGCTTGGTTAAAGCTCCGCTTTAACCAAGCCGTATGAACGTGCCTTAGTGGCCTATAGGGGTAACGTGAATGCCAGGGTCCTAGCAGGCTGATTCTCACATAACCGTCCCATGTGAAACGAGAGACCCAAGTTGGCAGCTCCTGCCAGCCCACATATAAAGCCCCGCTTTAACCAAGCCGTATGAACGTGCCTGACGTCATGTATCACGTGAGCACCAGCTGTGCTTCTAGCGCGCCACGCCGACCGTTTTTGTGTCACGTGGGATGTGCACACGTCACGCACTGCGCGTGGCTGCGAACGCGCTACGCCAACCGGTTGAGTTGGTAGCCCAGCTCTCACCCTAGTGCCACGTGGGGTGTGACGTCACAGCATCACGTGGGTGCGGCCGCGCCACGCTGAAGGCTCGAAACCTAGAGTAGTATTGCTTTCGCAATAATAGGACCAGCAGCGCTTTTGCTCAGGGTTTAACTGGAAACAAGACAAAAAAAAAGTTCAAGCACGTATACAAACATGCAAAATTTGGCAAAAGGAAGAATGGTGTGTTACAGAGCTAGTGCATTCCATAGACGTGGAGTGTCAGTGGCGGGGTCGAAGATGACTTGATTCGCACAAGTATGTGGAAATTTTTAACAAAAAAGAAAAAAAAAAAACGCCGTGCGCGGCTTTGAATCTTGTCCATGTGCCCCGTTTTCCGGTCGTAATGCGTATTTTCCGAGCTTCATTGATACCGCTGGAGAAGCAGCCGGAAATTAAAGAATTTCTTGGTTTCTCCGCCGAGGAAAAGCCCTCCACTGTTACCGGCACGAAGAGGTCGCATCTTGTTCCCACCACGCCGTCATCAACTCAACTGCCTGGTATTGTTTCGCATTTCGTTGGGATCGAGCCATTTTACTGTCCTCGTCCAGTCCTGATAAATATTTAATGAATGGTTCATGGCTGCCTTAGATACAGTGCAACATTGACTCTCACAAGTTAATATTGAGCTATAGTTTCGACAATGAAAGATAGCGATTCTAAAGCATTTCTATAGGAACTAATTATTTGTCAAGTTGACGCACCGGGCAACCAATTTAGTAACTATGGTGGTCATACTGTGAGATACTGTGAGATACTGTAAGATGTTTTGTTTCTGCTCAGGACAGTTTTTACAAAAACTGTGATGTGCGGCGCGTTAGGTTTTTGTAAGTAGTCCACGACGTCCCTCGTAGCATACCTTCTGAATACATAAATCGGCTAAATATTAGTAAAAGTACATGCTGTGCAAAGTGTATTGACGAACTTGACAATATTGATTATTATGCAGCCTCTGTGAAAGCAGCTTATAGCTGTATTGTGAAAGAGCCAACGTAGACAGCCGGTTCAGAACAGCACTATTGTTAATCTCTATATAATAATTGTTATAGCGCATTCTGTATTATCTACAATAGCGAGACTTTCTCATAACAAGCCTTTCGGATCTCTATTGAACAAAAACAAAATAAAGTGGCCTTATTCCTACTATTGCTTTATTCTTTTTAATGGTTCCTGTGATACGAGAGCTCGTTATACATACTCTAATGAGTTTCGAGTCTCACGACATTATTACTACGCCTTCCCGATGAAGCCATGTGCATTAAATATTTCAAGCCGTAATAAGTGGAAGTGGAGAATTGTTCCAGCAGATAGAAAGTCGTTCTGAGTCCGCGGGGCATAAAACCAACTTTCACAATTACTTCATATCTCAGTCAATAAAAGTTTGGCAGATTTCATCTTTCTTTTCCAAATCGGACAGCTAAAAAAAAAAAAGGCCGGAGAGAGAGAGAAAGTGAGAGAGAGAGAGAGAGAGAGGGGGGGGGGGGACTTGGCCCAGTGCTCTAACAAAGTCGATGAAAGAGTGATGCATGGAGCACGTCCTAACGTCTTTTATTTCCACGTGCCTTCGGTTCTGCAGCCATAGATAGAGAGATTAAAGCAGCCGAAATCGCACTGAGCCAAATTGCTCCTGTCAAAACTAGAGCACGACAGAAAAAGTTTCGAAATCTCTAGGTCAAAAGTATCGTCTGATCGGCAATGTGCTATATATCGGAGGCACAGTTCAGAGTTATTAAAAGCATTATTAAAACTTCACGGCCTTCTGCCTGACTCATCGCAGACTGACCGTGTGACTCCTATACCTTTTCGCGAGCATCGGTAAAACCGGCTTGACTGGGCTTTGGGGCTTTTTTGGCGAAGATAATTCTCAGCTTCCCTGTGCTACGAGCACAGTCCAGTATCCAATATGGCAGCGCTCACGACCCCTATTGTGAAAAGGTCTTACTGAAAAAAAAAAAAAAAAAAAACCAAAAACAAAATCAATACATTTTCCGACAGCGTTTTTTTTGTGCGTTTTAATTGCTTTGACTTGTTTGGTTGTCCTTTCTATCCCCTCCCTCTCTGTAATGGCGCAAATGGCACATAAATAAATAAATTAATTAATAAGTAAATAAATACTAATATAAACAGAGAAACGAATAAATAAATACGTATGCACAGCACAAAAAGAATGGACCGGTAGTATGAAGATCACTAATGAGCTGCGCAAATGCGCGCCAAAGCAGTAAATAACGATTATTCCTGAATCACAACTTCGCCGCACTGAAGCAACACCATGTAAGGCTAATGTGGATGCTCGGGTGAGTTGGCGTTCCATAGTCCGCGCAACGGGCGCGGACTTCTGCGCTCGACCTGTAAGTTGTAATAATAATAATAATAATAATAATAATAATAATAATAATAATAATAATAATAATAATAATAATAATAATAATAATAATAATAATAATAATAATAATAATTGTTTCACAGGAAGGGAAAGGCGCCGTATCTGTCACACTTGTCTGTGGATACCTGAACCGCGCCGTAAGGGAAGGGGGGAAGGTGGGAGTTAAAGTGGAAAGAGAGAAAGAGGAGCCGTAGCGGAGGGCTACGGACTAATTTCGACCACCTGGAGATTAACGTGCGCTGACATCGGGGGGGCAGGTAGGTCACCGCCGCTTGCGGCAGTGGCTAACCTGCTACCGAATTTTTTTCTGTTGTAGGCCGTCATTGCACCCGTCACCGCTTCGGTGGTGGACGACGGCTGTTTTTGCGGAGCGCGTCTTTCTTTCCCTCTTTCTTTCTTTCTTCTCTATTTTCTCTTCTGTCTGCACGAGGCAGCGGAGGTGGCTCAACATACAGAGCCAGTAGCAGGCCCGTGCATTTTTTCCTTCTTCCTGCACCCACAACAACAACAACGCTGACATCGCACAGCACACGGACACCTCTTCGTTTCGCCTCCATCAGTTGTAAGTCAGCGCCCGTGTTTTTTTGTACCCCTTCTCGTCCGCGTCTCTTGCGCTGTATCAAGGACTATGAGCCATGTAATGCAATATATGATCTATACAGGGTGTCCAAGCTAACTTTAGCCAAGGGTTAAAAAAATAAATTATTTGAGGTAGCTGTATAGAGCTGCCAGCCGTCTTGTTCACTCCAGGAACTTTTCTTTTTTCCGGGAACCGGAGCAATTCTCAGATAGGTGCAAACTGTCAGGATAAGGCAGATCTGGTACATATAATATGGACGTGTCCAGAAATAGAAATATATAAATGAACAGTCAAAAACGGAAGAATTTTGGGAGACTCTACTGTTGAGCTCACACCCTGAGACTCAGCTAGGTGTAATCCGACTGGCCGAACACGCCACCCGGCTCCAAGGACTCCAGGCCATCGTGTAGGTGGATAGGTTGACGCCTATAATGTATCTATTGGAGACTAAAGTTTTACACCACCCGCAAACAGCTATTCAGTTAATAAGTCAGTTTTTCTAGTTTACTAAATATTCACTTCAGACAATAAATGTGATCTGTAAAATTGGAGAGCACCTTAAGAAACCCACATTCCAATTATTTGCTATAAAGACAACCTCACGTGTATTTGTTTTTTCCGAGCTCCAAAGGAACCCTCGAATTACAAAAACAACCACGTGACGGACGCCTTTGCGCGCCCCCGAGGTCCATGTCGGCGTAAATAAGGTCTTCTCACTCACTCACTTTGCGCGCCACGATTGCTTTGCTCTCAACCCTAGCTTGAGAGAACAAAACTGATTTATTTATTTATAGGAAGGGAAAGGCACGGTAACTGTCTCACTTGTTTTCTGTGGACACCTCAATCGCGCCGTAAGGGAAGGGAGGAAGTGGGAGTGAAAGTGGAAAGAGAGAAAGAGGAGCCGCAGTGGAGGGCTGCGGAGTAATTTCGACCACCTGGGGATCTTTAACGTGCCCCGCCGGGGTGGTGCAGTGGTAAGACGCCCGACTACTGTGCCGGAGTTCCCGGGTTCGAACCCGACCGCGGCGGCTGCGTTTCGATGGAGGCGAAACGAAGTGGCGTCCGTGTGCTGTGCGATGTCAGCGCACGTTAAAGATCCCCAGGTGGTAGAAATTACTCCGTAGCCCTCCACTACGGCTCCTCTCTCTCTCTTTCCACTTTCATTCCCACCTCCCTCCCTTCCCTTATGGCGCGGTTCGGGTGTCCACAGAGCAAGTGTGACAGTTACTGCGCCTTTCCCTTCCTGTGAACCAATTTAATCTTCAACGTGCGCTGATACGCACAGCACACGGACGCCTCTTCGTTTCGCCTCCATCGAAACACAGCCGCCGAGGTCGGGTTCGAACCCGGGTACTCCGGCACAGTAGTCGGGCGTCTTACCCCTGCACCACCCCGACGGGGCTAGCTTGAGAGAATAAGATCAGCTGTGGCCGTGGCTGTATGGCGCCGTTTGCAAAAGCAGGCCGATATGAACGCGGTGATTTCTTTGCTCGCTTGAGCCAGTCGGCACGTGCAAACCATCGCCAACTTATCAGCCTATCGCTGGAACTGGGTCATCGAGATATACAGGTGATTTTGGTTACGGTTGAGAGGAGCACAATCGTGGTGCGCGAAAGCGTTTGTTATAACCGTGGTTGTTTTTGCATTTCGCGGGTTTTCTTCGGAGCTCGGAAAAAAGGCACGTGCCACTTTCTACATCGCAAATAATTGAAATGGGGGCTTGTAACCCTTGGCTAAAGTTGCATATATACTACGCTATTCCACGGTCTTCCCCCCACCTGCATTTCTTTTTTCTTTCTCTCGTGTGACATCTATTATTAGAAATCGACCTTATCCAGTTATAGGGGAGGGGGGGGGGGAAGCAATATTTTGCATCTCTAAAGGTTGAGACACACAACCGAAACTTTCAGCACACTCTAGCAGCCGCTTTGGTTTTTCCTTTCGTTAGTGTTCGAGCTGTCGGCCTCTGCTCTGAAAGCGAGACACTACACACAAACCGGCTCGAAAGTTCTCCCTATTGAACCCGCAAACAAAGCCGGGCGCTGCACTGCTCCGTGGGTGGAACAAGCCGCGCGCAGGTCAGGGATTGAAGCGTGTCTGCCTCTCAGAACTCGCCGTCTAGAGCGAACGCATGTGTGCTTGACGCCCACGCCAAGACGTGGCGGCGGAATAATGGTAATAAATAAACAGCAAAAGAGGAGCAGCAGCGGAGGCGTTTGCGTCCTCTCCTCTGCCGTGCCCCGCGGCCACCTTGCTCGGCTCGTATAGTTAGTTTGGTGCAGCATGTCAGGAGGCGCTGCTGTCAGCTTTCCAATCGGTTCACAGCCTCACGAGGACGTTCTAGTTGAATGTACAGTATATTCCCCTGTTCCATCCCGCCACTGGGATGCAATGGTTAGGACGTTCGACTTCTGTGCCCTAGGATGCGGGATCGAATCCTGGCCGCGGCTGCTGCTTTTTGATGAAGGCGAAAAGCAAGGCGCCTGGGTGCTGTGCGATGTTAGTGCACGGTAAAGAATGTCAGGTGGCCGAAATTTTAGGAGCCCTCCACTACGGCGTCTCTCATAGCCTGAATCGCTTCGAAACGCTATATATACCTCATAAACGAACAAACCAAACCCTTTGTTGCTTGAAGTTGCCTCAATCATGCGTCTGGTTGTTCATCCTGGCGCAGACCTCGCCCCAGCAGCAATATGTGGGGCTCCGTGTTCAAGATGTGAGCGCTTTGTTCAAACTTACCGCCTGCGCACGTCAACATGTAGATTTTGCCCATAATTGATTAGCTCCGCCGTGGTGGTGCAGTGGTAAGACGCCCGACTACTGTGCCGCAGCACCTGGATTCGATCCCGACCGTGGCGGCTGCGTTTCGATGGAGGCGAAACGAAGAGGCGTCCGTGTATTGTACGATGTCAGCGCACGTTAAAGATCCCCAGGTGGTCGAAATTACTCCGAAGACCTCGGCTACGGCTTCTCTGTCTCTCTCTCTCCATTTTCACTCCCACATTCCTCCCTTCCCTTAAGGCGCGATTCAGGTGTCCACAGAAACAAGTGTGACGGATACTGCGCATTTACCTTCCTGTGAACCAATTATTATTTGTTATTATAATTGATTCCATTCGCTTTTACTTGTTTCAGCGGTACTCAACCGCACTGAATGCACATGTCTTGCTGCTCCAGTTTAAAAAGAAAAAAAGAAAAAAGAACACTCAAAGAAAACTAGGAAAGCACAGCTACCATGCGTACTGAAAGCGCACACAGAGTGGGCAATTGTTGGTAAGACCGGCCCATATTTGGGCCTTCTGTCTGGCTGCTGGCGGTCGACGCCTGGGCACGTTCTCCTTCGTCGCGTCGCGGAGCTGCACGCAACTGGCGACGGTGTCCAGCTGTGTGGACAGGGCGCTAGAGCGCTTCTCAGAAGGGAGTGAACAGCCCCTGCATGCGTCTTCTTTGTTTGGTCGTCGTCTGAGCGGGCTCATGACCGGCTCACGGCGGCGGCGGCGGAGGTCGACAGGACGGGAAATTAAACGGGCCAAAAGGAGTCCGTAGTAACGGACGACTCTCAATCAACCAAGCACGCCATGCACGCACGTATACCCCCCCCCCCCCCCCCCCTGTCTCCTCTTCCTTTCCCACACGCGCGCGCACCTGCAGACTGAGCGCCTGGTCGGGTTTGCTCTCTTTTGCCATTCTATCCAAGAGCCGACTACAGGAAGGAGTATAAAGAGATTCGTCGCGACTCGGTTCCAATAGCGAATATTGCTTTATATACGTACCACGCTTCTTTGTGGCGTCTTCTATTCGTGTATGGGGCTGTCTATGTTAACGCCGGCTCGGTATTGCGTTCGATGTAGCTATTGAAGGGTTAGGATCCTCGCATTCGAGAAGTAGCAGCAGTATACCCTGCAGTCTTGTTAATTAGAACTCGCCCTATACAACTTCCGGTTTATTTCAGCTGTGGTAATTACTGTCTGTGGTTTATTGCGAAAGTGGCGGTTTCATCCTTTCGTCATTCCCTGTAACAAAGAGTGAAGACAAACAGATTAGGCTGTATTGATAGACTGTGGTATATCTTATTGCAAAGAGACATTTCCTACTGAAAACGCAACATTAAAAGGAAGAAAGGTGAACAAAACTTCATGTGCAATGATTGCGATTCGTGCGGCGAGGTATATATCTCCGTATGCGTTACCAAATACACTTAACAGGCTATGTGCAAAGAGCGATGACTTAGACTGCGGAGGCAATTAAAATCGTTATTATCAGTTGTGTTTATATCCCCGAGCGCCCTAAACAATTGTTATCCTTGAACTTACAGGCGATAAATATGATTGACGCAAATTTTTCGTCATACCCGTTTTTTTTTTTGCAATAGTCACCTGTTTCGTCTCTCACACCTATTCCTATTAATGGAACAAATATTTATTTATCTCTCTCTCTCTCTCTCTCTCTCTCTCTCTAATTTGCGACCTGTTAACCGTGGTAGGTAGCTCTTCCGTGTACCAATCGTGGCAGGTGGATCTTGACACCTGTCGGGTGATGGGTGCTTCAGAATCACGACGCTTCATTATCGATTGCGCCTCTTACTGCTTACACGACAGACGAAAATGAAATCCAGATGCAGCCATCCCCATCGAATTTTTCCTGTTGACTGGCATGGAGATGCGTGGCATCGACACAGTTCTTCTGGGCGCGAATTTTATATGGTAGCGTATCACTTCAAAACAATGACGATGGGTACCTTTCCGGTGTGGACGTCGCGAGTTTCAAGCGGAGGGAAATTTTTAAAAGACAGCTTTCTCAAGAATAAACGCGTCATGTGCTAAAAACAAATAAAACAAAACATCAATATATCCAGAGAGAGACCAGGAATAGATTTTTATCTCAATAAAAAACTGAACCGGGCAGTTCTCGGTGTACATGTAAAATACAGCCATACCATACAGACTTACATTAATTCGAACTTTACAGAACTAGAATATTTTTTTTGTTTGCAACCGACTTCATGTTATCATGATCCGGCTGTAGTTGCAAACTTTATACTGTAGACTGGTGAATGTTCGTGCTCCATGTGCTTACTGTATAGACAGGCGGCAGAGCTCCAGAAGGAGGCCCTATTGTTTGGGACTCCGATGTCCATCCAGTACCTCGACATGGTCTACCAGCCGTAGCCGGTCAGAAGCAATGTTATCTGTCAGCCTCTGTACGAATAAGATTTCTGGGGTCGTAGTCGGGTCCTGTTATGCAGACTATGATCCGTGATTGAGCGAGCATATGTCATATTCTGCAGTGAACTTTGTTTGGGCGTGCTCCACTTCCAGGGAGAGATTTCAGGATATTACCATGTGTTGCTGACTATGTCCTAGACTAGTCTGTCACTGAAATGTGTTATAGTTTACAGTTCTCTTGCGAATTGCACCCAAAAAGCAATGGACAACACGGTCGTGTGTGTCGGCGGCAACAATCGCACTCGTTATTTTCTAACTGTATATGTACATACGTACTTACGTATGTATGTATGTATGTATGTATGTATGTATGTATGTATGTATGTATGTATGTATGTATGTATGTATGTATGTATGTATGTATGTATGTATGTATGTATGTATGTATGTATGTATGTATGTATGTATGTATGTATGTATGTATGTATGTATGTATGTATGTATGTGTTGTAGGGCTCGTGGCGCGCCGCGCATTCGAAGGCCGCACCACTTCCCAATGCTCCCTGAGCGGTGCCCGTTTCCCTCTCCCCGCTCGCTCGGGGATAACCGGTCCCGCGCGAGGGGGGTATAAAAGAAGGCACGCGCCGCCGTCTCGCCCTTCTTGGTCCCTGGCGCTTCCTGGTCCCTGGCTCGTCGCTCCCGTTTCGCTCCTGGCTCTCTCCACGGAACGACCCGCAGCCACCCGGACGACGACCCCGGACAGCCTCGACGACGCCCGCGCTTAACGTGAGATAAAGGATGTTTGTTACACGGCCCACTGTGTGTTTGTCGTGCGCATCCCTCGGGCAGAGGAATCGCCCACAACTGGCGCCCAACGTGGGGCTGAATTATCACCCATGTGGACGATTTTTCTGCCAACGTGGCAGCGCACGGCAACACGACGGGCCGGTCCTTTGTATGTTAGGCGCGACGCCATTTTGAGTTTAGGGCTATCGTGTGTGCAGATGACGCGGAGTGTAGTATAGTAGTGTTTGTACAGTGTTTTAATTTTGTTTTGGGTTATGTGTGTGTTTTTTAGTGTCTGGCGGTTTGTGTTTTAATTTTTTTGCGCATATGTTAGTTTTATGAAGTGACTAGCCTCCTGACGCGGGCTAGGTGGTAGTCGTGGCGTGCAGCAGTTCTGCGACACCCGGCCGGCCTTAGTTGTTGTGTGCAATGCCTCCGAGAAAAGACGTGCCAGATAGGGCCGCCGCTTCGGACGCCAGTGCGTCCGGAAGTGAGGTGAGGGACGCGGTAGAGTCTGCGCAGGTTACCGATGCGGCCGCCCTGATGAGGCAGATGAACGAAGTGTTGTCGGTGTTCACCCGTCAGCTCGGTTCGGTGGCTAGCGCCAACCAAGCCACAGCTGCGGCGACAGTCTCGCGTCCGCGGATAAATGTAGAGGTTCCCTCCTTTTCCGGCTACACGGACGTGAAGTCAGTCCACGAGTTCTTGCAAGAACTCGAGGATTATCAGACGGCACTGGGTTCCCCAGACGACGTGGTGCTAACGCAGGTAATCCCCGTGGCACTTGTTGAGAGCGCGGCGCGGTGGAGACGCTGCCAGCCGGCCTTCCAGTCGATGGCAGACTTCACTGATAGCTTCCGCGCCGAGTTCTTGCCGCCCGATTACGAACGCCGGATGCTTGAGGAGCTAGCGTTGCTCACACAGCACCCAGAGGAGAGCCTCCTCGAGTATGTACGCGCAGTGCAGGAGCTCTACAAGAGGGCAGATCCCACGGCAACCAATCTAGAACAGGTCCCGCGCGTGATGAGGCAATGCCATCCGCGCTTCAAGCCGTATTTTCGGGGACGTGGTTTTGCAAACCTCGAGGCCCTAGCACAGGAAGCGAAGGTAGTACAGGCGGATTTACTCGCTGAATTGCGCTACCAGCCACCCCCCAGGCCAGCCGAATCGCTAGAGCCGCGATGCGCCTGGGCCGGTGGCCAAGACTCCGTGCAGCGCGCCAGAGGCGCAGACGTAATGACGGTAGGGCAGGAAAGGCCAGCGGAAGGCTCCGCGATTCCTCGCGCTCTTGACCCGTATGCGTTCGAGCAGCGGCGTCGAGCTGGGCTCGCCAGCGACGTCCGCACAGGCGCGGAGAGAGGGGAAAGACGTCCCCAGCCGCTTCGTGGAACGCGGCATCCCCCGACCGCGCGGCAGGTGAACGATCGGCTTTGCTGGAATTGCAACCAGCCGGGCCACGTGGCACGAGTGTCAAGCAAGGCGTATGCAGGGAAACGCGGACCGCCGGCGGCCATAATTGGTAACACCAGCCTGTCGCCGTCGGCGGGAGAATTTCGTGGTAGCCACGGCGGAAAATGGGAAATGTACGCCCACGCCGCGTCACCGGGCGCAGCGGCTTTTGTCCCCCTCGCCTGTAGAGCGCAAGGAATGTTGTCGCGCTCGAGCCCTTTTATGCTAGTGCGGTTAGTTGGTCAAAACTACTCGGCACTCGTTGACACGGGCTCAATTCTGTCACTGGTCGGTGATGATGTTTTCGAGGCCTGCCGTAGATGTAACATCCGTGTCAGGCCAGCCGAAACCCCTTTGAGCTTAGCAGCAGGGAAGACAAAAGCGGCGGGAGCGGTACGTCTGGTCCTGCGTTTTGACGGCAGGAAGCGGAGGCATCGCTTCGTCTATCTGCCTGGCTTAACCATACCAGTTATTCTGGGAAGAGATTTTCTTTCGAGCGAAGGCATTGTGCTTGACATGGGGGAGAACGGCTATCGCTACAGCCCCTTCACCCCCCTCACTCCCTTTGTAAGCGCACCCCAACAGGAATGCGTCGCTGAGCGAGCGAGCGTCCACGCTTTTGTGGCAGACAGCTCCCCCGCGACACTGAATGGTAGCCCATTAGAAGCAATTATCGCGTCCTTCTCAGGAACCGGTAGTCAGCGCCGAAGGCTCGTGGAAACTTTACTCCCGTTTTCGGATTGCTTCACAGAGAAACCAGGCAGAACCGACTTGCTTCAGCACGAGATCGAAACGGGTGATGCGCGCCCTTTCAGATGTAACCCGCGGCCGTTAAGCGCGCATAAGAGACAGCTTCTCGACAGCGCCCTTGACGAGATGATAGATACCGGCGCGGTGAGACCCTCACAGAGTCCCTGGGCGTCCCCAGTGGTTCTAGCGCCAAAGAAAGATGGTTCGGTCAGGCTGTGTGTTGATTATCGCAAGCTCAACTCACTCACGCCTACCGTTGCATACCCTTTCCAGTCGATCGAGGCTGTAATGTACGCGTTAGGGAACGCAAGGTTCTTCACAGTCCTGGATGCAAGCAGAGGGTACCTGCAGATTGAGGTGGCGGAAGGTGACATTCAGAAAACCGCATTCACCTGTCACCGCGGGCTCTTCGAATTTACTCGACTCACGTTTGGTTTGTCTAATGCACCGAGTACGTTCATGCGATTGATGGACATCGTGCTGGGCGATGCAAGGTTCAACTACGCGATGGCGTACCTCGACGACGTCGTGATATTCTCACAGTCGTTCGAAGAGCATCTCATTCACCTGAATTCTGTTCTTGAAAGGATGAGACGTGCGGGTATAACGATCAACCCAAAGAAAGTGCAGTTGGCATTAAAGAGAGTGAACCTCTCGGGATTTGTGGTTGATGGTGGCACTTTGAGAACGAACGATGACAAACTGCAGGCAATTCTGAACTACCCCTGCCTGACGGACGTGAAAAGCTTGCAGAGGTTTTTGGGAATGGTTGCCTTCTACAGACAATTCATCCCTAGTTGTTCAGAGCTCGCTAGGCCGTTGAACCAGCTGTTGCGGAAAGGCTCGAAGTGGGTCTGGGGCAAGGAACAGAACGACGCTTTTGTTGCCTTGGCTCGCGCGATAGCGAACACCGCTAGTTTGCGCCTCCCCGACCTGAACAAGCCGTTTGTCTTGCAGACAGATGCTAGTGATGCCGGTGTAGGAGCTGTTTTGTTGCAGGAACATCAGGGCAAGCTGCACCCTGTCGCGTTCGCTAGCCGCACGCTCACATCGACGGAGCGGAATTACTCCGTGACCGAAAAGGAATGCCTGGCGATAATGTTCGCATTGTCAAAGTTCAACATGTACCTAGACGGAGCGGTTTTCACCGTGCAGACAGATCACTAGGCACTCTCGTGGTTAAAGAGGCTGAAAAACCCCGCAGGCAGACTCGCGAGATGGGCGCTGACGTTGCAACGTTACGCGTACGCCATTGAGTACCGTCGGGGCAGCATGAATAAGGTGGCCGATGCGTTATCGCGCGCACCGTTGAAGGCTGGCAGAAGCGCAGAAGAGGCGCAGACCAGCATTGCTGAAAGCGGCGTCGCCGCTAGTGGAGAGGAGGAGAGGGCGGACGCGAGTGTCGCGCCCTGCGTAGTTAAAAAGAGAAAGGAGGCGGACTGAGTTGCCGCGCGGTGCTGCGAAAGAGAGAAGGCGCAGCAGCTGGTGGCGGCGACTACTCGCCTGCCAAAAAGCGAGGCAGAGGGAAATCTGTCATGGGGAGTAGCGGTCAGTAGGGAAGAGCTAATTGAGGCCCAGAAAGCAGACGGTCTATGCCAGCGGGTGCTGACAGAGCTTGCGAGTAGTGCAGCTTGCACCGGGAACGCTGAGGGCAAGTACGACGCGTATCTGCTGGGCGATGATGGCTTACTGCTCCGCTACATCCCCCAACTTGACGAGGAAGAGGCGATTGCATCCCCCTTCCGAGTCGTGGTCCCGAGGAAGTTGCGGGAACGATTTCTCCAGTACTTCCATGACTCAGCGCTGGCAGGCCATGGCAGCGGCAGTAAGACTTACGATAAGTTATGCCGTGTCGCGACCTGGCCAGGTATGAGAAAGGATGTGCTGGGTTACGCCCGTACATGTCCTGTTTGCCAGGTAGCCAAGCCTCGGGCGGGGAAACCCGCTGGCATGATGAAGCCGGTAGTTAGCAGCTATCCGTGGCAAGTGGTCGCGTGCGATATCATGGGACCCCTCCCTCGCTCAGCGCGCGGACACCAATATATCCTGGTAATAACGGACCACTATTCCAAGTGGGTTGAGGTTTTCCCCCTTAGGAAGCTTGTGTCAGAACGGATTTGGGAGAAACTGTTGGAGACATTCACTCGTTTCGGTTTCCCTTCCGACTTGATTACAGAAAATGTTTCGTATTTCACAAGCAAAGTCTTTGTTGATTCCTGTCGGGCGCTTCAAATCCGCCACAGGAAAACGAGTCCCTACCACGCTCAGAGCAACATAACCGAGAGAGTGAATCGGAATGTTAAGAGTATGCTGGTCGCGACGACCGAGCAGCACAGAGATTGGGACGCACGGCTGTCCTAACTGGCTTTCGCCACTAGAACAACCGTGAACAGGTCGGTGGGTATGACACCTGCTTACTTGAATTTTGGGAAAGAGATCGCTTTTCCGTTAGAGAACGCCCTACTTGACGCGGCGGGGCCCGCGCCCCCTCCGCTTACGCAGTACGCGGCAAAGCTCTGCGAGCGCCTTGAGGCAGCGCAGCGCGCGGCTCGTGAAAACCTCGATGTCGCTCGCATGGAGCAAGCGGATCAGTACAACAAAGGTCGTCGTCACGTCGTTTTCAACACGGGCGACTTGGTACTGAAAAAAACGCACCCCCTTAGTAACGCAGCGCGGGGTTTCGCCGCGTCGCTAGCGCACAAGTGGGTTGGACCGTTCGAAGTTACGGCACGGACTACGCCACTCACCTACCAGCTGCGGTTGTTGGGGAGAGGTGAAACCGCTGGTCCGGTGCACGTCGCAGACTTGAAAGCTTACCACCTTCGCAAGGACGATAACTGCGAAGCGGGGGAAGCTCAAAGCGATGCAGGTAGCAACCCGGTTCGCAACCGACGCTATAACCTAAGGCCAAGGTAGTGCACTACTTTGTCTAACGTCTTTGCTTCTTTCAGAATGCATTCTGATAAGATTTTGCAGCAGCCAGATGAACCACCGTCGCTGGGGCGGGAAACCGCACCCAGCGCATGGTTAAAGGAGGGGCCACTTAAACAGGGGGTACCCCCCTAGTTTGTAGTGGTTTGTGGCCCATCATTGTGACCAGCGCGGCCATGCTGGCCGTCTTCAACGAGTTGGATTGAAGCCCGCTGCCCAGGCCTGGAGTACGGGCCTCAGGAAGCCCGTGGCGGAAACGCCTGCTGCAATGTGCATCCAGCACGGCGCCACGTCGAAAGGGGTCAACGATGTAGAGCAGCAGCTCAGGGCCGCTGCCAATCGTATCCGTGGCCGAGCCCAGCTGCGCTGTGACCCCGTGGATGTGGCCGCTGCCGGAGAGGGACCAGCCGGAACAGTCCCGCCATGCCTGCTACCTCTCCCGTCCCACGGACCAGCTGAGATGGCATCCCGCCAGAGCCAGGCGACAAGCCTTCATATTTTACGCCGACCCGGGCTCGAACATGGACATGGACTGGCTGTTGGTCGAGCCCGGGTCGGACGCTGAGGGGAGGGAAGATGTAGGGCTCGTGGCGCGCCGCGCATTCGAAGGCCGCGCCACTTCCCAATGCTCCCTGCGCGGTGCCCGTTTCCCTCTCCCCGCTCGCTCGGGGATAACCGGTCCCGCGCGAGGGGGGTATAAAAGAAGGCACGCGCCGCCGGGCCACCCCGTTCCGCGGGTGGCTGTGAAGGACTCCTCGGCCCGTGGCTCGCCCGCACCCGGAGAGGCTTCCGTCCAGGGAGCCCCACAGGACAATCTGATGTCCTCGATTCCCCCTGATGATGACCTGGAGGATTCGGAGAGCCCCCCACCACCAGCTGGACCTGCCCGGGAGTCCCTCCTACAGAGCCAGGAGGACGACGTCTCGTCCCTGGTGCCAGGGGAGGTCGAGTGGCAGACGCAGGGCCCCAGGAGGCGCCGCCGTGGACCTCGCCAGCGCCTTCCCCCAGAACAGCCACCGGGTCGAGCGGGCACTGCCCTCTTCCAACCAACCCAGAGAGGGATCTCCTTCTTAAGCCGCTCCAAGGTAACCATCGCGGCAGACCTGGCTGCTAAACCAGGGGTCCTGGCGGTGAGGGTCAACCCCTCACGGAACATCGTGGCGGTTGATGCGGCCACCGAGGCAGCCCTCACCGAGCTCCTGAACATCCAGACCCCGGCAGGGGTTGCAGTCTGGGGCCGTCCAGCCTCTGAGAGGGGCACTTCCATGGGGTACGTCCATGAGGTGCCGAAGGACATCGGCGAGGAGGACCTCCGGGCTGCCATTGAGGCACCTGTCCCTGTGCTGGGAGTCCATCGGGCTCGGGGCAGTGCACTCCGGGTGCGATTTGGAGCCCCGGTTCCTCCTGCCTGGGTGACCATGTTCCGACTGCGTCTCTCAGTCCGACCAGCTCTCCCACGACCGACCCAGTGCGGTCGCTGCGGCCGCTTGGACCACGTCATGGCTTCCTGCCAGGAAGCCATCCGTTGCAGGCGGTGTGGCCGCCGCCATCAAACTAACACCTGCAATGCTGCGGCTCCCCGCTGCACCAACTGCGGAGGTCCGCACCCGGCGGACACCTCCCTCTTGCCCCCGTTGGCAGGAGGAACGTCAGGTGGCCGCTGCTATGGCAGCATCCATCCAGCCTCTCTCACGAAGGGAGGTGAGGGCCAGCCTGCGGGAGAATCCGGGCGCCCCCACATACTCCAGGGTCCTCCAGACGCCTCCCCGGCCCCAGGTGACTGAGGACTGCGGCCTGGCCTCCCCCTCAACATCGGCGAATGGGACTCCAGCCGGTCCGCTGTCCCCGGCCACATTAAATGGGAGGTTGCAGGAGCTGCCCCGGACCCTGGACACCACACTCCGGGCCATATCAGAGCTCCTCCCAGCAGCTGTCCTCCAGCAGTCCACCCGCCAGGGGGGGACCGGCCACCTCCAGCACCATCATGGCTAGGCCCACACCAGAGGTCCCCCGCCCTCGGGTCCTGCAGTGGAACTGCCGGGCCCTCCGCCCACGCAAGGCGGAACTTATCAGCCGGCTCCAGGCGGAACCTCACCCCCCGGACATCCTGGCCCTCCAGGAGGCCTACATCCGCCACGGGGAGTGCCGCCTCCCAGGATACCAACTCTACCTGAGCCGGACTGCCTGCCAGCTGGACACATGCAAAGCCGACCCCTGCCCGAGCCCCCACCATCCAGCGGGCAGATCCAGGGCGGCCCTCTTCGTCCGCTCATCCCTTCCCCAGGCGGAGATTCGGGTGAGTGATGCGGTGGTGGCCCCCATGGAGGCGGTCTGCGTTAGGGTTAGGCTTGGAGGGGTGGACACAGCTGTCGCAAGCATATATGTTTGTCCCACAACCCCTTGGGATGCCACATCCTTGCCACAGCTGGCCAGCCTCATAGGCGGCAACTGCATGCTCTGCGGGGACTTCAACGCGGCCCACCCGCGATGGGGTTCCCGCAGGGCGAACCGTCGGGGCCGAGAACTGATTGCCGCCCTCCGCAGTACTGCCCTCCATATCCTGAACACAGGGGTTCCCACCTTTGTCCGGCGCGGGGGGGTACGTACATGCATCGACCTCACAATTGTGTCTCGCCGATGTGTGTATGAGTGGCGCCCCTCGCCGGACACGTGGGGTTTGCACCACTACCCCATTGCTCTTACCCCCAAACCTGGGAAGGGGGTGACGGGCCGACTGTGCAAAGTGGTCCATTGGGACCGCTTCAGAAGCCTCTTGCACAGCCCCTTCAAAGGCGACATCTTGGCGCATGTGTCCCGTTGCGCCAATGCTGCAACCATCACCTGCGAGGTGAAGCCTGACCAACCCGTCCCAGATCTCCAGCTGCTCCAGCTCAGGGCGCGGAAACGCCAGGTGGAGAGGAGGGCCCTGCGGACGGAGAGGCCAGAACACTGGACTGCCTACAACCGCGTGGATTCCCAGTGCAGGCGGTCACACAATCGTCGCCGCAGGGAGTCCTGGGAGGGGATCTGCTCCTCCCTGGTCACCACAAGAAACCGGTCCAGGGCCTGGCGTCTTTTCCGCTCTCTCCTGGAAGACCCGTCTCCCATAAGACCCCATCTGGCCATCGCGGTCCTCCATGGGTACTCCTTTCAGGAACTGGCTGAGCGGATGGCTGACCAGTTCTTTCCTCCCGAGAGTCTCCAGCCCGCTGTCCTTGGGTCACCACCACCCTGGCCCCACCAACTCAGGCCAGTGGACCCTGCAGACCTGGTGGCCATCTGCATGGTCCCATTCACTGTCCGGGAGCTCACCATGGCCCTCCAGCGGACCAAGCGCCGCAGCTCCCCGGGCATTGATGGTGTGACCTACCAGATGCTCCGCAACCTGGACGATGCACTACGGGAGGACCTCCTGGAGTGCTACTACCAGGTTTGGAGCACTGAGGACCTTCCTGTGGACTGGACGACCGCCATGATCGTCCCCATCCGCAAGGCCGGTAAGCCGCTCACCCAGCTGTCCTCCTATCGACCAGTCTCCCTGACCTCGGCGCCCGGCAAGGTCATGGAGGCCATGGCTCTGGAGCGCCTCACCTGGGTGACCACAGCGGCAGGCTACTTCCCGGAACAGCAGGTGGGCTTCAGGCGACACCGATGCACTGGAGATGCCATAGCTGACTTGGTGTTCACCCTGGAGGACGCCCGGCACTCCAGACACATCGTCTGCCTGGCCCTGCTCGACATCCGGGGGGCGTTCGATGGAATCTCCCATGAGGTCATCCTGGAGGCCCTGGCGTTCCTGGGTGTCCACGGAAGCATGCTGACCTACATCTCCAGCTTCCTGGCCAACCGGAAGGTCCAGGTCCGCCTGGGCAGTGTCACCAGCGCTCCCCGGTTCCCGCGGAGAGGAGTCCCGCAATGAAGCATGCTGAGCCCATTCCTCTTCAACCTGGTCCTGGCCCTCCTGCCCAACATCCTGCCGCGGGACCTCCGGCACCCAGTTCGCATAGCCATCTATGCGGACATCGCCATCTGGTGCCGGCGGCCCCGCCGTCAGAGGCCACAGGTCATCAGGAGCGTCCAGAAGGCCATGGATGGGATCAGCGCGTTCCTGCTCTCGGTCGGCCTGGCCCTGTCTCCCAGCAAGACAGAGGCCATGCTCCTCAACACCAGGCCGGGAGCCCGCCGGGGCACCACCTTCCTCTCTGTGGACGGTCGCCAACTCCCATGGAGCAGGGAGGTGCGCTACCTGGGCCTGCGGATTGACAACCGCCTGACCTGGCGACCGGCGGTCCGCCACTTCCTGGCCCAGACTACCAGGGTCCAGGGGGCTATCCGGGCCCTCCTGGCAAGAGGACGAGGCATCACAGCCAAGCTGGGCTTACGGCTCTTCCAAGCCATGGCTGTGGCTCAATTCCTCTATGCCCTCCCCCTGGTCCACCTCACCATAACCCAGCTCCTTACCATCGAGCGGCGACAACCGGCGGTCATCAGGCTCTGCCTGGGGCTCCCCCGCAGTACAGCTATTGCGGCCACACTTGCTGAGGCCGGGTCCTGGCCGATGGAGCTCCAGGCTAGGAGCTCCATGGGCTCCGCGAATTTTGGCTTTTTCGACAGCCTGTCGATCTTGCTTTCCTGGCTTTTGTGCTCAATCGACGGCAGAAGAGAAGAGGACCACGAGGATACCATTTTTTCGGCAAGTGGGACTTTATTTTGCCATTTTTTGACTTTGTTCGACGCAGCACGTAGCTGAGTTTAGCTTAACGGCGCTAAGCCTAAAACGGCCGACCGGGCCCACGGCGTCCCTACCGGGGGATCGTTTGCCGCTCGTGGTCGGGCGAAAGCTGTGAGTCATGGATATTGTGGAAGGAACCACGATTACACCGGAGGAATTTTCGGAACCAGGACAATGGTTCACGAGCGAAGGAGGAAGGTACGTGCCGCTAGAGAAGAGCGGGCAGAAAACTGCGAAACAGCCAGCCAAGGAAAAGCAAGCACGCAGGAAAATGGCGGCCAAGTCGATCGAGCGTCAGCAGACGCGCATTCCAGATGGCGCCGAGAAAATTGTTCTCCGACCTCGTGGAGGCCTACTTAGGCTTACCAAATATGGAACAGCACATCTCACTGACATCATCAAAATGTCAGCGGGGATAAATCCACGCGAAGAGAAGGAAGATATAATAATTCCAAATATGAAGCAGCACTCCGTTCTTGTCATCACTACAAGTGCGGAGAGGAAGCTGAAGTACGTGAGCGTGAAACACCTCATGTTCGACGGTGAAAAAGTGGACACTTCTACCTACGTGGCCACCCCCGAGCACTGCGGCAAGGGAGTCATCCACGGGGTTCCGCTCGGATATTCTGTTGAAGAAATTCTATACCGCCTAGATCGCAAGGACAACCCCGAGATTCGAGGCGTCCGCAGGCTGGGCAAAGATTCCAAGTCGATCTTCATTCTCTTCAAGGAGAAAGAAGTGCCAAGATGGATTTATCTCAACGGGACGCCGCACAGGTGCCAGCTGTACCGCAAAAAATACGAAGTATGCGTCGCCTGTGGCCGACTCGGTCATCGCGAGGACGTGTGCCCGGATCCGACGAACGTCAAGTGCCGTGGCTGCGGCCTCGAGAACCCGTCAAGAGAACACAAATGTGAACCAACATGCCAGCTCTGCGGCAAAGGCCATGCCCTAGGAGGCCCCAAGTGTCGAGAACTTTTCCGCACTCCCTACGAAGTGAAGAAGCGACATTGGGAGAAGATGGAAGATGCAGCGACGACTGGTGGGGGACATCAGAGTCGAAAAAGCGAACCGAAAGTAAAAGAAGTCTTCGAATTCCGCGAGGACTCTTTCCCGATTCTGGAAACGAAACAAGGCAGACCACCGCCGCCGCCCAGAGACCGCTCCGATTCTTGTGCCAGGAGCCAGTCCAGGGGACGCTCATGCTCAAGGGATACTGCCAACGCGTGGAGACGAGGTAGGAGCAAGGAACGTACGGGTGTGAGTTTTGCGGGCAAGGTCTCCCAGGAAAATAATCACAGGGGTAAACGAGACGAGGAAATTGAGAAATTAAAGCAAATGATCGAAAACTTAACGGGGATAGTCGAATCGCAGCGTTCCGAGATCCAAAACTTAAAGAAATCACAGAGGCAGGCAACACCTCCGCAACAACTCATTAGACAAACGACCTCCCAAGCGGTACGTCAACAGCCGCAGGGACAGGATAAGATGGTCACAGAGCCGTCCCTCCCCCCACCGGTGAAACGCAAAATTCAAGACACCGACCCTATTCAGGCTATGGAGAAAAGGATGGAAAATTTGGAAAGGTTAGATGCCAAGATGAGTGAATTTATGAATCATATCAACATCCAAATTCAAGCTGCCCTCGGGGCAGTTCAGAAACAGGCCGAGGAATGCCAAAGGTTAAGGAATGAGATGGCTGCCATAAACGGGTGGCAACAAAATATAGAACAGGTCGTCTCGCAACTGCAAAATGGCCAGGCGCGCAAATGAAAATCAAATCTGGCAGTGGAACTGTCGCGGCTTCCGGCGCAAGCGGCCAATTCTGCAACAGTATCTTTTGCTATTAGATGAGACTCCATTGGCAATTGCTCTCCAAGAAACCGGGGGGCCCGCAAAATTGTCGGGATATCAGGCATTTCATAGTGGCAGGGGAGAGAAATCCTCGGTCACAACACTCGTGAAAAGAAACATTGCAGCCACTGAACACGATCTAGAGTCGAGAGAGATCGAGAACGTGTTTGTAGAAGTTTTAACCGGAAAACAGAAAGACCCTAGTCTATTCATTCCAAATTTATACAGCTCACCCAGGCAAAGGAAGGTGAGGTTCAGAGCTCTGCTTCGCAAGGCCCTCAAAATTTCAAACAACCAGCCACTGTTGATAGTGGGGGACTTTAATGCACATCACCAGGAATGGGGGTACCCGCACCAGTGCCCAAAAGGTAGACAGCTGTGGGAGGATACGCATGACCTATGGCTCACTTTGCACACGGACCCCGACAGCCCAACGAGGGTGGGCAATAGCGTCAGTAAGGATACATCCCCAGACCTAACATTCTCGAAAAACGTAAAAGGTCTAGAATGGCATAATTCGGATCAAAATTTTGGCAGCGACCACTACATAATTGTCTCCACACTGAGGAAAGGCGTTAAAACACGCCGGGCTCGCGCGCCGGCCGTCGTTGAGTGGGATGAATTTAGAGATATCAGGAGGGCTCAGGAACTAGAGCCCATCAGAAGCATCGAGGAATGGGCGACGGCGCTCAAATCGGACGTTAGAGAGGCAACAAAATTGCTCGAAGGTGATAACGCCCCGGAGATTGCGGACAGCCGTCTTCTGCATATGTGGGAAGCTAAGCAGAGCATGGAGCGTCATCTCAAAAAGCAGAAATGGAACCGCAACCTCAGAAGAAGGATTGCGCGACATAATAAGGAAATCGAAGACTATACTTTCAAATTATGCGAACAAAATTGGGACAACAAGTGTGACGAAATGGAGGGGAGCATGAACCTCTCCAAGACGTGGAGCTTCCTCCGGCACTTGTTGGACCCAGACAACTCGAAGACGCAATCTGGTATAAGATTGGCAAAAGTGAGGCACGCTTTCGAAGGGAACGATGATGATTTCATGAACAAATTAATTGAGACGTATGTGGGAGAAACTTCACGAACTCCACTTCCTGACTATGGTGGAGCGCCTAACGAGGCGCTGGACGCCCCCATCACAGAAGCGGAAGTGAGGACGGAGATTGTAAGACTTAAAACGAAGTCGGCTCCAGGCCCTGACGGAGTAACGAACAAAATGCTCAGGAACCTAGATGATGACTCCATTAGGTATCTAACGGAGTATATGCAGGAATGTTGGGAAAAAGGCGAGCTCCCACAACAGTGGAAGACGGCAAGCATTATTTTAATACCGAAACCAGGGAAGCCTCCTCAACTAGCAAATTTACGACCAATTTCCTTAACCTCATGCGTGGGGAAATTGATGGAGCACGTCGTCCAGACCAGACTGATGAGTTTCATGGAGCAGGGCGATCTGTGGCCACATGAGATGGTCGGGTTCCGTCCTCACTTGTGTACGCAGGACGTCATGCTCCAAATCAAACATGACATAATAGACTCAAAGTCTAAAGATGCGAAAGCAATTTTGGGGCTCGACCTCACGAAGGCTTTCGACAACGTAAAACATGAGGCGGTCCTGGAAGGGCTGAACAAGATTAATGTAGGTACCAGGACATATCGGTACATCAGGGACTTTCTGACAGGTAGAACGGCCTGCATGAAGTTCCAGACGCTGGAATCCCCCGCAATAGAGCTAGGGAGTAAGGGTACGCCCCAGGGATCAGTGCTGTCCCCCCTACTCTTTAACGTGGCTATGAGGGAACTCCCCGAGCAATTGGCAAAGCTCGAAGGATTACAATTTAGTATATATGCGGATGATATCACCCTTTGGGTCAACCGGGGAAGTGATTCGTGCGTCGAAAACCTGCTCCAAGCCGCCACCGACATTATAGTCGATTACGCGGCAGAGAGAGGCCTAGCGTGCTGGCCGCAGAAATCAGAATTGTTTATATACAATCCGAAGCACTTAAGGTGCAAGGCACCGTCGGAGATCAAAATTAAAGTGGCGGGTAACGAGGTACCAATAGTCGACCAAATCAGAATCTTGGGCTTGATTCTGCAGTCACACAGACATAATGGCGAGACCATCAAGAGGCTGGAGAATCACGCGATGAGACCCTGAGCCTAATTAGGCGGGTTGCCAACAGAGGCCGAGGGTTAAAGGAAAAAAAATTGATGAAACTGATACAGGCCTACATCTTCAGCCGAGTGAGCTACGCAACGCCGTACCTAGATTTGAAAGCGGTGGAAAAATAAAAAATTGAGTCTCTAATTAGAAAATGCGTAAAAAGAGCGCTGGGACTGCCCATATGCACATCCACAGAGAGATTGATGGCTCTAGGGGTACACAACACATGGGCAGAACTTGCGGAAGCGGTGCGAACCTCTCAAATTGAGAGACTTAGCACCACGAAGACAGGAAGAGTCATTTTGACGAAAGTTGGAATAAATCCGGATAGAGGTCCCACGGTCAATGTGGGGGTAGCTAGAGAAGTCAGACAAAATTTGGTGATTCCCCCGCTGCCAAAAAACATGCACCCAGAATATAACAAAGACAGGAGGAAAAAACGAGCCGAAGCATTAGAAATTAGATTCGGCGAAATGTCGGAACATGAAGTGGCCTATGTAGACGCGGCGGGAGGTGGTGGCAGTTTCACGGTAGCAATGGTCGTCAGCGGCCGGAGCAATCCCGTGACAGTTGCCACTTTGCGCGGGCGGAACAGAGAAATAGCCGAGGAAACTGCGATCGCGTTAGCTTGCGTCGGAACGGAAGCGAAGTTTGTCATCAGTGACAGCAAAACTGCCATACAAAATTTTAGCAAGGGCAGGATCTCGCCCTTAGCAGCCAGAATCCTAGGCCAGAAAAAGTTGGATAGGAAAATTCAAATAATTTGGACTCCTGCGCACTAAGCCGTCCTCGGCAACGAGGCGGCTCACAAGCTGGCTCGAGATCTCTACCGCCGAGTCGCTACAGGGTCACTTGATGACCGAGGAAGCGGAGAGCGCTTGCTAAAATATGGGGAGATCACGCAGCACTACAGATTGGATCGTAGACTGGTACCTCCACCAGATCCGAAATTAAACAGCAGACAAGCAGTGGCGTGGAGGCGACTGCAAACTTATAGATATCCGCACCCGGTTATGGCGAACCACATGTTCCCTGAGGCTAGGAGTGACAAGTGCAGTCTTTGTGGGGCGAGAGGCACCCTCGACCACATAATATGGGAATGCCCGTATTCTCCCAGGAGGACGAACAATATAGGCTGTAGAGATACCTGGGAGACCCTGCTGCGCAGCTCGGACCCTGAGCTCCAGCTCCTACTCGTCCAACTGGCTGAAGAGGCTGCTGGGACCCAAGACCTCCCGGCCTGCCTTTGAGGCGGCGGCACCCGCCCCTTGACCTGCGTGTCGGGGGGTGGGTAGATCACCTTATCTGTTGGACATTAAAGTTTAGTCCATCCATCCATCCAGGCTAGGAGAACAGCCCTCCAACACATCGAGCGCCTCCACAATGCACCTGATGGCCGCCCCCTCCTGGACCGCCTCCTGGGCTGCCCTCGCTCCCGCATGGGCCACCTGGCGGGCGAGTTTGAACAGCTCGTGGGTGGCACCAGCGAGGACCATCCTCTCCCACCACGACCGGACCTGGGCCGGCCGTACTCGATCCGGCTGTTCCTCCCTGGGGCTGGGACCAGGAGGACTGCGGCTGCTGCATGCCTGCAGCAGAAGGTTGCCTGCCTCCTGGAGGAGGACCTTGCTGGGGCAACCCAGCTCTTCACCAACGGATCTGTGCTTCCTGGGCCCTGCCCGTCGGCTGCGGCTGCCTGCACTGTCCCAGCCCTCAGCATGTGCAGGCAGGCCAGGCTGCCATTTGTGGCCTCCTCCACCACCGCCGAGCTGGCTGCCCTCCACCTGGCGGCGGACATCCTGGCGGAGAGTCCGCACATCTTAAGGGCGGCCATCCTCACAGACTCCCGCTCTGCCCTCCAGCTCCTGCAGAAACCGGATGGTGACCCTCCTATGGTGCGTAGCCTGGCCGCAAGACTCACCAACATTGGACTCCGGGGCACCACCCTTACCCTCTGCTGGGTGCCAGGCCACTCTGGAGTGGCGGGCAACGAGGCAGCCGACTGCCTGGCCAGGACTGCCCACGATCCTGGCACCCCCACCAGCACCGCGGTGGGACCTCTGGACGTGGCGAGAGACGTCATCCGACGCCACCTCCTCCTGGAACACCCGGACTCCAGAGTTGCGGGCGAATCTCCCCCCCGTCCGCTTCCCACCAAGGGCCTTTCCTTTGCCGACCGGTCCTTTCTTCTCCAACTCCGAGTCGGCTCCGCTCGGACATCTTCCCGACTCTACCGGTTCGGCCTCACCCCCTCTCCGGCATGTCTGCAGTGTGGACACCAGGAGGAGACACTCGACCATCTCCTGTGTGAGTGCCCAGCCTTCGCACTGCAGCGTGCCGCCCTCTCTTCTGGCTATCGATCCCTTTCCCTCCCCTCTTCCACCTCAGAAGAGGTTCTTTTCCCTCGTGGGCCGACATCGGACAAGCCCTTTCGCCTGCTCCTCGCCTTCTTGGCGGCAACCGGCCTCGCCGACCTCCTCTAGACACCCTGGGGTGCATGAATGCTTTCGCGCAGCGCCTGCGTCTCTTTCTCCCTTATCTTTCTTCCCCTCCCCCTTCTCCTACTATCTGCACTCGGCAGTGGCGGTGTCGACACCGTCGGCAGTCAACCGGCCAGTGCATTCCCCCCTTCCTCTTCCGAACAACCACCACCACCACCGTCTCGCCCTTCTTGGTCCCTGGCGCTTCCTGGTCCCTGGCTCGTCGCTCCCGCTTCGCTCCTGGCTCTCTCCACGGAACGACCCGCAGCCACCCGGACGACGACCCCGGACAGCCTCGACGACGCCCGCGCTTAACGTGAGATAAAGGATGTTTGTTACACGGCCCACTGTGTGTTTGTCGTGCGCATGCCTCGGGCAGAGGAATCGCCCACAGTATGTATGTATGTATGTATGTATGTATGTATGTATGTATGTATGTATGTATGTATGTATGTATGTATGTATGTATGTATGTATGTATGTATGTATGTATGTATGTATGTATGTATGTATGTATGTATGTATGTATGTATGTATGTATGTATGTATGTATGCATGTATGTATGTATGTATGTATGTATGTATGTATGTATGTATGTATGTATGTATGTATGTATGTATGTATGTATGTATGTATGTAAATGCACCCCCGAGATAAGATGAACAAAAAAGCATGTTCAACGACCTGGAACAATATGGAAGCTGTTGTGCGTGGCTGAGGTTATTAGATATAAACCTGATCGCATGGCGCATCACCGACAGAGTGAATAAAGCCACGTGCCGGTGGCCTTGAGACAGCGCAAACCTCAGCAGTAATATAAGCACTTCCTTTTTCAAGGAGACATCGGCCAGAGGATTTAATGAGGAGAAACATGAGAAAGCACAAACACGGACAATGCAGCATAATTCCTCAGAGTGCAGAACACAAAGCACAGATCAGTGCGCATAGTCTAGGCATGCAAATTTTTTTAGATCTCAATCGAGGAGAGCATCACAGTCGAGTTCTTCCCTTCCACGAAGAATCCTTTTCATTAAGAACCGAAATATGATAACTAGCACAGCCTGCAATCATGCGCTTTCTGTCCACCGAAGATATATCATTTAAGACGTATGCGGTGCCGACTTTGAGAGTGCAGCATTTTCTTGATTTCCTTAATATTGTTATTATCGTGCGGAGTTTTCATGTGATTTACCAACTTCTCCGCTTAATTCCTCAGAGCCTGGAAAATATGTGAAATCGATATAAGCAAACGAATTAATATGCAAATCCCATGATCTTGAGCTCGTCTCGTCTCTTTATTATATAGTCTGTTTTGTGCTATTGTTGGCGACAAGGACCATCTGATTTTAACCTTGTGTTTGGCTTAGCACAGCCTTGGCCGCTTTTGGGCCATAAGAACCAAATATAACTAACTAACTAACTAACTAACTAACTAACTAACTAACTAACTAACTAACTAACTAACTAACTAACTAACTAACTAACTAACTAACTAACTAACTAACTAACTAACTAACTAACTAACTAACTAACTAACTAACTAACTAACTAACTAACTAACTAACTAACTAACTAACTAACTAACTAACTAACTAACTAACTAACTAACTAACTAACTAACTAACTAACTAACTAACTAACTAACTAACCAACCAACAAAGTAACAAACTAGCTAACTTATTCACTTGTCTCTTTTTTTTTTTTTAACTGCGTGAGCAGCATTATTTTCCTTAGGCGAAAAAGATGTCTATTGGTGCCTATAGGAGCATATCAGGATACTTTCGAAATTGAAAAGTGTTTCCTATATCGCATCCCCCGGTGGCTGCCCCTCGGGCAAAAATTAATCTCTCACATGAAAGACCCCACGCATCACCCACACCGTTCGTCTCCGCGGAAGTCCTGTATCCATTAGCCACCTTCCAGAATCATCCACTCAGCACAAACCCGCGTAAGGCAAACGAAGAAGCGACATTTAGGATGGTTTAGACCGGTTATGCAAGCGAAAGCGTTGTTATGCTTGGTTACGCGGTCTTGCCAAGACAGGTTAAACTCGAATAGATAACCTAGTTTACAGTGCGGAAACTCGATTAAGTATGGTCGGATACGGTTTGCTGCGGTTTAGCTCCTACATGGCTGTCTGCGAATGTCAAGAAAACGCAGCCGAAGCACTGCAGTTCTCGCGCATGTCTCCTCCGTGACTGACTGCGAGCCTCAAGGACATAACAGTCGGGTCTATACGACTCGAAGTTGTCGAGGGCATTTCGAAGGGGGAAGGTCCCTGGAGGCGCTCCAGATAGGCAGCGGTGAAGGTGGTGGGAAAGGTTAGGCGGAGGACCGAATGCCATGTGGCATTGTATCAGGAAATGTTGTATAATTGTTCAGATATGCACCGGTACGAATAAAGTTTGCCAGGAGTGTGAAGAAGAAGAAGCAGGTGAGCAAAGTAAAAGAAGCGAGACAGTAGAGGAGGAAGAATCGAGCGCCACCCGCTCCGAGCGCTACATGTGCGAAGTAGGCTGAACAGGCAGTGTGATCGTTGGCTTTACCGCAATGCGCAAATTAAGCAATACCCCTAGAACAGTGCAATACAATCGAAGCATGCGAGATTCGGGAAAAGCTCACTTGAGAAACAAACAAACAAACAAACAAACAAACAAACAAACAAACAAACAAACAAACAAACAAACAGTGAACTTGTGATGAAACGTGGCAGCTCGAATGAAACTGCCATTTCGCGCTTTTTGAATTGCGATTCGGCAAAAGTTTATTTCTATTACTTCAATCCCACAGGTATCTAAATTTCCGATTGTCGTTTGCTCTCAAGAGTTTGGCCTGCTGCCTGTGCCAACTAATGCTCCTCAGGCATTGTGAGTGAGGTCTCCACTGCTCAAGTGAGCGAGAAACTTTACATAAAAACGCTATCCAAACTAAACCTTCCTTTTATCGGAAAAAAAGGCAAAAGAATATATAGTCCAAAGCAAGCACACACCCTCCCAAAACACGCACACGCGCACACGCACGCACGCGCACACACACACACACACACACACACACACACACACACACACACACACACACACACACACACACACACACACACACACACACACACACACACACACACACACACACACACACACACACACACACACACACTCTTTGTAAACCGCTACCTCCAAGATTGTCCCATAAGTCTGAGCGCTGTTGTTGTGCCGGTGGGGTTATCACACAGTAGCCCACCGTCAACAGGGTTGTGCCAAGGAGTTGGTAACGTAGGGCTCGTCACCCGTTTCGTGAACGAGGGCTGTCAGCTCCCTGGGCGTAGCGATGAATCCGAGTCGGCGTTGGTGAGATGAAAAAAGGCTTTATGCACTATGTACAGGCATTTACACAACGAGTTCGGCTCTGGGGCCGAAAGTTAACATATCCATACGCGACGGTCCTCGCGCAGCTACGGCCGGGGAGATTCCACCGCGTCCGCTCTCAGGGGCGAACTGGGCTAACCGCTCCCGATGGACGCTAGTGACGTACTCTCACTCGGAGTCTCGAGCGGAAGCACTTGAGGTTCCGCAAACCGAGAAACCGTTGACGCTCAAATGGTCCAATCCGACGGCAGCACTTTCGCAGGGCCAATGGGAGAGCTTGCTGCGCTCTTGTTTCAAATATGCCGCGGGGCGAGAAGGGGTCGACCGCCAGGGCCCACGGCGCCGAGCTGTCTGGATGCTCAGCTCATGTTCAAACACGTCGCTTCTCTCCCCTTGGCACGGCTCGACTCCAGTGCACCAGTGCTTTGCACAGGAGTATCTGGATTTTGAGAAGGAGGCGTTAGCCGGAGAAGTTTGGCGTCCGGCTGAATTTCTGGGAGGCTTTGGCCGGGCACAACAGCGCGTAACTGCCGTTTAATTTTATTGCAGTGTTCGACATTTGCCAGAACACTTGGTCCGTGAATAAAATAATAGAAAATGCATGCAACTTATTCTGTCTCTCACGTTAACATGTGCGCATTGCACGGGTGTAGTGTTTTCTTGTTACATCCCCTTGACTGAGTAACCGAAAATCTTGTATTACGGTCCGGTTGCCGCGCGAAAATAGTGCAACGAGAAAGTAAAAAATTGAAAGCAAAGGGAACGAAAAGCCAAAAAACGCCGGAATTCCAACTGCATGCATCTTAAATGCAATGCCGACACTTCAAGGAATGATATTACGCGTCGACATATGTATGTATCTAACCCACCAACCCGGTGATTCGGAGCGTTCCGTTCCGAATCGTCAAGAGCGGCGACTGTTGCGTGCAAGCCATCATCTGCCAGCTGTCGGGCTTTCCTTACTGAGGAAACTCAAGGCGGTAGCTATGTAAGACTGCAGGTTAGGCCTTTTTTTTTGAACATTGGCTGACTTAGCTGTAGACTAACTGAATTGGTCGCGCACTCCGTTCAGATTGCGCGCCATTCGAAAGTAGTCCATCACGAAGTGCACACTGTGTACCGTCTGTGAGAGGCTGTAGTAGAAGCGCCATTGAAAGTTTGAAATCAATAGCGGCAGAAGTGCGAAGCTGGGTCGGGGCGCTTTCCCTAGCCATAGTTCGTAGAATATTGTCACGTCTCGATTGAACGCCAAGGAGGACCCAAAGATAGGACGGGTTTAATAAATCAACCTGGACGAGTCTTGCGCTCCAACTCTTCGAGACATGATTAGAGAAATTGTCCTTGAGGAGTTGCAGCGAATTTCGGTTACGAAAGCTCAGTCGTCAGAGGCCCTCGTGCAGGCTGTAAGGAATGAAATTCGGTGCTCCCTAACACCGTCTGCCCAGTGCAACGAATTTCATCCAGTCGACAACGCGGCAGTCATTTCCGAACCACCATACCGCGTTCCACAACCGGTCAACTACCCGGCCAACATTCCTGCACCTTATCACGAGCCGCAATCTGAGAGCTACGCCGCGGTCCTACGTCGCCCGCCTCCAGACTACGCCTCACCGAGCGCACCAAGCCGTCAGGAGACGCGATTCTTCCAGGGGCCTCAGTGGGCGCCTTCCAGGTGCTCTCAACTACGCCGAACGGACAGGTGGCGCAGTTATGACAGCCGGCCACTCTGTTTCTACTGCGGACAACCTGGCCACGTATATCGGTACTGCCGTTACCGCGAAGAGGGGCAGGCCTTTCCGTCTGCTTCTGCTCGCCGCCGCTTCGACGCTGACACTGCCCAAACCGACGACGGCCTTCCGGTCAGCAGGGAAACCGAATCCCCGGGCTTCCGCCGCCGCTCCTCCCCATCGCCACAGCGTTATTCTCCGCCGATGCGTCGTGGCAATGCTGACGTTGGCGGACGGCGGTCCCCTAGCCCTCACCGGGGAAACTAACAGCCGCAACCTCACGAGGGGAGGTTGCACACAGTCTAAAAGTGTCAAAACCCTCACCACCGCCGCAACAGCCGACAGCCCGTGCTTCTGACGCTGCCGTTAGTATTGACATTGCCGCACTACCGCCGAAAATGCCGCCTACATTACCACCGGAAATGCCGCATCAGATGAGCAGCCCCGACAACGAAGCTGATACCGCTGACCTTGCCGCACTTCCGCCGAAAATGCCGAAAGAGACGAGCAACCCAGATAACGTTGTTAGCGCTGACCTCGCCGTTTCCATTGATGGGCTGGAGGTACATGCTCTGGTGGATACCGGGGCGGATTTTTCAATCATTAGCCAGAAACTGGCTGACACGCTGCGCAAAGTAAAAACCGAATGGACTGGGCCAGTAATAAGAAGTGCTGGGGGCCAGCTACTGGCACCGACAGGGAAGTGCACTGCCCGGATAGGAATAGGAAACGCGGTGTTTGTTGGCAGCTTCGTTATTCTCCCTGACTGTTGCAAAGATCTCATCTTGGGCATGGACTTTCTGCGTCTTCATGGGGCTGTAATCAGCATTCGTGACAGCGTCGTTGCCTTCACCAACAATCATGAAGACCTTGGTTGTGCGGAAGTACCACTGATGCCCTTACGCGTCGCCAATGAGACAGTGACATTACCTCCGCGATCATGCTCTCTTGTTGAAGTGAAGTGCGACATGGCGCATACCGGCGATGGTATCGCCGAAAGGGCAGTCGCCCTGGTACTAAGCCGAGGTGTATCTATAGCTCGAGGGCTAGTCAACTTGACCAATGGACAGACCGAAGTGCTGCTGACAAACTTCAGCGACGAGCGTCAGCAAATTCCGAAAGGCACAACTGTGGCCTTTTTCGACAGCATCCCAAAGGCGCAGCACTGCTTCTCACTGCAACAGGAAGGATCAATGCGCAAGACGCCCGTAACCATCGTCGATGTGAGTAAAAATTTGTCTTCTTCAGAACGGGACCGTCTTTTGGATCTCATAGATCAATTTCGAGACTGCTTTGCTTCCGAATCGCGGATCGGCCAAACGCCTTTGACAAAACATCGAATCATCACGGATGACTCGATTCGCCCGATTCGACAAAATCCTTACCGTGTAGCTCCGAAAGAACGTGCAGCCATTCAGCGCCAGGTGGCCGAAATGCTTAGAGACGACGTTATCCAGCCGTCACAGAGCCCCTGGGCTTCCCCCGTGGTACTTGTTAAAAAGAAGGACGGCAGCTTACGATTTTGCATAGATTACCGCAAGCTCAACCAAGTAACTAAAAAAGACGTGTACCCTCTTCCTCGCATCGACGATTCCCTTGATCGCCTACGAAATGCACGTTACTTCTCATCAATGGACTTGAAAAGTGGATATTGGCAGATAGAAGTAGACGAGAGAGATCGGGAGAAGACAGCATTCGTCACTCCCGATGGATTGTACGAGTTTAAGGTCCTTCCGTTCGGTTTATACCCAGCACCTCCACCAGTGTCACGTCTCGATTGAACGCCAAGGAGGACCCAAAGATAGGACGGGTTTAATAAATCAACCTGGACGAGTCTTGCGCTCCAACTTTCTTCTTTTCCAGGCTCGCGCTTGTGGGGCCCAGTCATCATCTTTGGCGTCGTCTTCTATGCGGCAATATTATACACCTAGCTCCCCTAATGTTCCGTATGCCATTTGTCTTTCCTGTGGGTGCGACCTATCTCAGTTCTAGCAGCGTTAGAAAATGAACTAATTATTCGATAGTGCTGACCAACCCATTCGGCCTTTGCGTGATATTCTTACTGCTAAAGATGCCATAAGTATGTCTGTGGCGATAAGCTGATAATGAGCGTATGCATTCTTTTCATTTTGTTGTTGATTGAAACTAGTATCTGAGTTCGTACGCTTTGAGTCAAGGAAAAATCCTGCAGTCAGGTTTTATTGCGAAATTAATGCTACGCCAGGTCTAACTGCTCGTCGTTGTGTGCCGTGTCCGTGGTCCCTCATAAAAAAAATCAGCCTGCCATGACGTTTGAATTCACGTTAACCCTCACGGGCAGGAGTTGCCAACTTGGGTCGCTCCTTTCATACGGGAGGGTGATCTCAGAATCAGCCTGCCAGAAGCCGTTTGCATTCTCGTTACCCCTACGACACGCATGCACGGAGGGGAATAATGTAGCAGGCAAAAGAAGCTTCTGCCGTTGCTTTCGCAATTCAACTACGGTTAACCAGTGCTAAACCCCAACTAATTTTTATTTTCCTCGGTTTCACGTGACGTGGGAGCCTGCCCCGTGTGCCCCCTATCAAGCGAGCAGCGACAAACGTTCACAGGAAAGACGCTTCATGTCAGGATAGTAAAAAGGCGAGCACGCTGAATGAAAAATGACAGTAATGTTCACTGCTGGTGCTGAGCACTGTAGCGGCACTATCGAAGTGGAAGAGAGCGGTCTTTGCTGCTTTCAGCATGATTAACTGATGTTTGAAGCAGCTTTGGTGACATGTGACCGCTTTCCTTTATCATGCTGACAAATCTCGTGCATGAAATGTTTCAGAATATTCAATAAATATTTTTTTTTTTTCACAAGGGTCGATTTTACGGTAAGACGGACATTGCTTGAGTGGAATTGAAAGACGGCTAAGTAAGCAATCAACTTTTAATGACTGATTTTAGAGCACAACATTATAAAGTACGAAACTGAAGGTGATCAAAGATAAAGGTGAATCCAGTTCATAAAACTTCCGATTCGAAATTGTTGTTCGAAATGTCCAACATGAAAAAATACGCTTTTTGATAGCCGATAAGCTGGCTTTGCCGCAATGCACATGAATAGAATGACATCTCCGTGCCCGTGTATCATCACGAAAATCACGTAAACGTATTCTTGGCCGTAAAATATGTCAACTCGGACTGCACGTCATTTAAGCACCACCATTGTATAAACGTTTATGTGCTACAGCTAAATAGAACAGCATTTTAAATCCCCTTTTTAACCCTCCACATAGCTGCTAATAGTGTTAGAGATTCTGAAAATTTAAAAGGGGGGGGGGGGGTACGCCTTTGTTTATGACAACCTTCAGCTTCACAATTTATCTTTGTGCTCTAGAGCCAAAGATCAAAAAGTTGAAAGGATAATTTTAATTATTTAATCATCTTTTAGTTATACTATGTCTCATAAATGATTTTCGCCCTGCATACAATCAGCCTGAACAGAGAACACTGAAGTATCTTGCACGGTTTTGAAGAGACACATCCGTATTGAATAATTTAGAACGTCGGGTAGAGTACTCAACTTTCGTGGCCACGGTGTAGTGCGCTCTTCAGAGTACATGGTTTCGGCATTATCAGCCCCAACATTTAAATGACAATTCAACTTAGCTCAACAAAACGCTTTAATACTGTGAAATGCACTGTCTTCGGCTGAAGACACGGAATTACACTAAAGACACATTTCATTCTTTAGAGTTGTCATCGTATACCTTTCAAACTTGCATGCAGAATGCGTTTGTTTTGTTTGCTGTAAAAAGGTAGTCAATCGCAGTGAGTGTACAGCTTTGGTTCGAATTAAACATTGAGTGGACTATTGGCAGGTACCGAACTTTGCCCTATAAGGCAGCGGAAAGAGGGGTAACATCAACGCATGAGTTGTTGTGCCCTTTGTAAACGCCACATAAAAACATAAATCCGAAAAGGGTCTAGAGTAACAAGGCACGCATTCTGTGAAGAGCCGCTGCAGTTATACAGGAAGAACCCACCTGGATAGCCTTCTTCGAAGAGCAGTGAGGCGAACTGCTTGGTTGCTTTGTTACGCCCAACAGTTCCAAATATCCAGTCAGCGGCAGCCGTTTTACTGCTCCAGTTCATATATTGTGAGTCCTGTAAAACGGTAGAGAATTTTTACAGCTGTGCGAACATTGCACCGCACGAAAGTTTCTTTTTTTTTTATTTGCATGATTCTGGTCTTACTTGAAGCCAGAGCTGTTTACAACTTACCACTATCATCGCACATCACGCACTTACAAATGCGAGGAGAGTTGGAGTTGTCCGCCCGGACAGCGTTTCGTGTCGAGGACAACAGGGAGCGAAGTTGGCAATGGATTCCTGAAACGCTCTAAGCTGGCTCTGAAAAAAAAAAAGAAAAAACGAGCGGGAAGGTGTGTGTGTGTGGGGGGGGGGGGGGGATTTCATTTCCGCCTTTAAAGAGGCTTGACGTGATAGCGCTAATGGATATCCCGTCCGCCGCTCCTTTTGCGGATCCCAGCTCACGTACAGGCAACTTCGCCACTCGCTTAACCACTAATCCCTTTATTTGTTCTTGTTTCTGTCATCTCACACTATCAAGCATAAAGTAGTAAGGTACCATATTATGTAAGAGAGCACCCGGCGTAGATACGACCACTCCGCTTTAACCAAGCCGTGTGAACGTGCCTACGTGACTCGGAATGCAAAAGTCCTCCCCCAGTTTGAAGCTTCTGCTACCATGTCACGTGGTCTCGTAACGTCGTACAACCTTACGGCCAATGAGTGACTGGCCGTCCCGCTGCCACCTCCCAAGAACCAAGCCCCATGATTTCTCGCTTAAAACGTCGGCTTCGACAACGCCACCACCAACAACGCCAACTCAGTTTTTTTTTCTTTTTTTTTGTTTTTTTTTCTGGGGGGGGGGGGGGGGTTAAAACAAAGCATTTAACGCTACCGCTTCAAAAATATCCTCTCAGGCTGTCTCACCCTAGGACGCACAAATACCTTATTGTGTCCCATGCTTCAGATAGGCAAACTATAAGGTAGAGTGGAGGTAGAAAGAAATTCGAGGACAGTTTAATTGGCGACTAAAGTGATGAAAGGCGAAAGCCTGAGTGCTGCATTCTGCTACGCGACTGTTGAACATGTAGCCATGAATGCTGCCACTAGTAAAGCGAGCGACTACCCTTTCACATTCTGCCAGTGCATTTATTCAGTGAATTCTGCTAGGAAGCGATTAGATCGCGCTCCTTGTATCTTTGGAGTTGTTCTACGTTTACTGCAGTGTGGTTCATTTTACCGGGTGTGCGGCAATAATTAGTAAGTAATTAATAAAGCAGCCGCGACTGATTTAATGTTAACTAATTAGTTATTATTTAGTAATTAACTAATATTTAGTTAGTTATTGATCTGCGACTATCAATTACTAATTACTTAATTAATGAGTCATTAATTAGTAACTGCCCATTGATTGTCATATGACCATGTAAGGCACGCATTCGCGCTGTGGGGTGCTCTGATTGGTCGAGACCTCCATGACGTCATCCCGTATCGACAGATCAGAGCCGCCGCAAAAGCGTCACACTTTTGCTGACGACAACGATGAGGCAATAAATTCTTTCGCCTTAAAAATGGGACTCTTGAGTACACAAGCCTGGATGAAGAGAGACGTTGGCTGGGGGACTGAAGCTGAAGCGTCATGGCGCAAATGCACGTTTGGAGCGCCAGCAGAGCGGCAGAAGCAAGTGATCATGTGGCCTGGAAAATTTCGAGAAGCACCACACGTGTCTTCCTCGCCACATATTCTCTTCCCACATGTCAGTTCTATGTGCTTCCCATCCACCGTTCTACACATAACACCGGATGCCTTCTTCAGTGTAGCCAGGCGCAGCGGACGGACCGCCAAATACGTTTTCATTTCAGCCTCGTAAAAGACCGCAATGCCACTGTCTGCTTTGAAGCGACGCAGCCGCGCTGGCAGTAATTCGCATACGTTACAGTCTTTGCCGTGCAGCGAAGGCTTTTGCGTCATTCTTTCACTCTGTACAGCTAGCTGTTTCTATGCTTCACTTACCTCTCCCTCCCTCCTTTCTCTCCTCGTTTCCTTCGCTATCTCAGCAGAGAGTCTGGCCGCGCTTTTGATGCTCCGTGGCGAACGAGGAATCTGCCGGAATAAATTGAACCGTCTGGCGAACACGGGTGCCCGCCCTCCATCCTCTTTCCCCAACAGCAGACCCGCGTTTAATTTCCCGCCCCGGCTGACGACGCTATCGCGCGCTCGGCGCAAGTTTTAACCGACCGGCAAGAGCAGCAGCGACTGCGAGGGACGAGCACGGATCAATATCCCGCCCGGTATATACGTGTACATCTTTCTTGATTTTCCTCCCCCCGCATATACACGGATGTTATACTCGAACGGCGGCGGCGAGCAGTTTGTCTTTGTTTGGAGGGGATTTATGAGAGAAGCCCCGCTGTGAGCAAGTTGTCCCGACCGTCTCCGGCGCGCTCCAGCAGTGCTTCGCGCGATTTTTTTTTTTTTTTTTTTTTGTGTGTGTTTCGCGCTTGCTAGAGGCGGAACCACCCAAGAACAGATGCTCCCTTGGGTAAGCGATTGCGGTGAAAAGTTGCGGAATGACTGTCTCGGTGAAAAGCGAGAAGGATTTGACACACAGGCTAGTTAACATAAACCGAGCTTCTGGAAATAGCTGCTCGTGTTCTTTGAAGCCCGAGATTCTGCTCTGTTATTTGACTCGCGTTCAGTGACTGGGGGGTATATTCTGCTGTATTTAACGGATGTCTGGAGTCTTTTCTTGCTTTTCAAGTCAGAACAAATGAAACTAGGGTTTACTAGTTCCAAAGAGTGGGCACAAATGTTAATTGTAAAGCCGGTTGTCTCGAGGTCAGAAGGGCGAACACTTGGTTGCAGCAGCAATAAAAATGATTAATTTCTTTTTTCGCTCTGATGGCTGCCCAGCTATGTTTTCAGAAGTTTCCCAAGTTTTCATCCGTATCGTAGTAAAACCTGGCCCGTATGAAGTGTCTAGACTCTAGAATATCGACGATGCGGCCGCATGAGTTTCATACGCTTTATAGGTATGTTGCCGCCGCTAACAGAAAGACCTCTGACATCACCCCTTTTAGACCACGTGCTCACGTTTCGACCAGCGCAGCGCTAGAGCTTTATTGGCATGCTCACGTGATAAGTAATGACAACTCATCATGCTCTGTGATGGATTCTTACACTGGGTTCTCACACTGAAGGCTCGTTATTTATAGTGTCCCGATAAGGCGTCCCTCCAGTCGTCGGGTCTAATATAGAGGCACCTTATCTCTGCTGCGCTTGCTGCTCTTTTAACCACCGTATCCTATTCCCTATTTTCTCACATCATCTCTCTCTTTCTCTTCTCAGTATAACCCTCCAGGACTTCTGTAGTTGCACAGCAGGCTTTTGCTACGAATGGGCAAGATCACCCGTTTTTAACTCCGTGTATGGAACGCCGCGGCCATATTCGTGTGTCGCAGAAGCAAAGGTGACAACTTTGAGACCTCATTCCATCTTTCGCACGGAAGAAGAAGCGAATTCATTCGCTGCAACAACCGTGCTGTCTGTAAGGGCACTACACAATCCACTCGCGTCCTGTCTAGACGTCGGATTAAGCGAAATCCTGCACGTCAAATTGAACTTTTTTCTTCTTCGGCGGAGACAACTTCGTAAAGTGTGCGATAATTTATGCAGTGCTCTCTAGAGTGCGCTTCGGCAACGCATATTGCCTGGCTTTGCAAGAGACAGCCGCGATCGCGCTTTATACTTATAGCAGACTCTGCGAAGCATGCATTATCTATCACGCACGGCTTTTCTGACGTCCGTAGCCAAAGACGTCATAAAGAGCGATTAATTATCTCGCACGAAGTCGAGTGGTACGGCTACTTAGTTTTACGGGGATGTGAACCTGTCGGCGCGTTAGCTGCTTATTAATTAAAGGAGGAAAACTATGCAGCTAAGACCATTTATTTCTGGGCTCACGTTGTTTCTCTTGCATGTAACGGCACTGTGTCTGCGTTCCGTTATATTTACAGCTATGTATGCGTCTTTAATTTCACAGAAGATATGCATCGACTCAGTGTTAAAATCTTCAGCGTTCTCATAATGACACTATTCAATGCCTTTCTTCGTAATATATATATATATATATATATATATATATATATATATATATATATATATATATATATATATATATATATATATATATATATATATATATATAAGCAGATCAATTAAGGGGAAATGAGGGTGCTCGTTATAACACATGAAAGAAAGAAGCCAACAGTCGGCGAGGCCAAGGAAAGCGTTGGGGATGGTACTTTGTGTATTTTTTTTAATGTTTACTTGGATAATCACAGAAATTAGTAATGTAATCTGTTTAGGGGAAAGATAATTAAACACAAAGTAGACGAAAAAACAACGCGCCGATGGTGGGAACCTAACCCACGACCTCCGAATATCGCGTCCGGTGCTCTTCCAACTGAGCTACATCGGCCGCTGTCCCCGCTGCTACTTGCTTGTGTATTTATGTTGTCTGTATACGAACCTTGAGAGTGTTCACCAGCGCCACCCTCAACATAGCGGCGGACGTGTAACTTTTCTTTTTTTCTTCTACTTTGTGTTTAATTATCTTTCCCCTAAACAGACTACATAAGTAATTTCTGTGATTATCCAAGTAAAGATTAAAAAAAAATACATAAAGTACCATCCCCCAGCTCTTTCCTTGGCCTCGCCGACTGTTGGTTTCTTTCTTTCACACACACACACACACACACACACACACACACACACACACACACACACACACACACACACACACACACACACACACACACACACACACACACACACACACACACACACACACACACACACACACACACACACACACACACACACACACACACACAGCACACGCACACGCACACACACACACGCACACGCACACGCACACACACACACACACACACACACACACACACACACACACACACACACACACACACACACACACACACACACACACACACATATATATATATATATATATATATATATATATATATATATATATATATATATATATATATATATATATATATATATATATGTATATATCTGAACTAAACCCGCAGGAGGAATGGCACAAAAGTTCCTTTCGCCCTCTCTCACCAGGCTGCATTTCGAGCATGAGCTAACATGATCTGTAGGTTGATTGTTTTCAAATTGTACAGATTTATATTTTCAAAATTAGGAGGTGATATGTTTTGTGCGGTCTGTGTATGTGCGCGTACAGAAAGCCGGATCTCGTGCAGGTGGTAGAGCTCAATGATTGGACAGTTTATTGATCGAAAATAAGTGGAGAACTTTATATATTTGATTTTAGGGGTCAAAAATAAATTACGAAATTGAATGCAATCGACATGAAATGTAAGCCCATTTTAAAGTTTCTTAATTGGCAAAATGCTTAGTAATATCGAACGTCAAAAAAAAAAAAAAAAACGCATTTTAAAGCTCGTCGAGAAGCTATATCCAGCTTTCCATATTTGTAAAATAGCGTCATTCGTATTTAATCTGCATCAAAGGCTCTGCTTGTGTATTTGATGATGGATCAAAAGTTAAGATCATTTTTTGGACAATACTGCGCAGAGACGCCATTTTATAAATATGGAAAACGAAGGAAACTCGACAAGCATTCAAATGTGCATTTTTGACGTTGGAAATTTCGAAACGCATTCCCGATCATGAAAAATGAGCATTCAAAACAGCATTCAATTTCACGATACAATACCGCCCCTTAAAATAACAAATAGAAGGTTGACAGTTAATGTTAATTAATTCGTCCTCTAATAATTACGCTCTGTCGCGTACGTCTTACTGTGCAGCCATATGAACACACCACACCGATCTATCTCTTGCCCATTTTCTGTAAACGTTAAAGATATCCGCTGTAATCCCACTTTTTGCTTTCCTGGAAGGAGGTAAATATGCTTGGAAATATTACAACTGATGGTACGAAAAGACTCGTCATTAAAGGACGGCTAAACCAATGGTTTTCTTGACACAATCCGTGCAATGCATTTACAACGAGAAGTTTCCTTGGCCACGTTTCAAAAACGATATAGTAGCACCAATTGAGGTAAGAAGGGGAAAAAAAAATCAGTTGTGGTATAGCTTGTAGGTAAACCTGGAGCTACGCGGAAGCAATGTGCATGGCTACGCTTAGGTTCGGCTTCAAAGTAAAGAAATGGCTTTTGAGCATACTAGTTTACTCTATGGTTTCAGCTTTATGCCATAGGGGAATCACTTCACGTGTGAAGACCCCAGGCCTCTCGTCGTTGAACCTTCTGTCCTGGCAACTCGCTCTTGTCATTCGCCTCTGCCAACTAGCGAGTTATCTGTCTGTCGTCTTCTTGTTGTTGTTATTATTATTCTCCTTCTTTTTACTTCTTCTTCTTTCCTCCCCCTTCTTCTATTCCCCCCCCCCCCCCCCCCCCCCCCTTCATTCCTTTTCTCTTCTTCCACGGTGCACGGGCCACGGTAGCACGCCGACGGCATGAAAACCTAGCGCAGTGTAGTTTTCGCTACAAAAAAAGCGACCAGTATATTGATTTGAAAGTGCTCAGCCGAGATTTCACATATATGTGGGGTTAACATCACATAGGCTGCACGGAGGATATACTGGTTGACCTCAAAGGTCACGACTAAAGTGTCCCCGCGGGTTTTGTTGCAGATTACGCGCATTGTCTACACAGTCTGCCCTAGTTGTCTCTTTAGAGAGAGAGATATATATATATATATATATATATATATATATATATATATATATATATATATATATATATATATATATATATATATATATATATATATATATATATAGAGAGAGAGAGAGAGAGAGAGAGAGAGATTCAATACGACGCATCAAATTGCGATGCACCAAAGCGCAAATACTCGGGCAGCTCACTGGATTGCGACCTGGCGAATCTAGCGGTCTCGCCGGGGCATCGAGCTAATGTACGACATATGGGTTTCAAATTATGTTCTGGCCGGTCGCCGCAGGATGATTTATCGTTCCAAGTAACACTCAAGGCACGCAATATCCCAAGCCCACGTTGTAAAGGGTTGGCTGCGGGGCGCCTGAATATCGGCGCCGTACCGTAAACTCTCCCCACATGCTTAAAGTTAACCAACTTTGTATAATCAACCTCTCGTGAAGAGCGCGTTCAACAACCCGGCGTGGGCCAGCCCTTAAGTAGCTGCGTTTGCTCAGTATGATTTATGTGTGCGTTCGCAATGCGAGGGTACGGCGTCTCTTTCGTTCCGTGCTCTGTCTGCATTTCTATTTCTGTTCGAAGCAGATAGACGCAGCCCATTTGCGTAGATATGAATGCTGGCTTGCAACCTTGCATTGCCCCGAAATTAACTCAAAAGTTTATCGAAAGCTTACTTGGACGTGCAAATAAAAAGTTGAATAAAAAGTGAAAGGCGAAAGCCCGAGTGCCGCATTCTGCTACGCAACGGACGGTAATTAGTAATTAATTGTTTAATTAATCACCTGCTTAGTAATCAAGCGGGTAATTATTTACTAAGTAATCAAATATTCATTAATTAGTTAATTAACAAATGACTTAATGAATCATTAATTAATTAGTAAATGGTCATTGATTGGTATATGGTCATATAAGGCACGCATTCGCGTATACTGTGGTGGTGCGCTGTGATTGGTCGAGACCTCTATGACGTCATCACATCTCTGCCAATCAGAACGCCGCAAAAGCGGGACACATTTTGTCCACGACAGCATGAGCAATTAAAGGCTTTCGCCTTAATAAACTCTTAGACTGTTCGCGCCACCAAAGAACGCCGAAATGACGGCAGCTTTCCGTTACTGCACACAAGAAGTGGAAGAGAGCTCTACCACGGCACATGCTTGTCATGCGGCAGAACCACATATGCGGAAGAAAAAGAAGTCGTTTCGCCCATCTGATGGGCGAAACGAAATATGCGGCCTCTCTGATGTGCTGGAGAGATTCGACATGCCTGTTCTCCTTCATGTCGTTAAAGCAGACCCGAAATGCGCGTTTCAATATCAAATCTCGGAATCTTAGACGTTCTGTCAACTCTACTCCATCTACTAGTATTTTTGCTTCCTGTGCGCATAGTGTAGGACCCATTCGGCCTTCAGTTATCATCGCAGCACTAAACCGCGACTACTACTACTTCTATTTTTTTTTCTTGTCGAATGCACGAATGGGCGCGCCTGGACACATGCAGGTCACGGACGCAAGGGAGCACTGACGCCCACAGCAGACACACTAAAAGGCTGCGCATTGATTTCTACCTATCGCTACGGTCGTGCGCCTCCCTGTCCCGAGTGCTGCAGCGACGTGACACTCAAATGACGACTCTACTTCCGAATCGATGGGCTTTTCACCGCGCACTCATCTCCTCCTATCATCGGACTCTCCGCTGAGAGTAATTGCTGGTCACTCTACTATACTAATAACACCGCTGGGTCGTGTTCCCTGTAGCTCACTATATTTTACTTAATTATCAAAGTGATACGATGAGCCAATTGAACGAATCCACCGCAAACGAGACGTGTAGTGGTTAGGTTGGATTAAGGGGGAGTGCAAGTCGGACGGCGCATGCGAGTGATAGCATAGCTGCAACCACGCACCAGGCTCGATTAAATGTGGCAGCGTTCTTTCTTTTATTTCTTTTTCTTCCTTCTCCACTCCGCGAAAATTTCTTTTCAGTCAGCCAAAGCGAATTACAGAGGGAAGTTGTAAAGCTTTTAAAGGATTTGAAATTGCGTGAAAGATGAGGTCACTGGAAGCCTTGAAGTGCTTTTCACAGGAAAAACACACAGAATTAGTTGCCCCTTTCGTCTCTTCGTGTCTAACAGGAAACGTTGGCAGCGCAAGGTCGGGAACTTCTTTCAAAAGCCTATGGACTTGCTACGGGGGAACGATCCGTTCCTTATTCGCAGCTGTAAGGAAGGTATTGAAGAGGTGAAGAGCGGGCTACCAATGTCGACTACAGCCTTATCAGTGGACATTGAAGATATGTTTTAACGATTCTACACGAAGGTTTATGTTCGCCTCCACCAGAGAAAGCGTTGAGCTTCATGGGGAGCTGCGGTTTCAGAATGCCGTTGGTCTCAACACAGAAAATTTCCTGGAGATTTAAAAATTTTATTCGAAGTCTTCAGCCATCCATCACAACGGGTAGTCATACTAAAAAAGCTGGCATCTGTATAGGTTAAAGCATAACTCCCGCTATAAGCGATATTTTTCTGGCATCCTTTGACAGGCGCTTACAAGGCAAATTGCAAGATTTGGGTGTGACATGTGTGTGGAAATACGTCGATGATTATCTGGTTTTCCTGAGTGCTCCTGGGAATGGTAACCTTCAAGAGTTGGCCGCGATGATCCTGTCCACCTTTTCGTGTGCTTCCGTGAGCTCCGGCTCACCAGTGAGTTTCCTTTAGAGAGACAGCTTCAGTTCCTAAAAATAGTTCTGCCCATTGGTGAAAAATGTCTGTGTTGGTTCTTCAAACCTAGGTAAAAAACAAAAAAACAAAAAAACACTGCTTCCATATAGCAACGCCCGTTCGATGCTAGTTAAGAGAGGCATCATTTTGTTGTGCATCATGTCGGCCCTGCATAAGTCATACGACCACAAAGTTGAAGAAAGTTTTCGATATCAGCTTCAGCGTTTACGAGCTGCTGGATAATCTCCCGCATGTCCTTTCGAGCATGCGTGAGAAATTGTTGCAGAAATTGAAGACATGCGAGCAAAAGTTAAGAAGAGGATCAGTCAAAGAAGACCCAAGAAATCCCACTATATATATATATATATATATATATATATATATATATATATATATATATATATATATATATATATATATATATTTTTTTTTTTTTTTTTTCTGGCAAGGTCGAAAGACAAATGGGAGCGCACATCGGCACTACGAGATTTTGAGTTAACAAGTCTTCTTTTTCCTTGTCGGATAAAGAATTCTCGTTTTTGTAAGGTCATGTATTGGTTCTGCTTTGGCCTTGCTTCACAATGTGTCTGCGTTCGTTTTTTGGCCCTTCCTTGAATGCGTCATTTGCATTTTTGATAAAGGTTCTTTGATTTTTCTGTCAGCTTCCGCGTAAGAGAGCAGAACTTTTTTTTTATTCCAGCGGATGAAGAGGCTCGTAAGTCCGGCTTTTTTTTCGGTTCAAATACGGTCGAATGTCATAGCTTCGCGTTTTTTTGGGGGGGTTTTTGTTGTTGAATATTGGCTTTATTCGGACTTGGTGCCTTTTTTTCAGTGTATTTATTGTTTCTGACGAGGCTGGTCTGAGTAGCCACGGTTTTTTGCTTGTGTGATCTGGTGATTTTTCACTGCTTTTCTTTGACGCAGCCTATCCTGGAGATGTTCTCTTTTACCTCGGTTGTTTTTCGGGCCTTGTCCTGCTTTACTGATTTGTAATCGTGCTTAACAAGCATGTCTTTTTTGATGGTTGCATCAGATCCTTCGTGAGATTGGATGACTTTACGAATTTGTATTACTTAGTGGGCCGGCCCTTGTTAAGCTTATCTTTTTTGCCGTGAAATTTTGTTTTTTCGAGTTGATTTCGTGTACGCCACTTGTTTTGCGTGCTGGTTTAATTTGATGATTAGATGGCAGCGGAGATCACGTATATATGTCTTGGTTTTCTTCACGAAATAAAGCTGTTAGTCTGCGTTTGTGTGCGTACTGCCTTTCCTTCGTCCTTGTCTCGATAGATCAGCTTTTTATTGAATCAAATTATGAACCAACTAGGCCGACAAGTTCTACTACTACTTCTATACTACTATACTATACTATACTATTCTATACTATACTATACTAAACTATACTATACTATACTATACTATACTATACTATACTATACTATACTATACTATACTATACTATACTATACTATACTATAATATACTATACTATACTATACTATACTATACTATACTATACTATACTATACTATACTATACTATACTATACTATACTAAACTATACTATACTATACTATACTATACTATGCTATGCTATGCTATGCTATGCTATGCTATGCTATACTATACTATACTATACTATACTATACTATACTATACTATACTATACTATACTATACTATACTACTATAAAGCCCCACTTTAACCAAGTCGTGTGAACGTGCCTACGTGGCCTAGGGGTGACGTTAATGCAACGATCTTGGGAGGCTGATTATGATATCACCCTCTCAGTGTGAAAGGAGAGACCCGAGCTGGAAGCTCCTGCAAAACGTAATGTCAAGAAGCCCTACGTCCAGTAAGTGCTCGGCCATGTCAGCTATCAGCTGCAACCTGCCAGCACCATGCTATTGATTTTTCACTCACAACGCAGGATCCGGATTTTATGTGAACGAGGCCTTTAACGCTATCCAGTTAAAAATGGGCTTAACGCTTGTTTAGTGGCGCTTGTGCGCGGAATAGAGTATACATGCCTCGTTTAAAACAATCGTTCCTAAGGATTTTACTTTGCGAGTGCACCAAACCTCGCAACTCTATGCGTCATAATAACCACGGCCAGGCAATAAGCCCTGTAGGCTGTGTACAGTCACACCGAGGTTTTTAGCACTCTCTGTGCTCGAAAGCAGAAGCGTACACGTGATGCGCGAGGAAGCCTGTAAATGATCGGCGCTTGGCGAATCACTAAGCAGCTTAACTTGATTCGCTAGTTGCTCTGCAGAGCCACCCTCTCCTCGCCAGAATGGCACATAAATCTTTGTTCAAGGCCCTTGTTTCAAGAAATGTTCAAATGTAGACGCGGAGCGAAGTCTATATAGGACACTGTCCTGGCGGAATCTGAACGCACTTGGCCAGCAAAACTCGACGTATATAAGCTTCCAGTGAAGCTGTTGCAGCATTATCTGCTAAGCAAATAATCAACTGTGTCCGAGCACGATGGTGCATTGTGAGCCAAGACGCATGTAGCCATATGTATGCCGATCGATCATATATAGGGTATACACCTCTGCGCGTCTCGCCGCATGTACGCTATCAATTGCTCTGGCTGGAAGTACGAGTGAATGTGATGTGTCGGACCGTCTATCTCGTGGTTTGCCCTTGGTAGTCAGTCTTGCAAGTAGGCGAAGATGTGTACGTAATACTAGTAACTGAAAAAAAAAAAAACAAAAAAACTGCGCAGCAGTGCAGCAGAATCTGTGTGAATATAGTTTAAACATCAATAACTCGCTGCGTTAAACGGCATAATAACATCAAAGCACCATTAACTACATTTTGATACAGCATGGGATTTTCTTTTTTTGCCTAATGGGCATATTTTATGGCTCGCTCTATGGGCGGGAAAAACGAGGGCTATACGAAACAGGACGCACGAAGGTCAGACTTCTGACATCTTGTACTTCCAAAATGGAGTTGATTTCAACCAGGGTTAATTACTAACAAGCACAGCGGTATTGGGAGTAAATAGGCCAGTCATCCAACCCGTGAAGAAAAATTTTATCGTCTTTGGAGACGCTGAAGAAGAATTCTTCGTAGAAGTCGAGATAAAAAAAAAAAAAAAAAAAAAAAACTCAGCGCAATCACTTACCCAGCTAACCGGTTCCTCTCTCAGCGCACGTTGGTATATTGAGCTGATCCTTTTTTTTTTCAGGACACTACAACTTCAACTCGTTCAGCTGTTTGGTAAACGTTCTAAATGTTTGAAATGTAGGTACTTTCGACCGCATGAGCGGCTACCACCCAGCAAGCGATGTATACGTTGAGCACCTACAGAGCCCGTTCAGTAAAAGGCCACCGTCTAGGTAAGCGGGCACATGAGTACACAAAAGCGAACATGAAAACCTAGTGAACAAAGAGTAAAATCATAAGCTAATAAATAGACACGATAAATGGTATGAGCACACACTACAAGCCAACAAGCAAATTCTAACGAATGCGTATGACATATAGCTTTCCGCATTGAGCAAGGAGGCGTATATGCACTTATAATTTATTCGAGCGCAAAATTTTGAAAATAACTATTTCTCTTGGGCGGTAAAGCTTTTTACCTCGTTCCCATTAGGCACAGGAGATCCTTCCTTCCTTCCTTCCTTCCTTCCTTCCTTCCTTCCTTCCTTCCTTCCTTCCTTCCTTCCTTCCTTCCTTCCTTCCTTCCTTCCTTCCTTCCTTCCTTCCTTCCTTCCTTCCTTCCTTCCTTCCTTCCTTCCTTCCTTCCTTCCTTCCTTCCTTCCTTCCTTCCTTCCTTCCTTCCTTCCTTCCTTCCTTCCTTCCTTCCTTCCTTCCTTCCTTCCTTCCTTCCTTCCTTCCTTCCTTCCTTCCTTCCTTCCTTCCTTCCTTCCTTCCTTCCTTCCTTCCTTCCTTCCTTCCTTCCTTCCTTCCTTCCTTCCTTCCTTCCTTCCTTCCTTCCTTCCTTCCTTCCTTCCTTCCTTCCTTCCTTCCTTCCTTCCTTCCTTCCTTCCTTCCTTCCTTCCTTCCTTCCTTCCTTCCTTCCTTCCTTCCTTCCTTCCTTCCTTCCTTCCTTCCTTCCTTCCTTCCTTCCTTCCTTCCTTCCTTCCTTCCTTCCTTCCTTCCTTCCTTCCTTCCTTCCTTCCTTCCTTCCTTCCTTCCTTCCTTCCTTCCTTCCTTCCTTCCTTCCTTCCTTCCTTCCTTCCTTCCTTCCTTCCTTCCTTCCTTCCTTCCTTCCTTCCTTCCTTCCTTCCTTCCTTCCTTCCTTCCTTCCTTCCTTCCTTCCTTCCTTCCTTCCTTCCTTCCTTCCTTCCTTCCTTCCTTCCTTCCTTCCTTCCTTCCTTCCTTCCTTCCTTCCTTCCTTCCTTCCTTCCTTCCTTCCTTCCTTCCTTCCTTCCTTCCTTCCTTCCTTCCTTCCTTCCTTCCTTCCTTCCTTCCTTCCTTCCTTCCTTCCTTCCTTCCTTCCTTCCTTCCTTCCTTTTTTTTTTTTTTTCAATGGAGGCGAAAAGCAAGGCACCCGTGTGCTGTGCGTTGCCAGCGCACGTTAAAAAAGCCCAGGTGGTCGAAAATTCCGGAGTCCTTCCCCACGGCGTCTCCTATAGCCTGAGTCGCTTTGGGACGATAAACCCCACAAACCCAAGCCAAAATGCTCTTTTTTTTTTAATATGTTAAACGTAGTCGGTGGGGATGTGCATAAACTGGAATTAGTTGCAAAAAATAAAAAACGGGGGGGGGGGGGGGGGGGGGGGGGGGGGGGGGGGGGGTGGGGCGGTGGCTACAGTCGGATACAACTGGACAACGAAGTGGCGGCATAATGCCCCTCAAACGGGGCTTTCCACTCCGGATACAACTGGACAACGAAGTGGCTGCATAATGCCCCTCAAACGAGGCTTTCCGCTCAATGACGGCCACCGATTGTCGGGGGGGCGTGGTTAATATGCTGATCAGCGTTTAATCGTCTTGCACACCCCGCCCCCCCCCCCCCTTTCCCCCTCTCCCTTTCTTACCCCCTGAGCCTTGTTATTTCACGCTACACGGTGCAAAGGGGATTAACCGCAACATCATGGCAACCGGTCACTGCCACTGATTGGAGGGACTCCAAAATGGCTCCAAAAGTGAGCAAGCGACTATAAGATGGCGGACGAACGCAAGACCCTATCGCAGCCCGGTCACAGGACGACGCTGTTCATAGCTAATGCAGCTGTGCCGTGAAAAGGAGCCTGCAACGCATGCACTGTACCAGGCTTCTTCGAGATCTCTTTTCTCACAGCCGGTCGTGATGCAAGAGTGTGGCTCAACACATGGATATGCTAACGGCACCCATTTACTGCGCACCTGCATCTCACCACGCAAACGACGGTCGCGGAAGGTTAACGATAGGACGCCCGCCGTTAACGTGACGAGAACCACTCGAATGAAAGGCTCGCGCATGTTCCAAGAACAGAGCCGAATTTCGCCAATAGATATAATGTTCGCGCCCCCAGTTGGCGGAAGATTGGTGCTCGAAGCGACGCAAAGGGAAAGCGGAGTACGGCGGCAAAAAGACCTGAATACCTAAGGGACAGCTGAAAAGGGAGGCAGCGCACGCTGTGAGAGTTAGTGGGGAATGAAAATACCGCCAAACTTTTAACCGAATTCAGGCGTTGAAAGGGTACAACTCACACTCGGGGGCTCTCGGAAATATGCAGCAGTTCAGTCTGAGATGAAGCGGTTCGTTCAAAACGTTTCGGTATAGCGCGATTTTCTTTTCGCCATTGCAGTTTTAATTACCTACACTCAGTGGTTTCTCAAGCGTGTCTGCGCGGAAACGGGGCGCGCTTTGAAATGCATGCGCGTGTGAGACATCTCAGGGCTATTATGCTGTCTACTCGTGTTTTCATTTCCTGGAGTCCGTCTTCGCACGAGCTCCATTTGCGTATACTTTGTTTGGTAGAAAGGAACAGTGATACACAGTATAGTCATAAGACAAATATATGTGAAGACCACGCGAGCCTCCCCACACATGCAGATACAATCACACATGCACGCCCCACATGCGCGCACACATGTGCCCCCGACAGCCCATGCACCTCTCTCGAAAACTGGAACGGTGCCTGCGGAGCACACTTTTGTCATTTACTATACTTCGAAACAAGACCTCCTAGTGCTGCATGGACATTCCCATTGCTTTTGTTAAACTCCACTTAAAGAAAATGAAAATATATCAGGCCCGGCTGACAGCGACACCGGTTCTCATAAATGTCCAACACAGTATGCCGATCGATCGCTCTAGAGAGGTATGAGAACGATTGTACATCAACGCACACATTCTGTCACATACACACGTACACACATGATACATAAATCATGCCTGAAGTTCTGAAGAAAACAGAAGAAAAGAAATCGATGCTTCTTCAACGCGCTTACATATACAATCAGTCCCCCTTGGAAACGAAGGTATACCTACACAGACCACGGAAACAGGAGTTACACCTACATAAAAAATACACGTGACTGCAAATTCCATATTGTGTAGAACCGAGAGGCCGCGTGACGATCGATGCCAGACGGCGCGGTTAGCGCTCTAGTCTGGATCGGTATTTATTACGCCGCCTCAGTCTGGAGGACGTCCGCTATCCGGCGGGGTATTAGTCGGCTCTAAACCATCGGTAACGGGCGCAGAATTTTCAAGACGACTACTTCTCTTGGGCGCTCCAACTCCCTTCCGCGTTCCCATTAGGCACGAAAGATGTTTCCTCTTTCCGTGATTTACCCCGGTGAACGACTACCGTAATGCGAAGTTTGAAATACGGCTTACCCGTGCTGTTAAAAATAAAAACAAAAAAGAAGAAAGAAACGCGTCTGGGGGGAGTAATACGAATGATATGACGCAGAGTACAAAATCGTAAATTGGTTTGAGCCGCCGATGAGCGAGAACTTTCGTGATTTTGGACCATCTTCCTTTACGATTAAGGTTCGGCAGGCGAACATTCCACCGTTTAGTGGAGAGCAGAATAACGATCCTAATCCGTACCCCTTTGAAACGTGTCACAAGCAAGCTAGCTTGTATAATGCTTCGTTTCCAGCTCTCAGGCTCGCAGCATGTCGCAATTTCTCTTCAGAGATCTGTGGCAGACTCCGGAGTGAATATTAAGAACCCATGCTGAAGTTCGGAAGACGATGGTCGAGCATTAGGCGATTGAATTTAAGGAAGAAAAAAACGAAACGAACATCTTTGAATTTGCAAGCGCTATTGAAAGCTTTCTGCTAAGAAAACCGAGTTTGCACGGTCGAACAGTGTCTGCAGAATGATCCTCGTTTCTTCCGTTTTCTTGCTGCTTGTGACGCTTGCTTGATTTAGTATCAAGCCTGCAAGCTCCAAACGTGCAGCTGCTATATATCCGCAATCAGCAGAAGCATACCTGGAATGAACTGACGTGCGGCCCATAATCTATTTTTCCAAGTGCGAAAAGAAGAAAGCAGAAAACGCATTAAGAAGCCCAAATACGAGTTTTTACTACGTATTCTGAAATTACTGAAGACATCAAAGAACGCCTCTCTCGCGCTTACCCGACATTTTCCTCTACATTCAGCTGACGCTGATGGGAGCGTTGAGTCGCCATCTGTCAGGACATATAGCCTGCTTCTTCTCAGCTTTTTCCTGTGCCTTCACTGCATAAACTCGTTATTCGGAGCCGAGTTTTTTCTTCCTTTCATACAAAAATTTTATTTTGAGTTTTAGATCAAACGATAGAATTGCAAGTTGACGTGCGCCTTCAAACTGTCATTTGCGCTCGCTATAACATTCGCTACTTTGCAGAAATCAAAGGTCTTAGAAATTATGTATCAATATAGAAGTTGGGAAATCTCATTCTCGCTGGGGTATTCGATTGATGGTTTCGTTTGGTTGGTTTACAGGGTTTAATGTTCGCAAAAGACTGAGACTATGATTGGCGCCGTATAGTGGGTACCTGCGGGTATTTCGACCACCTGAGATTCCGTAAAGTGCACTGGCATCTGACTGTAGCACATGGGCGCTTTGCTTTTCGCCTCCAACGAAAAGAGGCAGCCGCGGCCGGGACTCGATGCGCGTCCCTGGGTCCGGCAGTAGAGCGCCGTAACATCTGAGCCATCGCGGCGGGGCTCTTTTGGAACAACTAGCAGGACATTAATATAAGAGAATCGCACGAAGTGACACTGGGCGGCTGCGATTCCGTAATTAGTTTATGCATTTCCGGTGTGGTCGAAGCCACGATAAGCCGTTTGTTCAATCGTTATCATTCTCGCTCTCGGGAGTCGTGACAGCCTCTCGTAAGGGTTCGTAATACGTAAATGAAAGCGACAAACCAGAGCATGGGACCTAAACTTTGAGTGACGTCATAGCAGCCATTCGGCTGCTGAAATTTCAACAAAATAAGATGAGAAAATTTATTTAATTAGTTTTTTTTTAATGTTTGGCGAATTCGCGGTGATGATTTTTGTGGGAAATGCGGAAGCGAATAATCAGCTCGCCTCTTTGGCGAAAATGCCATTGCCTGGGAGCTGGTCGGAAGGGTCGCTTCTCTGCGAAGTGATTCTCGCATGAAAATAATTCGTTTCGTGATCTTGATACTCTTGTGTCGATGTATCCGTTTACTGTATCGGCTAAATAAGTGAACTGTGTTTAACTTCATTTTCTAAATTAAAAGCAAAGCTGAGCAGCGTTATCCAGGCAAAAAAAAAAAAAAAAAAGTAATCGTAGCGCAGAAGAATAATTTATTGAGGGCTAAAGCAGAGAAGCTGCGATTCACCATCAGTAAGGTCATTCGGCATGAGTTCAAATGTGTACACGATGAACACGCCTCGCAGGTGCAAAGTGAAAACCATAACACAGGAATAATACCGTACTGAACAACGGACTAGAGTATATAATCAAGCTTAAAAACATGGAGGACACTATAAATCTCCGCCTTTAATAGTAATATAAGACGTGATAGCGGTACCTTATTCCCGTACATGTACTTGGCATACAACAGGATTGGAACATTGATCTATATTCCACCTTTCCAACTCAAATCATCATCATCAGCCTGATTATACCCACTGGAGGGCGAAGGCCTCTCCCATATTTCTCCACTTACCCCGGTTCTGTGCTAGCTGCATCCACTTGACCCCTGCGAACTTCTTAACCTCATCCGCCCACCTAACTTTCTGCCGCCCCCTGGTACGCTTTCCTTCCCTTGGAATCCAGTTTGTTACCCTCATCGACCATCGGTTATCCTCTCTTCGCACTACATGTCCTGCCCATGTCCATTTCTTCTTCTTAATTTCCACTAGAATGTCGGTAACTTGAGTTATTTCTCTGACCCACTCTGCACGCTTTCTATCTCTTAATGTTACCCCTACCATTTTTCGTTCCATAGCCCTCTGGGTTGTCCTCAACTTAAGTAGAACTCTCTTGGTTAGCCTCCACGTTTCAGCCCCATAGGTGAGTACAGGCAAGATGCAACTGTTGTATACTTTCCTCTTGAGCGATACCGGTAAGCTGCTAGTCATAATCAGCGAGTGCTTGCCAAATGTGCTCCATCCCAATCTTATTCTTCTTGTTATTTCCTTTTCATGGTCCGGAACTGCGGTTACTACCTGTCCTAAGTAGACATATTCGCCGACTACTTCCAGTATTTCGCTATCTAATGTAAACTGCTGTTCCTTCCCGAGGCTGTTGAACATTACCTTAGTCTTCTGTATATTGATTTTCAAGCCTACCTTTCTACTTTTTCTGTCTAGGTCATCAATCATTCAACTCAAATGAGCAAACCAAATTGGCAGCTCCCGCACGAAAATTGTTAGAGCTCATCTGCTTCTTCTGTGAGCAACTGCTTCGTGGGCATGTCAATATTTACGGTCGTTTGTTTAAAAGATACGTCTACCTATACGATAACTATTACTACTGCGAGATTCGAATTAAGCCGTTGACGGTGCAAAAGAAATTCAAGAGTCTACGCAGTGCTGCGATCCACGTTCTACGCTCCTGCGATTCGTATCGCTCGCCTTGGAAGCAATATCGCGGTCGGTTCGTGGCTCTTCGTGGATTCAGCAGACTGTTGTTCCATTCCACGCCACCACAGTAATAACTCCTGGCAGTTTTTGATAACGAAGAAGTCGATGCCAGTGCGAAACTCGGAAGTACATGGCTTGTGAAGAGCGTTACAACCGTAAACACTCCGTCGTAGGCTCCCTACAATTTCACACCTCGCCACCAGGGGAAAAACGCGCCCTGTCGATACTCCGGTAAACTTGAGCTTGCGTTCCCTACTTAAAAATAACGAAACTTTGTCGAGTCTACTTTAATAACTCGCTTGCTTTGGTAGGTACTATCAGGGACAAGGAATCTCTGGATCGCGTCTGGCGGTTTTTCACTATACGATGTAAACCATTTTTCACCTTATTTTTCTAACACACGTGAAAGAAATGAAGTCCAACTTTCACATCGATAAGGATAGTCCGCGGCTACTGGCTGATGCGAAAGTTGTGCGCTTTGGTTGCAGTTTGCATGGTACATAGATCTTTGTCCCCTGTAGTAACGTTAGTGCCGTATATTTAGGATGTTAGATAATAGTGAAAGACTTTTTTCTTCATTAATCACCCGAACAATCAGGGATGGCATTGCAGAACGTTTCGGCGACGTTTGGTCAAATTTGCAAACCCGACTGCTACAGGATAGACTGCAGGATTACATGCCCTTCTGTTCGAGACACGCAAAGATTGGCATGAAGACTTTCGGTAAGCCCTGCACTAACATTCGAAGAAAATGATGTCTCAGGCACCGATCGAGTTTGTCGAGTTACACGTGAACCATGCGGAAAAAATTCTGTTTGGTGCACCCGCACGCAGGGAGGTTGGTACGTGCTTTGAGGCGCTGCACGCTTCTCAGGACCTAAACGCAGCAATGAACAACCGTTTCCTCATTCTGCCGCCAGGTGACAGCACCATCCTAGACGCAGGGGTATCCATTGGATACTCGGTGCTGAATACCGACCCCCCATCACGTATGAAGGTTACTGTAAACCATAGATTTCAGAAAAAGCAAGGTCACAGAATTTCACTGACACGAATACAGTTAAGATTTTTACGAGAAAATGATAATGATATCTGCCCTTGTCTTAGGTTTGTTCACAGGAGGTTATCATACACGTGTATTTTATCGCGTTATCGGACAAATTAGTTTTCGCTAACACAAAACTTTATATTCATGCTATTTTTTATTTGTAAACATTTGGTTTATCAGAATCAGCACAATGTTTATGTTGTTATCACCTTTTTACATTGCACTGCATTAATTGTCTTATTCCTTGTGGCATAAAATGGTTGATTCCAGAGAAATAAAATAGGTGCGCTTTTAATTAGACTATTAAACGAAGATTGACCTAAAATACCTTAGTTACATTTCTAAGATGTTTCAGTAACTCCATATTTAATAAAGCGAAATGCCTTTTTCTTTTTTTTTGTCCGTATCATATTTTGTTGTTGTTCTGACCAACCGTTGTTCGTGATGTTAAGGGGATGCGCATTTAGTAAGTGGGTGCATCATGTGCCAGGCTCTTTTTCGAAAGCCTTCCGAGAATTGAGAGAAGGTGCAAGAATTTGAAAAGGGCGATTCACAGTGGGAACGACACTTCAAGTGCGTTTCGAAAGATCTAGTCAGCCTTCTGCAGAAAAAATACCGCATTCCACACAATCTAAAAACTTGCACTCCGCACGTTTCTTTTCAAGCTGTAGAGGAGCAGAGGCCCCTGAGAAGAAGCTCTCCACATGCTTCCGAGGATCGGAAGCGTAATACTTGTGCCTTGAACATTGGTTGCTATTTCTTTTAACTGAACGAAAGAGCCTTTTGTTCTTGTGGGTAAGTCTGAATGTGATTTTGAGCCATGGTGATTACTGTTTTTCTCTCACAGTGATAGTCGACATGTGCATTAGTATCAGCTAATGTATTTCATTCTTTAAAAGCAGCCAGTTAGTTTAAATGGAACGTTTTGAAAAGTCCCGAAGAAGCCAGATGCAATATTCTTCGAGTGCAGCGTTATTTTCGCATTAGGTCTCTTCCTTGTCTCGCCGCGGCGGTGCAGTAGTTGGAGCGATTGGCTCCCAAGGATGCGGGATTGAATCTCTGTCGCGGCTGCAGCTTTTCTATGAAGGCGAAAAGCTAGGCTCTGCGCGATGCTAGCGCACGTTAACAAAAACTGTAGGTGGTTGATATTTCCGGAGCCCTCCACTACGGCGTCTCCTATAGTTTAGTTACTTTGGGACATTAAACCCCCCAGACCAAACCAAGCCAGCTTCTTTAGTTGTATAGTGTTAATAATTTCACTATTTTTGACGCACGTGGCAGATGACAATGAAAAGAATCGTGCACATTGTAATATTACCTAAGTCGGAGCAAATACGTAAGCGGAGAGAGCATATTGGTTTCAGAAGCTAAGATGAAGTCTAGTGTGTGTTAGATGAATTGCTGTCCTGACACGTAGGCAGCGTGAATGCTTCGTTCGAACTCTATAGACATGCGTTTACGCAGTCACCTTTATGATTTCTTTTTTTTCTTTTTTTATCAGATTGAAGTGAGATTAGATCAAGTTGCGCAAGCAGTGTTGGGGACAGGCGATATGTTATCGATATAACCACCTCGTGGAGCTCAGCCACGAAACAAACGTTGGCGACAGGAGTTCGATAACAGGCCCCAGTTATTATGAGTGGATAGGAGACGTTGGTAATAACAAATATGACCTCTAAAGGGAAGACCTTAATTTCAATGCCCTGAAGGCTTCGGTGGGCGACTATCAGCCCGCCACCACCACGCTTAATATCTCGATAGCAGCAGTAAATATGGAAATATATAGAGAGCGAAAGTACTCGGAGTAGGTGATTGGTGAATTGAGCCCTGTTTCGCTAAGAATGGCAAGGTTATACTTTTTTTTTTTTTTTTGAATTACATTACGGAGAACATCCGGTTTAGGAGAAGGGCTCCTAATATTTGAGCATAAAAAAGAAATAGGAATGGATATGATGGGAGTGATTAATCGCCTTGTACGAGTTTAACTTGTGAGAAATAACCTGTTGTATGCAGCGGTCAAATATGTAAGTTTATTTCGCACGATAAGTTGGTCGTGTTCAAGTTTCTTGTTTCTACTAACGCAATAGCGTTAAAGGCGCCGTTCAGCGTTGAGAGCGGCGTTGAGAGCGAAAATTCGCGAGCATGGCACTGGCAGGCGACAGCTGGCAGCTGACATGGCCGAGCATTAACCGTACCTAGGGTTCGCTGACATTACAACTGTCAGGAGATGCCAACTTGGGCCTCTTATTTATATGGGAGGATGATAACAGAATCAGCCTGCCAGGGCCCCTGTATTCTTAGTCAGCCACGTATACCTCTTTATAGGCCATGCAGGCACGATCATAGAGCTTGGTTAAAGCGCGGCTTTATATGTGGGCTGGTAGCGTATACGCTATAGCGCCATAGCCTTAAAGGCGAAGCTTAAATGTCCCCATAATTTTTTTCTGTGCTTTCATAATTACATAATTCCAGGAGATGCTTTCTAGCGGTAAGCGTGTGTGGATAGGTACTTCTTCAGAGATACTGTAGCCTATATTCTTCTTCTTTTTTTCCCTCGTTATAATGGCACATATGTAGCCTAGCCTATATCTTTTGGCTTCCTTAAACGAGCCTCTTCTTCTACCTTAAAGAGAGCGAATTTAAGAACGATTGGTCTGTCACTGCCTGCCCTGAGCTTGCCCAGTCTGTGACTTTTTTAACTCTCCAGAATAACAAGCGTAGTGCTTATAACTGCGTACTTCTGTGCCAGAAAAAGGTCTTTCGATTGCGCCCACGTTTCATGTCCAACCTCTTTAAGGCCTAGAAACAATAGGTTTCATCTGCGTGGCCTGTCGTCTGAAACATCGAGCCTGGCTTCAATGCTCGCAATGTGCTTAGCATTTGGTCGTAAAGTTCTTGTAAGTTATTCACCTGTTCCTTAACTGCTATCGTTCATGAAGAGTCGGCTTGAACTCTGGTCATTCGGTCTGTAATTTCCTGAACTGTTTCTTCCTTCTGGGAAAGTCAAATGCAAATGGATCTAATTTCTGTAAAAAGCCAGGCTGGTTCGGATCGAATTTCGCTCGGCGCTTGTAGTATGTATCACTAGGCGTCACCGGAACGTGTTCTGACCGGCGTTAAGTTCAACGTCGCCTTCAAGAATTATTGCTGCTTTATAACACAGCACCAGTCAGATGCAATCTGTATGTAAGACAGTGGGCTCGACAGCACCAGTAAGCCAGCATAGCGCGTGCGTCGCTCGAATAATGCTTGGCGTTTACCTGCATGACGAACAAACGTCACAGGTGAGGCGCTAGCCAGAGCTGTGGTGCTGTCGAGTCCATTGAAGGCGACGGCGTCTTGTTTACAAAGAGGTCATATGGCAAGGAGGTTGACCGTTGGTGGTTGACTATATCATCGACGCCACGGGGTCTGCAATGATCTGGGAGCGTCATCCTGCGTTGATACAGGCAGGCAGTGGTGCACCGGTGCTGACGTTCCCGTTGTCACAGTGATGCTGTGCGGAAATACAGGCCGGGTACTGCGATGCGTGGATCCCGTAGATTCCCTCGTGTACCAGCCGTCGCATCGCAGACGGCATATTGATACCTGTATGAAGAACAAGCATCGCAGGTGAGTTGCGGTAGCCTGTGGCACTGCCCAGCCCCAATCATCCGCTACCTAACTTTCTGCTTTAGGCTTATAGTGGTGCAAATATACACCCAGTGCATATACCCTGGAGCGGTTGGTCTTTGAACGGAATAGGCCAAACTGATGAACTTTTAGCGGCATCCTCCTACCAAATGACATAACAAACAATACTTGAATTTCTGCACAAAACGACTGTTTCGATTTGAAACTTTAAGCAACCGCAAGAAAATAAATTCACGAACAATCAATGATATTCATGCATCATACACGCGAGAACCTTACTTTTCTACTGCATTCTGTAGTACACTTCACTATATTATCTCCTATGCAAAGAAATGGTTTGGTTTGGTTTATGGGGTTTAACGTCTCAAAGCGACTCAGACTATGAGAGACGCTAAACATTGCTTGTGCGGTGGTGAGGCGGTGATTTCCTTTTAGGTGACTTATAGACCACATGGGATGTCCTGCAGCCGTCAACATTTCTCTCAGATGAAGGCTTCGAGCACGAGAGTGTCATCATAACCTTGTGAACACAGATTTGGACAGTTTACCCGACTGAAAGGTATACATTCTGGTGGCATGGCGCAAGTTACACTGGGGAGGGTGTTGGGTGGTCGTGGTTTTCCGGAAAAATCTCCGTCGGCGTTGTCGGTGTTGTGAGCGAAAAAATAAAAATAAATAAGAGCTTGCACTTGGAAGGTGGTAGTTGGCAGGAGACAAGGCCGGACCCCGAATTACCGACAGGATGTTTTGGCGTCACGAGACCCCATGATGCGCTCGAGCTGCAGGAGCTGCTAACACGTAGCTGCAGCGCCTTTGAGATGCAAATACGAGGTGTTAATCGAACCCACCGGGACTCCAGTACTGAGCCTCGCTGCACCGAGACACGTTCGTACGGCTTAGTTGAAATGCGGCTTTATGTAGGGTGGTATGCCACGTATTGCGGTAGCTTACGACTGCGTGATAGTGAGCATGAATGAGGTAACAGTGGCGCAGAGTAAAGGATCCGCGATTAAGAGAGTAGCAGTGTGCATGCACGCAAACGAGGATCCTAGGAGGGAGTGCTAGACTGGAGGCATTACACGTTATCGTGTCATACCTTTGAAGGCGAAGCTCAAGAGTCCGCCATATTTTCTGTTTTGCCGAAGCCGCCGCTTAAACATCGCGGAAGTCTTACAGACCAGTTTTTCCTTGCCTTATGTAGCCCCCATACTTTCAAAGAGCTCTTTGCGGGTATGTATGTATGTATGTATGTATGTATGTATGTATGTATGTATGTATGTATGTATGTATGTATGTATGTATGTATGTATGTATGTATGTATGTATGTATGTATGTATGTATGTATGTATGTATGTATGTATGTATGTATGTATGTATGTATGTATGTATGTATGTATGTATGTATGTATGTACCGTCTGTTGCAGAAGTTTGCAGCCCAACGCGCCGGGCCTGGCCGGGCGGAGGAGCAGTATCGCTCCCGAGAGGCGGCGCTGCGCCCGCCGGCGCTGCCTGGTGACGTAGTATAAAGAGTGAGGAGGCTTGTTCTCTTCCCCTCATCCCGCGGTTGATATCGCACATCTTTGCTCTCAGCCGCGGGATGAGGGAAAGAGAACAAGCCTCCTCACTCTTTATAGCTGCGTCACCAGGCAGCGCTGGCGGGCGCAGCGCCGCCTCTCGGGAGCGATACTGCTCCTCCGCCCGGCGCGTTGGGCTGTAAATTTCTGCAACAGACGGTATGTATGTATGTATGTATGTATGTATGTATGTATGTATGTATGTATGTATGTATGTATGTATGTATGTATGTATGTATGTATGTATGTATGTATGTATGTATGTATGTATGTATGTATGTATGTATGTATGTATGTATGTATGTATGTATGTATGTAGGGTGTCCCGGCTAACTTGGACCAAGATTTTTAACAATGCGGTTAGCCATATAGCACATTGAAACCAATTCACAGCTGTTCAGAGTTGCCTATGCTAACCTCCAGTATTTCTTCGTTAACTAAAGTTAATTAGTTAGTGAAGACTAATTAGTTATTTTTGTAATTAATTGGCTTGAGAGAAAAAGTGCCAATGTAAAAGTTGCAGATCTCGAAAAGCAGGTAGCTACATTGTTTTTCGAGAAGATCTACAACTTTTTCTCTCAAGCCAATAATTACAAAAAAGCTAATTAGTTCTCACTAATTATTTAATTTTGGTGAGCTAAAAAAAGAAATACTAGAGGTTAGCATAGGCGACTCTGAATAGCTCTTTCCACTGGTTGGTTTTACTGTTTAGGGCTAACCATATTTTTTTAAATCTTGGTCCAAGTTTTCCTTGGCCTTGGCGACTCGCGAGTATTGGCTTTTTTCATTTTATTTCATTTTATATATATATATATATATATATATATATATATATATATATATATATATATATATATATATATATATATATATATATAGGAGTTTTGTTCGCATTTAATTTTTGCTTCTGGCCTGAATTAGTACTGTAATCAACTTACGGTGAAAGATAATTCAATCCTACGTAGAAGGAAAAGAATTCACCGATTGTGAGAACCAAACTCGCCGCCTCCAAAAATTGCGTGCGGTGCTCTTACCAACTGAGTTACATCGACGACTGTACAACCTTCCAATTCTTGGACATATATGTTGCCTGTTACCGAACGTTGAGAGTGTTCACCTGCGCCACCCTCATCCATACTTTCTTTGTGGTTTCTTTCTTTGTGAACCATAACGAGCCCCTGAGTACCCCTTCAACTTCCTGCTATATATATATATATATATATATATATATATATATATATATATATATATATATATATATATATATATATATATATATATATATATATATATATATATATATATATATATATATATATATATATATATATATATATATATATATATATATATATATATATATATATATATATATATATATATATATATATATATTATGCTGATTGATGAAATTATTGACTTCAACGTTGTGACCACTGCGTTAATGTATTTGCCCTGCTATCTGTGGCATTGATTTTGAGTATTAGCAGGATGTATGTGCTAACTCGCCACAAATCATTCAGAACATTTCACGCGAAGCTGTTGCAAATTGTCGCACATTTCAACTGAACCCTGGCTAATACCACTTCGGCTCTAGACACCGAGCTCGTTTAGCACCTCAAATAGATGCAGCTCGAAGCATTAACCAACGACGGTAAATCACGCCTTCATCTGAATTCAGCATGCAAATGCACTGGACAGCACTCTCAGCGCTGGTCTCCAGTTAACGAGAGAGCCTCCGCTCTCCTCCTCAAGAAGCTGGTTACGTGTAAAGAAATCTGCGCACTTGGTCATATTTAACTGTGTGCCACTTGCCACGCTGTCTGCCCAGAGTAAAGGAGTGGATCGACGGAGCGTTATATAGGAACTATAAGGCTCGCGCGGTCGCTATTTTACGACGACGCCTAATGGCGCTTGAAAATCTCTCAAAGGACTCTTCTCTGCGTTTTCCCAGTATTCGTTCGGGTAATAAAACACGCTGTACCGGTTTGCGCGGGGTAGAAGACCTTCTTTTGCGCATCTCAACCCTCGCGAGGATCTCTGATCGCAAAGTGCTTCGCCCGCTCGTTTCAATGTTTTCACAGTGACAGAGGGAGCGGCGTTCTTCTCTCTCTCTCTCTCTCTCTCTCTCTCTCTCTCTCTCTCTCTCTCTCTCTCTCTCTCTCTCTCTCTCTCTCTCTCTCTCTCTCTCTCTCTCTCTCTTTTATGATTTCAAGATGTCATAGTGAAAAGGGTATTCGGCGAAGATATTCGCGAAGCGTGACTAGGTGACAGGATGCCAAGTAATGCAACCGATTATCGAGGCGGCTGTCGAGCTACAGCTGATGTTTTGCCCGGATAACTTTGCTTCTCGTAAAAGCCCTTGAACTCGCCATAGACATTGTGGCGTACTTAAAGGCAAGTTTGCTGTCTGCGATGTCTATTACTACGTCGGCTTCACTTTCGAAAAATCTATACCGTGCGTCGCCAATGTAAACACCATACCTGACGAAGATTGAACAGTGCAGCCGGACAAGAAGAAGCAGTTTTGCAGCGCGAAGAAAACGGAACAGAAGAGGAAGCCTAGAAGGAAGAGCCAGCGCTGACTTCAAACTGAGTTTTACTCTGTGTGCCGGCGGCCTTCTATACATGCTTGATCGACCATATCAACGTAGAAGAGTCAAACAGGTTTTTCTTTGTTGATACGGTTTCTAACATTTTCTGTGCTGAAATACGACTTCTACGTTGATGTGCTGTTTAGTTCTTCTGGGTTAGGACCGGTTAGACATGTATATAGGCTGGCTGACACACGAAATAAAATAAAGTTAGCCAAGTATCGTTCTGTATCTTCATGCTTCTTTCCCCCCTGACGTCTCTGTGCGGCCCTAAGTTTCTTGACAGTAAGACAGCGAGTCGACATAAGTTTTCTACAGGGAATGAATAGCAAGAACGCGTGGCGCTCGCTGGTTTAGGTCTTTTCTTTGTGGCAAGCAGAAAATAGGAAACTAAGCAAAAATAATACATAAAAATGAAAGAAGAAATCGGCAGCAGCTAACCAACGGACCAAATACACACCACTAGCAAAATGCGATCGGTGAGGTGAGCGATCCCTTTGATTGTGCTTTAAAAGAGGTTGGATATCTTAGGAAGAGGTTTTATCATTGCCGCTCGTTTTGGTCTGCTTGCTGTACTGCTGATTATTTTCCCCTAGTAGGAAATATTTTCATTTTTACGTCAGCATTGTGTCAGTTACCATTTTCTCCCGTATTATATAGTGCGGTGTTTAGCCTTTGGATACTGCACCAACCAGTTTAACAACGGAGCTGTTCAACGTATTAGATCCGACGATATTACAAGTAGCTGAATTTTCCTCCAAAGAAAAGCGCGAAAGAAAGGTCAGGGAAAGGGGAACATTTTTGTCAGCCTCTTTGATATGCTCCTCCTTTTGGCTGCTTACGCAAATTTGAACCTCTTCGTGAACACGCTGTGTGTGAAAATTCAGGCACTTTGCCTCTAGTGGCAATGCTGCTTGCGACTTGAAGGTGTGAGGAGAGATCTTGATTCTCGCGAATACAGTAAGCGCCGACTAACGCTGCCCAAATGTCTGCGCATGAATGAGGCACTGTGGCGCTTTTGCTTAGTCAGCGCAATCCGTTAACATACAGCGGGTTGAAGTACTCACCAACGCACATGTATCGGCAGCCTTCGAGATCAGAGCTGCTTTTCCCGCTACAGGAGGAATTCATGTGACGTCGGAGGAGCCATTTTGTAGTGCAGAGCACAGCTTCAGCAGTGCAAGCAAAAACAGATAAAGATAAACCGATTAGATATGCCTGCAGCCTTTCGTAGTGCCTCATGCAGCACTAAATGGCCGCCACTGTGACGTAGATGCAAGCCCCCCTTTTTATCTGTCATTCGCGTCCAAGCGCTTACGCCGCATGTTGGGCTATAGAGCTTTAAGGTCACCTTGTTGTGTATGTAAACCAGGCCCAGCTAAGCGCACATAATGTAGGATGCATTGCACGTTTCCAGTTTTGGTTACGTACGCGGCCTTTTAGTCATATACATAAAGCATCAACAGCCACTCTATCCTTCCATCTAGAACTGTGTGTATACATTATATAGCTCTCCAAGTAGAAATAGAAAATGACTCGCCATCACTGCGTTGAAAGCTGTAGAACGAGATTGGTGTCTCTAGTCTGCAGAATTAAAGCACTCCCTGCATCTATCTCCAAAGCTCGTACACACACGCACGCTATTTAGCTGGGAATTTTCTTTTTCTGGTGAAAAAACCCGCACTGGCTCTCCTCAAATGGGGTGCGCCCGTGCGCGATGGTAACGCTCTGATTGCAGCCGCCGCCGACGCTGGCACCTGCTTGGGCCGCCCCGAAATGACGGTTCAGCCGCCCACCCGCTTTCCTGCCCCCGTCACCCCAGATGAGTCGACGTCGTCGTCGCCGCTTCTCGCCATCCACTGACGTAATCCCCGGGCGCGCGACGCTGGCTGCCGTCGCGCAAGCGCGGCGCCCATCATGGCACACGCACCCACGGTAATCTCGGGCAGCCGCCGCTCTCGGCCCCCCGCAGTCAGCCGCAGAGGCGATGACGACCAACGTTGCAACGCCCAGTTGCTCAGGCACCGACGAAGAAAATAAAATAAAAATGAATAAACAGCAGAAAAAGATTGGCAGGAGCGCGCCCTTCGGCAAGCATAGCGGTGAGGAAGGGGGGGGGGGGGGGGGGGGTAAATGAAAAGCCGCTGTCGGTTTTCTGAAAGGATGGTGGCGGGAAGAACGAAGGTGGCGTAATTTATTCTATTTATTCTCTTTATATTTACCTGAAGCAGCACCGTTTTACATTAGCGCTTCAGTAGGCCGCTACAAAACAAACAGGGAAATCTGGGATGCATACGCGGGCCACGCGCGCGGGTGACGGATCAGAGCGAGAAGCCGCTCTTTGTTTCCTTTTCATGTTTTTATTTCAACATTTCTCTACTTTCTTTTCTTTTTTTCCCCACATCCCCCACAAAACATCCAGCAGCCCCACGCGCGCTTGGCTGATCTGCGGCGCAGACCCACGCCACACACTAAACGGCTTCCGCAACGAAACGCCCGCGATTTTGACTGCCGGCAAAACGTCATCGCGCCCACTGCACAGCATTTACAGGTTCCCGCATCTTCTTAAAATTGAGTCGCCGCTCTGCGCACGCAACGCCGTATATATATAAAAGGCATGGCTCCCCACTGATGCTTCAATGTCGGAGCCGTCAGAATGTCAGGGCTTTAGCCAAGCGCGACGAAAAGCGCAGAGTAGGAGGCCTCTCTTCGGCCGTGCGCGAAACCTCGCACTCCACTCTCAAGTTACGCCAGCCCTGAGAAATACTTTACTTCTGCCTGACTATTCAAGGCTGCGTATTACTTCGCCAGCAGCACACGATGAAAATGTATCAAGAGTTCTTGAAATATGAGGCCGGGTTTGATGGTTATAACTAGAGATGTTTTCTCAGACATGTGTCGCCAGTTATTGCTGATTTAGGTACTTTCGTTATGCAGTTCAGTTCATCATGACGAAATCGTATACCGTCGAACGAATTTATTAACGGAGCGTTTGGAACAGCCTAAATGCTTCGTTATACAGGTGACTCTGTTGTAAAGGTCGCGCACCGTCCGCGCAATAGAGCAAGCTAAGCACGCCCAGAAAAAGAAAAGCTTTATTTAACATAATTTAAAAGTTACCCATTGAAAGAAGGAGGTGATTTTCTTCTGGACGTTTCGTCCGGCGGAATGTGCGGCTGCAGCCGAGCGTATCACTTGAGGTTCACAGCCTGCTACTCGCCAAAACTCGGAAGCACGGTGGAAGGGTCGCATGGTGCAACTGCAGGGCGTCGAATACCGCCATTGTCTTTTTGGTCGTCAAAACTATTTATCGTCCGAAGGTTCTTTATCACTGTTATCCTCGGCCTTCTCCTCGTTCTCGACCTTGAGGTCTTGACGATGTTGTCAGTTGTCAATTCCGAACAGGTCATCACGTCCTCCTCAACCGCGACATATTCATAAACTGTCCCTCCTATTGCTGCAGTGCGTTGCAAGAAGGGACGTAGGAATTGAGTTTCTTCTGCAGTTCTTCAGCACTGCATCGAGCACTTCCGTGTGCTGTGCGATTTCAGTGGTCGTTATAGAACCCCAGGTGGTCGACATTTCCGGAGTCCTCCACCCCGGCGTACCTCATGCCTGAGCCGCTTTGGGACGTTAAACTCTGCAAGCCAGCCAGCACTGCAACAGTCGCTGTCACGAGTGCGCTCGTCAGGTGTGTCGCAAGCGACATCTTGAGATGTAGAAAATCCAGCCTTCCTTCTGTCAACAATTACGCACGACATGTGGCGGCACGCTCCCTGTGATTATCTTAGTGGCTTGGCAAACGTTTATCTTAATTGGAAGGTAAACCATCTGCTCGAGGTATAGCAGAATTTTCGTTTCAGCATTCTTGTGCGTTATAGTGTTCCTTGGCAAAACCTATTATGCCTCGATCAAACAGCTGCAACAGGGATGCGGAATTATTTGTAAATACATTAGCACTAGAGTTAGTTGTATGCGGCGCAGTTGTCAACAACAAGGCCCATTTTGTGGTTGTGCAGCCGCATCATTTTCTCCCCTTCCAAAATCTAGGCTTGAAACAATTCGCCATTATCAAGGCTTTTTTTTTTTTTTTTTTTTTTTTTTTGCCATGTACTCAGTTGGAAGGCTACGCACGTGCATCTTTGAACCACTGAGGTTTTACTAACCGTCCGAACACAGGTGCCCTCAGCCTCTCTACAGTACAGCCACGTCCACTTCTACCTGTAACACGGTCACTGCTTTCGAAGCGCCATTGCGTTCGACCCGGCCATACAATAAAGCTAAGTGGCAGACCACGCGAGGAACCACCTCCGGGCACCTCCGTCCTTCTATCTCTTTGCTTCCATATGCGCATGTGCTTTGAAAGCCGTGGCCGTGTTATAGCTGGAAATTAACAAACCTGTATATGCAGCATTAGAACAAAACAGCATGGCCAAGCGCTGCTTCCACATCTTGTCGCCTTTGCAACTAATCTGTATTTTTTCGCAGAGTGTCTTCTCAGGAAGCAGCTCATAAAAAAGGGTTAAAATATATATTCTGGTCTGTGCTCCTGCAGGACTTTGAGCAGCGCCGACTCGTGCCAACTGTCAGCAGTCGACTCTTTCTCTCACTAAGATTCTGAAAACGATGTCATAGCGCTATTTGAAGCTCCTCGGCCATGCGCTGGTCGCCTTCAACTTGTCTTCGACACCGAATGTAGAAGCGACCTCACGGCTTCCTCACAGAGCCAAGGCCTGCTGACAGTGTGATGGCTAGCTGCCTGTGCCGGAACTTGGGCTCCGGGTTGCGCGGTGAGCCGGGAGCCACCGACCTCTCCACAATTTCGCCTGCTCCTGTCTCCTTTTTTTCCGAAAACCAGCGGCGAAGAAGGGTTGATGAATGACACGCTGGAATTCGGGGATGGCGTGCTAAAGAAGACTACACGGACGCCGCTGCGAGGATGGTGAGGGTTCCGAGACCGGGAAGAAAGGACCCGAGGTGAAAAGGAAAGCCTCAGAAGGACGGTGGGGCAGGGAGGAACGAGGGACACGCTAGAGGAGTTCGGCCCGGCCTTGCCTCCTGAGGGACGACTGCCTGAAAATACGAAGATGGCTCACTAGTCCTGCCGGCGTCGTATATTGAGCTCGCCGTGTAAACCGTCATCATCAGCGCCGCCTGCAGCTATGGTCATCATCTCCCGCCTCAAGCACCGGATCACCGCAGTGGCGTCCAGACGCAGCTCGAGACCGTCGGGTGAGCGGGGGCATCCAGCTCTGATTAAATCTGTTACTGGCCCTATTTCGTGCGTGATTTTGCCCTCAATCCCGAAAAGAGCCTTATAACCGGGATATCAAAACAGGAAGCGTTCTTACGCGTATGCGTCTGCGAATCACGTGTAGACGGCGGCGTCAACATCATGGAAAGTGACGGCGAATCCGCTATCGGACGGTTTGTCTCACATTGTGTCACTGGCGCTTGTAACTTGTTTTTGTCTGTAAGCGTTCTCGACAGCGCCGATGTACTGATAGCATACTCTCCTGCAATGTCCCTTTGTTTACGCCCACTTCTAAAAGCATTGACACTTTTTAACTGATCGCGTCGATCAGCATCGAAAGTATACTCCATGCAAACACGCTGAAGAATAAATAGAAAATGGCTAGAAGGACGCGTGCTCAACTTGGTTATTTGGCGTGAAAGCGAACGTCGCAACGCATAGTCCGACTCAATGCAGAGAGAAGGGAAGTGCCGGCAAGCGCTCGCTGAAATCGACGTCTTTCGAATGCTCCCAATTGGATCTGCGCAAAAGGGCTGCCGCAGCAGTCGAGTTTATCGCCTTATTCGAGCGTTTCTCACAGAGTTCGGCACTGTTGGTTTCCATGTCTCTACAGCTGAACTACAGTTTCCTACCACTCACTGCAGCTTGCTACTTAGCGCCCCCCCCCCCCCCCCCCGAATGCGAGCACGGGAAGTATTATGCCTTTATGCTTTTTATTTTCTTTTTTTTTTTTTTTTCAGTCGTCTACATCTAACACCGTCGTTCAAAACGTTCGGTCGTTCTATCCTTTGTGGATTTTTTTTTCTTTGCGTAGATATTGCAGTTACCATGGCTACTGCTAGCTGTGGTGTCGACCGGCGCTCCCTGTGGGCTCCGTAACTCAGTGGCGGCACCGGAGGGCAATGAAAGTGCCGCTACGTGCTTTCGTTATAAATAAGCGAATCAGCCTTCGGGGACGCTCAAATTCCCTTGTTGTGCTCCATATGCAAATCCATTGTACTCGTGTTCGTTGTAGATGCATTAACAATGCATATGAAATAAAGGAGTACGGCCGGCATTAATAAAAGAGAGTTCAAGAGAGTTCAACCGCCGCAGGCGTACAGTTAAAAGCGTTAGATCCAGTTTCAAAGAAGTTAATCGATCCTCAATTCTGGCCCACTGGTTCGCCCGCCACTGCCTCAAGAAGGTCGCACTCCACTGCGGTTTCGAGGACCAAAGGTTTTCTGTGCGAATCCCTCACACAAGTTAGAATTTAGCTCGAAAAATAATTAATTCTGTGCGCCATATATGGTGCCGATTTGTTTGACGCCACCCAGAACACTGTAAGCCAAACGGGTAGACCACAATTTTGCCACCAATGGCTATTATAAGTGGCAACACACACACATTCTCAGATGGAATATATAAGGCCGATGGATAGTATGCGGTGAAAGTTTACTTGAACTAATTTCTAGGGGCCTTAGGTGGTGGTGCTGGTGGTGGGAAAACTTTAATCTCCAACAGATACAGGATATGCGTCAATCCATTCGCCTACACGTCGGCCTGGAGTACTACCCGGGCGGCGTGTTCGGCCAGTCGGTTTAACCTAGCTGAGTCTCAGGGCGTAAGCTCAATAGTGGAGTCTCTCAAAATTCTTCCGTTTTTGACTGTTGATTTATATATATATATATTTTAATTTTCTGCACACGTCCATATCATATGTACCAGATTCGCCTTATCCTGACAAAGTTTGCCCCTATCTGAGAATTTTTCCGGGTACCACTGACTTAGGGTAGCTGGGTTTGGAAAAGTCCTTGTTTATGGCGCCTCCAGATGCTTTCTTGGATCTTGTGTCCTATCTGCCGGTGGGTATTCTAACCTGTTTAGCCGATAGTGCTCAGTAATCTCTTTGTAGCTAACAAGCCTGTCCCTAGCTAAGAGTGTACTGAGGATCAGAGCCTACCCGTAAGGTGAGACCATGGGCAAGCTTATGAGCTCCCTCATTTCCCTGAAGCTGGGAGTGGGCTGGTGCCCATATTAGCCGAATTATTCTGTCATCCTGACATGTTCTCAGTATCCTTTTTGCCTGGGGAGAGACCCTTCCCTTAATAAAATTGCATATTGCTACCATTCTCTCTGCTATTGCAAAGGCAATCGCCACCTCTTCAGCCGTGTGAGCTAAGTTCGTCCTAACCGAGCCGCTTATTCTTAGATTTTGTTCATCTGACACTACCGCAACTATAACCTGCCTCTCCTCATACTCGGCGGCGTCGACATAGACCACGTCCTGTCTTCCTTGACACATCTTCTGCAGCGTTTCCGCCCGATTCTTCCTTCTTTCCTGCTAATGCTCTGAATGCATATTTCGTGACAGCGGGGACAGTTTTAGTCGCTTCCTGACTTCAATCGGGACATACGTCTTCTGGTACCCTTGGCTTTCGTATCGAATGCCTAGTTTCAGCAGTATGCTTCTTCCCGCCCGGGTCTTTAACAGTCTTTCATACTGGGAGTTTTGGTTGGCTTCTATCACCTCTTCCAGCGTATTGTGCACCCCCAGCTTCATTAGCCGGTTCGTAGATGTACTGATGGGGAGACCAAGGGCTGTTTTTATGCTCTTCCTGATGATTGCTTCAATCTTAGCCTTCTCGCAGTTGGCGAGGTATAAGTACGGGACTGCGTAGGCGATTTTGCTGATGACAAACGCATGTACAAGACTTAGGAGGTTTGCTTCTCTCATGCCCGACCTGCGATTTGCGATGCGTCTAATTAGACGTATTGTTTGTTGAGCGCAGCCTTCGAGCTTCTTTATAGCTTCTCCGTGACGACCATTATCCTGCAGTCACATACCTAAGATTCCACACTGGGAATGGGAACTCCATCTGCCTTTAGTTCGATTCTCGGTTGTTCTTTGTCCAATCCGTTGCGTGGTGGCTGGTACACGAGCATCTCGGACTTTTCGGGAGAACATTTCAGACCTCTAGGGGTTACGTATTCTTCAACAGTTTTAACAGCTGCTTGAAGGATGTCTTCAATTTGTCCATCACTACCTCCAGTGCTCCAGAGTGTGATGTCGTCTGCGTAGAGGCTGTGGTTTAGCCCCTCAATTTCTTCGAGCTTTGATGGAAGCTTGATGAGTGCAGTAGTGAAGAGCAGGGGCGAGAGGACTGAGCCCTGGGGTGTTCCTCTGCTGCCCAGTGTAAATTTGTTCGACTTGAGTTCTCCAACTTGAATGGTTGCTTCTCGCTTTGAGAGGAAGTCCCTTACGTAGTTGTTTTTTAACCTACGCCGAGGCCTTGTAGTTTTTCAAGTATTGCTTTGTATTTGACGTTATCGAAGGCCTTTGCTAAGTTCAGGCCCAGAATAACTCGCGTGTCTTTAGTATGCGCTTCAATGATCTGGTGTTGGATTTGCAGCATAATGTCATGGATCGATAGACCAGAGCTGAAATCAATCATAGAGTTTGGGTAGAGTCCACTGTCTTCCATGCATCTGTTTAGCCTTGTCAGGATGACGTGTCCCACGAGTTTCCCCACGCATGATGTCAAAGAAATGGGTCTTAGATTTTCAATCTATACCTTTTTGCCGAGTTTGGGGATCATAACAATCCGCGCTCTTTTCCATATGGTAGTAAGTCGTCCTAGCTACCAGCAATCTTGCATATATCTTGCGAGAGCAGCGGTTGAGTCGCCGTCCAGATTTAGCAACATTTTGTTGCTCACTCCATCTGGCCCCGCTGCTGACTTTGCTTTAAGGCGAGCAATTTCAGCTCTGTTTCTTCTATGGGTCTAGCCAGGTCCAGGTTTGGCGGTCCGTGGTATTCTGGGAGTGCTTCAGGGACAGGTGTTCCCACATAGCGTGCCTGTAATTCTTCAAGGAGCTCCTTTTCCGTCCCATCGTAGGAACGGACAATCTTTTGAATGTTTTGCTTCTGTGCTGACTTGCAACCTTCCGGCTGCAAGAGATATCGTAGAAGCCGCCATGTTTTCGCTAGTCGTATAGATCTTTCCGTGCTATATCATGTAGGTTCCCAATTTTGTCTACATAGCTGAGATGCATATTCTTCTATTTCTATGTTAAGCCGGGCCAGTCTGCGGCATACGGTCTTGTTCCATTTTTGTGGTTTTAGCTTCTTCACCAATCCCTTTTTGGCTTGCCATAAGTGCAGAAGACGGCTGTCTACTTCCTCCAGACCTGCTTCTTCGGGCACCTCTATGGTTGCTTCTTGAACATTTGCGTGAAGCGCCGTTGCCCACTCTTCTATATTTGTGATTTCTTCGCTTTCTATTTGGTTTCTGATTTCCCTGAAGGTTTCCCACTCCACTAGTGTAGCCTTCTAGCCTTTGATTCTTCGCGGTCCTCCTTCCACTACAGTTTCGATGATGTAATGGCCAGGTTCTCTTGAGTGCTAAACCATGTGGCGTCTTTTACATGGCTAAAAAAGGGCAAATCTGGAGGTGTCTTCTGTCACGCTGTTTTAGCTTCGTGTTGGATTGTTAGGATCAGTTAACAGCGTTAGCCCTGCCTGTTGCGCGTTTTGCCAGAGGATCCGGCCCTTTATATCTTCTCGCTTGTAGCCCCCCCCCCAAAAAAAAAAAAAAAATTCTAGAGGGCACTTTGGACCACTAAAGTGCGTCGAGGCGAAAACCATTATGGGCGGTGGATCGCAGCCCTCCACAACGGCACCTCTACCTCCCCCTCTTCTTTTACTCCCACAATCCTCCCTTCTTTTACGGCGTGATGTATGCGCCCTCGGAGAGTTGTGACAGATACTGTGCCTTATCTATCCTGCAAATCAATTTCAAATGCCACTGATGCCTGTTTTACTAACGCCTCCTAGACATCTACGTGTTACTCCCCTGATGGGGCTGGCACAGGTAGTTCACCGCCGCTTGCGGCGGGGGCTAGCCTGTCACAGAATTTTTATCTGTTGTAGGCCGTCATTGCACCCGTCACCGCTTCGGTGGTGGTAGATTGGTTGGTTGGTTGGTTGGTTGGTTCATGGGAAGGGAAAGGCGCAGTATCTGTCACACTTGCTCTGTGGACACCTGAACCGCGCCATAAGGGAAGGGATGAAGGTGGGAGTGAAAGTAGATAGAGAGAAAGGGGGGCCGTAGTGGAGGGCTACGGAGTAATTTCGACCACCTGGGGATCTTTAACGTGCGCTGACATCGCACAGCACACGGACGCCACTTCGTTTCGCCTCCATCGAAACGCAGCCGCCGAGGCCGGGATTCGATCCCGGGAACTCCGGCACAGTGGTCGGGCGTCTTACCACTGCACCACCCCGGCGGGGTCAAAAACGATGGCTGTTGTTGCGGCGCGCGTCTTTCTCTCCCTCTTCCTTTTCCTTCTTCTCTAATTTCTCTTCTTTCCGCACGGGTCTGCTTCTGTTTGCTGTGTGGTGTGGCGTTCGAGGAAACGCCAAATTAAAGGCGCCGCACGGACGCCTGGATCGGACGCCCGGCGGGGTCAGCTTCAGCTATGCATGTATCGCCCGGTGATGTCACGACCAGTCGTGACGGTATATGGCACGCCCCTCGTCGAACACAACTAGAAGGGTGGCAGTTCCTGGCCCTACGGGGCTGTGACGGAAGGTCAACGCCGCTTGCGGCGGGGGCTAGCTAGCCACCGATTTTTATCTATTGTAGGCCGTCATTGCACCCGCCACCGCTTCGGTGGTGGTGGACGACGGCTGTTGTTGCGGCGCGCGTCTTTCTCTTCCCCTTCTTTTCTTTCTTGCCTATTTTCTCTTCTGTCCACACGAGGCAGCGGAGGTGGCTCAGCTACTGAGCCAGTAGCAGGCCCGCGCATTTTCTTTTCTTTCTTCCTACAGCCGCAACAACAACAACACAACACAACTAGCATTCCATTGAATGCATCAGAGTTCACCGGCGTTTCATAGTTCATTTACAGGAAATTAAAGGCACAGTATCTGTCACTCGCGGAGTCCCGCTATCATCACGAGCGGGAGGTGGTGAAGGGTAGCTGTTAGTGGCCCTACGGGGCTGGGACTGGTAGGTCAACGCCACTTGCGGCGGGGGCTAGCCTGCTACCGAATTTTTATCTGCTGTAGGCCGTCATTGCACCCACCACCGCTACGGTGGTGGACGATGACTGTTGTGACGCGCGTCTTTCTCTCCCTCTTCTTTTTCTTTCCTCTCTATTTTCTATTCTATTCGCACGCCCCACCGGGGTGGTGCAGTGGTAAGACGCCCGACTACTGTGCCGGAGTACCCGGGTTCGAACCCGACCTCGGCGGCTGCGTTTCGATGGAGGCGAAACGAAGAGGCGTCCGTGTGCTGTGCGATGGCAGAGCACGTTAAAGATCCCCAGGTGGTCGAAATTACTACGTAGCCCTCCACTGCGGCTCCTCTTTCTCTCTTTCCACTTTCACTCCCACCTTCCTCCCTTCCCTTACGGCACGGTTGAGGTGTCCAAAGAAAACAAGTGAGACAGTTACCGCGCCTTTCCCTTCCTATAAATCAATCAGTTTCTATTCGTACGAGGTGGCTCAGCTACAGAGCCAGTAGCAGGCCCGTGCATTTCATTTTCCTTCTTCCTACAGCCACAACTTTTTTATCCTCATGGCAGACAAAGGGATGGTAAGACGCCCGACTACTGTGCCGGAGTTCCCGGGTTCGAACCCGACCCCGGCGGCTGCGTTTCGATGGAGGCGAAACGAAGTGGCGTCCGTGTGCTGTGCGATGTCAGAGCACGTTAAGGATCCCCAAGTGGCCGAAATTACTCCGTAGCCCTCTACTACGGCTCCCCTTTCTCTCTTTCCACTTCTCCAGCCAGCCAGCCAGCCAGCCAGCCAGCCAGCCAGCCAGCCAGCCAGCCAGCCAGCCAGCAAAGGGAATTATGATAAACGTTTCACAATCCGGGGCGTGTCCCCACTGTCAATTTCATTACCAGAAAAAAAAAAAGAAAGAAAGGGGCGTGGCGCAGTTGGTAAAGCGCTCGGCTGAAGATCCAATGGGATTGAGGTTCGATTCCCAGTGGAGACAAAGTTTATTTATTTTTAACTATCTCCCTTGAAAGTGTGACACCCTCTGCCGACAGCCTCTGTCGATAGCTCCTGCTGACAACGATGAGGCACTAAAGGCTTTCACCTTAAAAATTGTCAATTTTTTTATTGGTTCACAGGAAGGAAAAGGTTCAATTTCTATGGACACCTGCACCGCGCCGCAGAGAAAGATCGGAGTGAAAGTGGAAAGAGAGAGAGGTTCAGTAGTGGGTTACGGAGTAATATCGAGCCCCTGGGGATCTTTAACGTGAGCTGACGTCGCACAGCACAAGGACGCCTCTTCGTTTCGCCTTCATCGAAACGCAGCCGCCGGCGGCCGGGATGTAAGCCGGGAACTCCGGCGCAGTAGTCAGGCGTGCTGAACTGAAATACGTATATGCGTGGAAGTTTGTTTCCATCAGCTGCAAGAAACATTGGGTGTCAAAATAATATCTCAATCCATTTATTTGTCACTGCATTCATTTGCAAGCAAAGAATGCAGTAAGCTTGTGCAGCACCTTTGAACTTAGGAATGCAGCGGTCTTGAACTCACTGTGTGCAAGCTCTTGTAAACCTTGTCCAGCACAACGGTGTGCTTGAGCAGCAAATGCCTTCATTTTGCTCAAATCAGATAATTGTTTCAGCCGATCATGGTTAACCGGCACACATATATACCCCTTTATTGTAGATAGCCCCGCCATGTTGGCGCAGTGGTTAACATTCCCGACTACTGACCCGGGATACCCGGGTTCGAACCCGACCACCAGTTATGAAGGCGAAACCAAGAGGCTGCCCGTGAGCAGTGCGATGTCAGTGAACGTTAAAGATCCCCAGGTGGGCGACATTTCTCCGCAGCCTTGGATTATCCGCCCTGATTATTTCGCGCGTAATCCTAACCATGCGCAAACATGCACGCAAACAAGTCTGGTGAGCTCTAATCGTGCACACCACATGCAAGCGGCAGACAAAAATAAACACGGTGCTGCGTAATTGTCTCGTCGCGACTTGCAATGGCTCTGGAATAAGAAATGTTTAGCAATAGGAACAAAACGTCGTGAAAAAAACATAATGTCAGTGGGGACATGCATGCTTAATATTGTTACCTGGAAACGCGGGACCAAAGTGATGTGCTCACTGACGAAGACGACGACCGAGGAACACGGGCACGACAAAGCGTTGAAAAAGAGGACGACGCTGACAGAGTGGACACTGCACGGCTACAGAAGTCTCAGCGTCGAGTTCAGCCCATCTCGCGGTGCTGTTACATTAAGTACATCCCCGTAACATCTTGGTGGAGGTCGCGGGTTCGACACAATCTGACGCTGGATCTCCTCAGTGGCCGTCACCTCGGAACCGTCACGATGACAACCGACGCGGCTCCATCTACCTCCGCAACTCCAACTGTCGTCGTAGCCCACCCCCGTGACCTTGGCCCATTCTGCGGTACAGATGAGGTAGATGTCGAGGACTGGCTTTCGCTTTATGAGCGTGTTAGCCAGCACAACAGGTGGGACGCCACGCTGATGCTGGCCAATGTCATCTTCTACCTTACTGGCACGGCACGGATTTGGTTCGAAACGCATGAAGCAGAAATACCCTCCTGGGATATTTGCAAGCAAAAACTCCGTGACTTGTTCGGAAAACCGGTTGGCCGTCAACTCGCCGCCAAGAGGGACCTCGCCAAACGTGCCCAGACATCTACCGAGCCTTATATTGCGTATATACAGGACGTTCTGGCCCTCTGCCGAAAAGTTGATAAAGATATGCCAGAACCTGATAAGGTTGGGCACATCCTCAAAGGCATACGCCGACGAACAGCGGTTGGACCCAACCCTCAGTTCTCTTATCGACCGCCTCCGCACACACAGCCGTGACTCTTCCCTCGCCCTGTACTTCCTTCATGGGAGTACACTATACCGCCGCAACATGCGATCTGATGGCGCTGAGCACTTGCTGGTCGTTCCCCAACACCTACGCTCTGCCGTTCTCGAACAAATGCACGACGTCCCTACAGTTGGTCATCTTGGCCTCTCACGCACATACGACCGCGTGCGCCGGCGTTTCTTCTGGCCTTGACTCTACCGCTCTGTCCAACGTTATGTAGCCGCTTGCGACCTCTGTCAACGCCGGAAGAAACCCCCTGTGCTGCCACCTGGACACCTGCAGCCGATTGCTATCCCGACTGAGCCATTTTCTCGTGTTGGCCTTGACCTTCTAGGGCCCTTCCCCGAGTCCTTGTCAGGAAACAAATGCATCGCTGTGGCCACCGATTATGCCACGCGGTACGTGATCACTCGCGCCATTCCAACCAGCTGCGCCACAGACGTTGCTGACTTCCTTTTGTACGACGTCATACTACACCATGGTGCTCCCCGTCAACTACTTACCGACCGTGGCCGCTGTTTCCTTTCCCGAGTTGTTGAGGAAATACTTCGTTCTTGCTCCGTTCGGCACAAGTTTATCACTGCGTATCACCCTCAGACGAACGGCCTTACGGAGCGTCTTAACCGCACACTCACCGACATGCTCGCAATGTACGTATCCGACAGTCATCGCGACTGGGATATTAGTCTGCCATTTGTCACCTTTGCATATAACTCTTCGCGTCAGGACACTGCTGGGTACTCTCCATTCTATCTTCTCTTTGGAAGAGACCCCTTACTGCCTTTCGACACTTTGCTTTCCGTCGCTCGCCCCGTCACAACCTATGCCCGCGATACCATCGCCCGAGCCGACGCTGCTCGCCAGATTGCTCGTCACAATCTCATTATCTGTCAAGAAGCTCGAAGACGCCGCTACGAAGCTCACCACCGCGATGTGCACTATCCTCCCGGATCTCTGGTGTTGCTCTGGCTTCCGTGCCGTCGTGTGGGGTTGTGTCAAAAACTTCTGCCCCACTACACAGGTCCTTACCGTGTACTACGCCCAGTGACCGACGTGACCTATGAGATTTCACCGCTCCACACAAAGTCACCGACTGCTACACCCACTTCCGAAATCGTACATGTCGCCCGCCTAAAGCCATATTACTCTCCCTCCACATCGCACGCCTAATGCGCACCGGGACGTTGCCTTTTGCCGAGGGGGGTAGTGTTACCTGGAAACGCGGGACCAAAGTGATGTGCTCACTGACGAAGACGACGACCGAGGAACACGGGCACGACAAAGCCTTGAAAAAGAGGACGACGCTGACAGAGTGGACACTGCACGGCTACTGAAGTCTCAGCGTCGAGTTCAGCCCATCTCGCGGTGCTGTTACATTAAGTACATCCCCGTAACAATATTCTTGACGGAGGAAGCTGCTGACAAAGCAGCAAGAAGCAGTCTGTTGCCTCAGCTTCCCACTAAAAGCTACGGCGAACGGATGGCAGCCGAGTGCCGCGTTAATCTCCGGTAATTTCATTTACGGGTGTACTTTCTCGCAATTTTTGTTCGCGGCTGAGCGCTGTTACGACCGTGCATCATCCGCACTTGCGCTCTCTATTGTTCGCCTGTGGGCATGGATAAGTGCTGTGGATATGTGCTGTTGGTACAATGGCTCTAAGTGAGCCTGTTTCCAGGAATCCTTTTGTGTAAGCCTGTTTTGCTTTGTGGACACCCTGCAAATGCCAAATTGACCCTGTCAAGAGGACGTCTAAAAAAACACAAAGCAATGTCCCCCTGCGGGAAATAGCCGGAAGTGCTTTGGTTCAATTGTTCACCCTTCCCGTCGAGAAGCTCTATCGTCCAGTGAGGAATGCCTACTGTCCAAAGGAGACGACAGAGTGACACGTCCGCTGACGTGCAGGACAAGAAAGGAGCATGACGCATACGGCCATTAAATGATTTCCCGGGAATGCACGAAAGATTTGCAATTGTCGAAAAGGGACAATGCTGGGAGCAGTATGTGGCGCGCACGTGCTTGGGTTTCTGAGAAGGAAATCCACTTGCCGGAACCAGCCTATCGTTTCTTTGCTGAAGAATAGAAATGTACCTCCTCTCCTCGCCGTTCCCAAGCTTTTCCCGCCAACTAGTGATCACGCCCAACGAATCAATGCCGGACCAGTCAGTGCCTCAGACCATCAGTGCAGTGATGTGTTCGATTGGATGCCGATATCTGAGGGGCGTGCCCTGGAACTGGTTGGTCAGCATCTTCAGAGGGGGGCTGGACATAGGGGGTTTTAAGGACATTGCAGAGCACAAAAAGACGCTCTGAGCCCTGGGTAAACGGCTCATCCAGTCGCTTCTCGCTATGAACTATTAACGCTTGCCATTTTGCTGATGTACCCTTCTTTTTCTTGTAAATAATCTTGTAAATAAGTTTTCTCAAAGTGCCATTAAACCTGCTTGTACATATTTCACCAACTTCGAAGATTCAATCCTTCTTCAACCCGGAGTCTCTGCACGCTACCAAGTGAAGGCCGGGTCGACTTAGCCCCAGCGTCACGACAACTGGTGACCAGCGTTGGGATCTGAATCTACAAGCCACAACATCTGGTGATTGGAGGTGGATCTGAAGCTACAAGCCACAACATCTTGTGATCGGAGGTGGCATCTCAAGCAACAAGCAGGAGCAACAATCGGCCAACAAGAGAGCAGCTCGGAACATCGATCGCATGTGTGGGTGAGTGCTTGGCTTTTCTTCTGATGTGGACCAGGTTCTAGAACAGGGTTAGCTTTTAGAACTGGTAAAAAGTGTTGAAACGCCTTTAGGTTTGGTAGTTTGCACTGTTGTTTTGGAAGTAGCCGACACTCGGAGCGATCATGGACCTACAAAAGCTGCAGAAACCGGAACTGTTGCAATTGTGTGAGGAATTGGGAATTGATACAAGTGGTTTGGCACGAAAACCCTTGATTATAAAGGCAATCACTGATCTGGGAACCGATGATGAGGAGCTCAGTGAAGCATGGAACCTCATCGGACAAAAAAAGGAGGAACAGCTCCGACAGCAGAAAGAGCGGGAAAAAGAGGAAAAGAGGCGTGAGCGTGAACTTGAGAGGGAAAAAGAGGAAAAGGAGCGTGAACTTGAGAGGGAAAAAGAGGAAAAGAAGCGTGAAATTGAAAGAGAAGCAAAAAGGCTGGAGCTAGAAATTGAGCTCCGGAAATTAGAACTAGAGTTGAGCAAGAGGTCGGGCAATTGTCCCCAGCTAGCGGTACCTCTTCTCAACAAGGAGGCAGATTTCAAGATGTCAAAGTACATGCAGCCATATGTGATATCAGGGGATATCGGTCTGTATCTGGCTAACTTTGAGCGAACTTGCGAAAAACTGTCCTTCCAGCGAGACACGTGGTCTCAGAGATTATTGACGGTTCTGCCCTGCGAGGCAGCGGAGGTTGTCGCGCGGCTTAGCAAGGAGGACGCGGACAACTACGAGAAGGTCAAGGCTTGCCTTCTGAGAAAGTATAGGCTTAGCGCCGAGGCGTTCAGACAACGTTTTCGGAACGCTACTAAGTCCAGGGACGAGAGTTACCCTGAATTCCTGTACAATTTAAGAGTCAATTTGGGCGAGTGGCTAAAGAGCACAGATTCCTACAGTGATAGGGACGCTGTAGTCGAGCGAATTCTTTTGGAGCAGTTTTATAACTGCCATCCAGAAAAAGAAAGAAATTGGTTACAGGACCAAGGCGACATTAAGTCGGCAACCGAAGCTGCCGAACTCACTGAGGAGTATGCTTCGCGTCGACAATTCAGCAACCCAGCAGTGGATAGGCCCCGCAATCCCAAGTTGAGTGTGAATAACCGTCAGGAAAGGCACTTTGCTAGATTTGCAAACGAAGAAAGGAAGGCTTCTTCAGGCAAACGCCCTAGAAAGGACGGCAGTGAGAAAAGTGGGGAAGTGACCAACGCGCAGAACACAAAGAACAAGCTTGGAGCTAGGAAGCCGCTCACATGCTTTAGGTGTAATGAGCAGGGTCACATTGCCGTCAATTGCCGGAAAGAAAAGATTGCTTTCTCGTATGTCAGTGACTGCGATGAAAATATGCAGCTTTTGGAACCCTACCTGCATGACCTAGTAGTCAATGGGAAACCTTGCAAGGTACTGCGCGATTCGGCCGCAACGATGAATGTTGTCCATCCGGCGTATGTGTCGCCTTCCGACTATACAGGACAGTGTGCATGGATCCGCCAGGTAGTGGAGGAACAGAGTGTGTGCTTGCCAATCGCGAGCGTGGTCATCGAGGGCCCTTTCGGCGAGTTAACAACCGAGGCTGCCGTTTCAGGAAAGCTTCCTAAGTGCTATCCGTATTTGTTTTCCAACAAATCGGACATGCTACTGCGAAAGAGGGGCATCCTTCTCGGAGACAGAGTTGTGCAAGCCTTAACACGTTCAAAGGCGCGAGAACTAGCTACACTGCTCATACCAGAAAATTCCACAGCGGAGGAAACGGCAGTTAAAACAGTGGTCGATGTGGAAGATAGCGGGTCAGAAAACTTTGAGAGCGAGGCATTTCAGATAAGTCAACATGAAAGTGAGCTTGATAAGACACAGAATGAGGACGTTCTTGAGAGTAACCTCTTGCCGCCAGTGTCTAGTAATCTCACGAGACTTCTAAGTGGAACCCGAGAGGACTTAGCTATGGAGCAAGCCAATGATCCCAAGATACATGAGCTTCTCAAAAAGACGGAGCAGATAGGAGAACTAAAGAAATCTCAGCTGTCCGATCTGGGCGAGATAATAACAGAGTTTGAGGCCTGCTTCGTGGACAGGCCAGGCAGGACTGATTTGACTGAGCACGATATTGAGCTGACTTCAGACGTGCCAGTGCGATCAAGGTGCTACCGATTTTCTCCAAGGCAAAGAGAAATTCTGGATAGGGAAGTAACTCGCATGCTGGAATTGGGAGTAATAAAACCCTCGGAAAGCGATTATGCTTCGCCTATGATCTTAGTAGAAGCTCCAGGTAAAGACCCTAGGCCTGTGGTAGACTACCGAAAGCTAAATTCTCTCACCAGGGATCAAGTGTATCCTATTCCGAATATTGAGGAGAGAGTAGAACAGGTCAGTAGAGCGGCATATGTGACTACGCTGGACCTTACTCGAGGATACTGGCAAGTACCGCTCACTGAACGCGCCAGCAGATATGCGGCTTTCGTCACTCCGACGGGCAGCTACCAGCCAACAATGATGAGTTTCGGGCTCAAAAATGCTCCATTTTGTTTTTCCCTACTCATGGATAGGGTTTTAAAGGGGTGTGAAACATTCGCGGTGCCTTATTTAGATGACATTGCGGTTTTTTCCGACTCATGGGCGGACCATATGGTACATCTAAGGGCTGTACTGAGCCTTTTGCGTCAAGCTGGACTAACCGTAAAGGCCGAGAAATGTTGCCTGGCAAGGACGACCGTGGACTACTTGGGTCACAATGTAGGTCAAGGTTTCAGGAAACCCAGCGAGATTAAGATTTCTGCGGTAGCAGACTACCCGCGGCCGAGCACGAAGACGGAAATTGAGCATTCCTGGGTCTGACTGGGTACTACAATCGCTACATCCCTAACTATTCAGCTTTGGCCAGCCCTCTGACCGACGCTCTCCACAAGACAGAACCGACAAATGTAGTCTGGGACGAACAAAAGGAAGCCTCCTTCGTAAACCTGAAGGCTGTGCTGATTAGCCGTCCGGTATTGCGAGCTCCAGACTATGACCGAGAATTCACAGTCCAGTGTGATGCCAGTGATCGAGGGCTAGGTGCTGTTCTCTGCCAGAGAGATGACGACGGTAATGAGCACCCTGTGCTCTACCTGAGCAGAAAACTGAGTTCTAGAGAGAGGGCTTATTGCGCGTCAGAGAAAGAGTGCGCTTGCATTGTATGGGCCATTCAAAAATTGCAGTGCTATCTTGGAGGGGCCAAATTCACCGTAGAGACGGACCATTGTCCCCTGGCTTGGCTGCAAACTGCGACATCGAAGAACAGTCGCCTTCTTAGGTGGAGCTTGATTTTACAGCAGTACCATTTTGAAATAAGATACAAAAATGGGAAGTTAAATGGGAATGCGGACGCGCTTAGCCGCTGTTTCTAAGCGGTCCGAGGCGTTCCTCGCCATGTATCCAAATTGATACTCAGGTTCTTTTTTTTTTTTTTTTTCGTGCGCTTGAATATATGTGACTATGTAAAGCAGCACGTTTGGTTTTCGAGGCATACGTGGGTCCTGAACGTCTTGAGAGTGGGCTTTTCTCGAACAACAATGGCAGTTTTCTTTTAACCTGGTCTCTTCAGACGGGAGCCGAGTGCTTGCTTGGACATGTGGTTGAGTTTCAGACAGCTCGAGCAATTTGGCCTACGACAATCAAGACAACGCGACAAGCAACAGCGAGCTTCAAGCGTTCATGTCAGGCCATTAAGTCGTCTCTTCATGCAGCAGCTGCGACTGCTGCCCTCCGAGACTCTTCTGGTGGGGGAGGAGGCTGTTACGACCGTGCATCATCCGCACTTGCGCTCTCTATTGTTCGCCTGTGGGCATGGATAAGTGCTGTGGATATGTGCTGTTGGTACAATGGCTCTAAGTGAGCCTGTTTCCAGGAATCCTTTTGTGTAAGCCTGTTTTGCTTTGTGGACACCCTGCAAATGCCAAATTGACCCTGTCAAGAGAACGTCTAGAAAAACACAAAGCAATGTACCCCTGCGGGAAATAGCCGGAAGTGCTTTGGTTCAATTGTTCACCCTTCCCGTCGAGAAGCCCTATCGTCCAGTGAGGAATGCCTACTGTCCAAAGGAGACGACAGAGTGACACGTCCGCTGACGTGCAGGACAGGAAAGGAGCATGACGCATACGGCCGTTAAATGATTTCCCGGGAATGCACGAAAGATTTGCAATTGTCGAAAAGGGACAATGCTGGGAGCAGTATGTGGCGCGCACGTGCTTGGGTTTCTGAGAAGGAAATCCACTTGCCGGAACCAGCCTATCGTTTCTTTGCTGAAGAATAGAAATGTACCTCCTCTCCTCGCCGTTCCCAAGCTTCTCCCGCCAACTAGTGATCACGCCCAACGAATCAATGCCGGACCAGTCAGTGCCTCAGACCATCAGTGCAGTGATGTGTTCGATTGGATGCCGATATCTGAGGGGCGTGCCCTGGAACTGGTTGGTCAGCATCTTCAGAGGGGGGCTGGACATAGGGGGTTTTAAGGACATTGCAGAGCACGAAAAGACGCTCTGAGCCCTGGGTAAACGGCTCATTCAGTCGCTTCTCGCTATGAACTCTTAACGCTTGCCATTTTGCTGATGTACCCTTCTTTTTCTTGTAAATAATCTTGTAAATAAGTTTTCTCAAAGTGCCATTAAACCTGCTTGTACATATTTCACCAACTTCGAAGATTCAATCCTTCTTCAACCCGGAGTCTCTGCACGCTACCAAGTGAAGGCCGGGTCGACTTAGCCCCAGCGTCACGACAGCGCCGAAACATCCCAGTACTGAGCACGTGGACACGATGTTCATTTGGCATTCGATCACACTTGGCCCATGGATGATATATCGCATTTCTGTTGTCTGATTTTTTTTTTTGCGAAGTTTATTTCCTCAGGGCGTAAAAGGAATGTTATGATGGATGAAGGGTGTGGTCAAATAAATGAAAAAAGGTTGGCTGATGCAATGAAATCGAGGAGTGAACGATGATGCGGTCCCAGTGTCCAAACAGCATATGACTGCGGATCATGGGGGGAGAGGCCAGCTGCCACCAGGTGCCGGATCCGCGTTGGCTTCAACGCTGGACAATCCCACAGTAGGTGATGGATGTCAGCTTCTATAATTCTTGACTTGTAGATGGGGCACCCAGGGTGTGGATATAAATACCGAAATTGTGGCCACTTTCGGATCACTGCTGGTATTAGGGCCACCCCAACTCGAATCCTCCGAAGCGCCACCTCCTCTGCACGGGTTAGACCACGGGGGAGGCTTACCGTACACGGAGGTATAAGAGCACGTGTACGGCGCCGGAGGTGCTCCTTTCTTGTTAAAAGCAGGGTGGCATTGTCCAATTTTATGAGGTTTGGCGATGTCGATGTTGAATTTGAAAGGCGGGTAGCAGAATCTACTTGGCTTTGAGCACTTAAAAGGTCACGTGGGGTCCATTCAATACGAATTGGATTTGGTATGCGAGCCGCTAGACTGTGTATGTTCTGGCAGATTTCCGGGCTACTACTAACTCGTCTAAGTAGCTTTGTCACCTGGAGAGCATCTGTACGTATGATAATATGGGCCGTGGGAAGCATGGAAATGGCGGTCACAGAGCGAAGCGCCTCTTGCACTGCAAGCAGTTCCGCACAAAAAGAAGATGGAGGTTCCGGTAATTGAAATGTTGACGTCTTGTTCAATGAAGATTTGCTAGGACAGTAAACTGCTGTTATCACTTCACAGGCTTTGATGCTTGCGTCGACGTAAATTATAATGGAACCATGTGGCAAGCGGGCGTCTTGTTCCATAATTCGGTCGCGAAGTGACGACGCCGTTTCCTGTGTTCTTGGTCGGCGTAAATCAGTTGGCGTTATTGCTCAGCTGTACAAAACGCCAAGGAGGAAGAACTGGCAGTGGCGGTGGTAGTATTGAATGTTTCGAAGCATAAGCCTTCAGAGCGCACGTTGCGTGAGAGAGTGTGGCCTTAAGTTTGCGTGCATCACGTCGTTGTTGCACCAGTTCATCTATTGTGTTTAGTTGTGCGTTTTCTTGGAGCGCCACGACTGGTGTTATGCGAGGGAGGCAGGTAATGACCCTCATTGCCTCTCGATTTATAGCCTCAAGTCGATCCCATTGTGCCCTTGTCAAATGCTGAAATTTGGCTTGATAAACAAGGCGCGGTTGCACAACTGCCCTCACCAACTGTCTCGCAACATCTGAGCGAGCGCCGCCCATTTTTGGAGCAATGCGTCTAATTAAACCCAGTGTCTGTAACGCCTGTTTTTTAGCGCCAGACAGCCATGTAGTTCCAGTTCCTGACTCATGAATTGTTAAGCCCAATATTTTTACTGTTGGACTTTCCTGAAGTGGGGTTCCGGATAGGTGTAGACGAATAGGAGTTGCCGATAGTTTACGGCGGCCCCAGCGGTTGGCGACTGATATGAACGTAGTTTTACTGGCGGAAAGTTCAAGGCCAATGGAAGATGCATATGTGCACGTAATATCTAAAGCTGATTGCAGGGCCGATGATTGAGTCAGTAGGTCGTTGTGTGTGCTCCACACCGTGATGTCATCAGCGTATATTAAGAATTTAACATCAGAAATTTCATGTAACCGCCATGCAAGTGAGATAAACGCAATATTAAATAATGTTGGTGACAACGCAGATCCCTGGGGCACGCCGCGAAGAGGGACAAATGATCCTATGGCCTCGTTATTAAGGCGTATTGCAAATTGTCTGCTTTCAAGGAAAGATTTTACAAAATTGCGTACTCTAAGTGGTAAATGAAGCATGTCAATTGAATCCAGAATGGCAGCATGACTGATATTATCGTAAGCCTTTTCTACATCCATGGCGAGGACGGTGCGTACATTGTGGCTGCGTGTTGATGATAATACGGATGACGCCAAGACAGCCAATCCGTCTTCTGTGCCTATAGATGGTCGAAAGCCAATCTGGGCCGGGTGGTAGAAACCGTGATGTTCAAGCCACCACGAGATTCGTGTGGCGAGCATTTTCTCAGCAATCTTGCAAATTGTTACCGTTAAGGAAATAGGTCGAAAGTTGCTTAGGTCTGTTGGGGCTTTCCCCGGCTTTGGAATAGGGATCACAATAGCCGATTTCCAGCTGTCTGGTACATCGCCGTCTAGCCATACCTTGTTAATGGTGTCAAGGAGTTGAGGAAGTGTATCACCACTGAGGTTCTTGTAAACCTCGTACGTAATGGAGTCCGGACCGGGCGCTGTCTTTCGGTTGGCTTCATCTATAGCTGCAAGCAATTCGGGCATGGAGAATGGGCTCGCGATTCCCTCGGTGTCGGCAGCAGATGGCAGCTTATCGACATAGGCTGGCATGCCCCACAAGTGAGGTCTTGTAACTGGTGCAGGCAACACGTCGTACTTGGGGAAAAACTTGCGTGCTGCTTGTCTTGCGAAATCATGCGGAGACAAGTTTGCTGCAAAGCATGCTGTGGCCGCTGCATCAGGACGACGACAACCGTGCTCCATAGCATGGAAAGTTCGCCAAAGATGGGCATTCGATGACTGTGTGGAGAACTGCTCGCACCACAGGTACCATTGTCGTCGTGAGAGATCACGCTCATACCTTCGAGCCTTAGCAGTAATGTAATTTAGCCTTGTACGTGCATGCGCAGACGTTGGGTCTCTGGTTGCAGTCAATTCCGCTTGTCGACGAGCAGCCCACAAGTTGAGCAGAGGCACATCCGGTGTTGGTCGACCAACCTCTACCCAGGTAATGGTAGTAGCCTCATTTAGTGCTCTTTTTATGCGGTCTAGAAGCGATGGTGCCGACTCCACAGAGTGGTTTTGAAGAATGGCGCGGAAATTGTCCCAATGGACAACTGTACACTTGCGGCGTAATCGTCGGGCCTGTGATGGATAGAGACCGATGGCAATAGGATGATGGTCACTGCCCCAGCAGATGATGGTCACTGCCCCAGCAGTCCGGCTCTAAGTGCCACGAGGGGGTGCCGGTTCCTGACCACCACGTAAGATCTGGAGCGTATGTTCCACTCCTAGTATGAAGCACAGTCCTTGTTGGTGTATCTGGATGGTTCAGGAGAACAAACAGCGCATCCGTAAAGGCGTCTCGCACTCGCCTGCCGCGACGACTTAAGGTGGGGTATCCCCAGTCCGGGTGAGGCGCATTGAAGTCACCCCCAACTAAAACTGGACATCCCGGGTATTGTTGCCTAACATTCAGTAACCATCCCAGGTTTATGCGGGAGGGAGAGCCACCACCAGGTCTTACATAGACTGACACAACTACAACAGTTGCCTTACCAAATTTGACTGCCACTGCAACAACCTCCTGATATGAAGTACACCAATTTTCCAGAGCAAGGCGTACCTGAGGAAACCGTGTGTCAACATACACAGCCACCTTTCCCGGAGGAGTATCCGTGTGCACACGTCGGTCGTGCATGGAAGGAGACACGTATCCACTGAAACCAGGAATGGGTGGCAACGCGTTCGTCTCATGCAGTAGCATGGCCCATACATGAAGTTTGTTCATGCGAAGACGGGATTTGAGCTCTCCAACCTTTGTGGAGAGCCCTCTACAGTTCCACTGAAGCACACCGCGATATCTTGTAGTCGCCATCTTGATTATGAGTCCAGATGTCGCAAAAGCACAGATGTCAGGTTAGATAATTGAGTGACCATAAACCTCAGTAACGATTTCTAAGAGTTATCAGGCAGGGCAGCAGAAGACTTTTGGGAATCAGTGAACGGCATGGGAGTGTGGGACATAATCGTTGGCGAGGCAGCCTTGATATTCGCGGTCTGAGATTCCGTAGCTCGCCTACGACGAGCAAGCAGTTCACGATGTTTGCGGAGCTTATAGACCTCCGCTAAAAGCCTTTCAATTTGGTCGTCAACTGCTGTCACATCGTCCTGCGGAGGTTCCGGCATGTCCTTCCCGTTTGTACTCTGTTTGTGACGACGTTGTGCACTCACATTAGCGCTGTAAGCATGTGGTGTACAGATTGCCGGTGGCTCTGTCTCAGATAGCTGTGGCCATTCATCGTCATCTAATTGGAGAGCCTCGAATCTGTTGAATGTCTGAATTGGTGGTGAAGTACCCTGTTGAGACCATTGCCTTTGTATTCCACGATGGACCTTTTGAGTTGCTTTCTGCTTTGTTGGGCAAGTTGGAGAGGTGATATCATGGTCATTTGCTTTGCAAAGTCCGCATCGGTAAGATACTGTTTCTTCTGGCATAGCGTCATCTGGTGTTGTAAAAGGACAGGACCTATGCATATGTCCAGGTCGGAAACAGGTATAACAGTAGACGACACTTGGTTTGTAAGGTCGAGGGCGTAGAATGCAGCCATAATAGTATAGGCGAGTTGGGGGAGTCACAGGGCCTTGCAAGGTGACGATGCAAGAGCGCCCCTTTCCCATGTGACGAGCTTGAATCACACGATGAGTAGGGCAGTAGAGCTCACACTGAAGTGTAGCCTGCTCCTCGTCAACATCTACGTTGTAGACAATGCAGCGTTGTAGATCGGAACCACCAACAAGGTAAACCTGGACTGGAACCGAGACTTCGCTTGTTATTGAAATACATTTAAGTGTTTGAAGACACTCAACAGCAGCCAAACTCGGGAGCCACACAGCAATTGTATTCGACTTCTTCCTGGCCGTGAAACCACGGAAACCCTTGGTTCCAAGACATGCGTCCAGATTCGCCTGAATAACTCTGTTCGGTATCTCAGTAAGGCACTTGGTTGTTAGAGCCTTAATGGTCACTTTATAGCATGGTGATCCGGGTGTTGAAAATACCTGATTTGTCTGATTTAGTATATCGCTCATTCGAACTTCCATGTGACGATGGCCAGCCGGCCTTATGACAATAAATGTTTCTGCACCGTCACTGTTCCATTGTGAATGAGTCATCCATGAACTTATTACTAAACCAGCTGTTTCTGGGAACCAGAAACAACCCCCCGAAAAGTGAGCTCGACCGCTCCGTGGAATCCCTGCAGTGATTATCTCTGCTCGTATCGCCGGGTGCCAGTTTCACCCTCGCGTGTTCGACGCCGCGCAATGTTGATAACGCCAGCGGGGAAAACAAACTGATCCAGGGACGCTGCTGAGCCTGTTTTCCGAAGCCCGCTTATCGCAAAGCAGTCCGTGCATTTCTCGAAATACACCACGCACCTCGACGCTACAGAGAGGCTGAAAAGTTTGTAAACTCAGTACAAAGGGAATGAGCACTGCGTCAATACCGCAGGTTGCACATTCGACGCGACCGCACTGCGTATCTGCGTGGCACAGCTATTAGCGCGCAGACCGCGAACACGCAAAGCGCTTTGCGCTATCGTAATGGACTTGGACTGAGGCTGCGCTTTTGTAATTCACGCTCAATGAGGAGGTTACACAGTTGCGAAGTTTGTAATGCGTTACCCCCTATGTTTAGCCCACAAAAACTTGTACACTTTAGAGGCACTGCTGATAGCTCAATGCCCTGTATCAGTGTGTCCAGTTGGCATTGTTCTGATCGAAGAGCGCGCACTATACTTTTACAAGAGCTTAGATGTGCATAGAGTAGAGAGGTTTTTGTGATAAAGAGGGGTACGCACTATAGGAATCGAACGTACTGACGTATGATTTCATTTCTTTTAGACGGTAAGCTTGGTTTCCCTTGCATCTTATTTCATTTTTTGAAACCGACAGGGTGTTTCAATCTATTGGGCTGGCACTTTCGAAGCTTCCTCAGCAGCCGGCAGCGAGAATTACATAGTTGCGTTGGTGTTCTACAACACTCTTGTTTTATTCTGCAGTTACTAAGATAAACGACGTTTTCTAGCCAACTCTTCCACTCAGAACTCGGCGTTGTCATTTTTATTTATTTATTTATTTATTTATTTATTTATTTATTTATTTATTTATTTATTTATTTATTTATTTATTTATTTATTTATTTATTTATTTATTTATTTATTTATTTATTTAACTGCAGCCCCTGCTAGGGATATTGCAAGAATGAGGTTAAAAAAAAAAACGTACTAAGATGGCAAGGTACAAAACAAATTTTATCACACCATGTTTACATATATATTGGATATGACGTGGTACAGACGCTGTGAAATTAAGAAGAAAATGAAGCAATAGACAATAAACAGAACACAAATAAAATAATAAACAAGAATCATGTGGCATCGATGGCTGATAAAAATGCGCTCAATGGGGGCAGGAATTGAATTAAATTGTCCGGGGTAAAAGCCTGTGTTTGAAATTATCGCTACGGGCAAAATATGTGTTTAGATTAAGGCTATGATAACTCCTGGTTGATTGGGGAATATCGAGGGCAAGGTACACATTAGGTGCTACACGGCAAGCTGAATTAACGATGCAATGCAATGACCTCACTGAAAGCATATGACGGCGCTCGGACAGGGTGGTTAGACTCAAAGTGTGCGCTGCACAAGACCGCGAGAAATGGCGATCGTAACGACGGTATATGAACCTGATTGCTTTTCTTTGAATGCTCTCGATTATGTTAATTTCATAAGGTTTATCTGCATGCTGGATAGCGATAGCGAAGAGTATGACATCACTATCGTCCGTGGGGAACTTCGTGAATCGCAGGAACCGAACGGGAATGCCGTTAGTAAAAGAGACTGCATAGCTACATTCCGACGTGTCCCACGGTTCTTGAAGAGTAAGATCTGGTATGTGGAATATGCTATGAGGAACGGCGTAGTGGAGAGATCCGGTGTAATTTAGCCAACCCAGGGTTCCTTGAAGCGCACTGACACAGCAAAGCGCACAGCACACAGGATCTTTAGTATGTTACGTGTTATACTGGCTAAGGGTTTGGTTTGTTTTATGGGAAAGACTGTTTCAACGTATATATAGATCATTACAAAACGTTAACGAAAAAAACGAACACTGCATTAATATTTGACAAAAACAAATGAAATAATACTGCTACTTTTCGGCGGCACTCTGGGCTGGTACGCTGTCTTTGTTCTAACCACGGTTCTAACAAATCCTGCCGAGCGACCATCCTTACATGAACATCGGCTATGCCACCGTGTATGTATACAAAGTTTCGCCCAAGTGAAATAAAGTCAATTTGGGCTACTTGATTTTGATATACCGGAAGAGAGGCTGTGCCTGAACGTCAATTTTCGCCCTAACAGTGACCACGGCTTCTACAAAATGCGTCTTCCCTTCCGAGGATGCTCTGTCAGTTGCCCTGAAAAGAGAGGGGAGAATATGGCATTAATTTGCACACAATCGCAACAGTGGCCTCCGTTGGCTGTCTCGCAGCATCCGACGCGGTAGCATCGGCAGCAGGCTACACCCACGGGTGACAGATCAGTCACGAGTGCGCGACGCGGGGACGGCTGGGCATCTCCAGGTCGCTGCGTTCGCCGCTGGCTCACCGTTCCTCGGCAGCCGCTATGAATGCGAGGAATGCGAAGGATGTCTCCGCGGCGTGCGTGAGCGGGATCGCGACGCTCTTCGCCCTCACATGCATGGGAAAGAAAAGACCGACACGCGACCCACTTTCCGGACGCTGCCGCCGCAGCCGAGTAGCAGTGTGTATGTCGGCGTGCTTGCGCGCTGCGTCGACCTGTCAGTTCGGGTCGTCCTGCGTGCGCGCGGTCGGGAATTCGTGCAAGACTGCGTGGCGGACGTGTTTCTCTTTTCACAGTGCCCTTCCTCACCGCAGTTCTCTCGGTTTCAATTTCAGCCACCTTACCATTTCATTTTGCCTCTAACAACGCTGATGCGTTCAGTTGGGCGGCTCCGAAAGAAATAACCATTTGCATCTAAACAGGGTTGGGATCTCCGTCCAGGTTGGCTAGACGTTAATGTTGGGTTGAAGTGTAATATACAAATAGTCGTTCTACGGCGAACGCACTGAGGACACGGCACTTTCACTGTAGTATACAGTGACTACATACACACTTGACTTGACCAACGTATGGTTCGAGAACGCTGTTTTGTGCGCTTATTATTTCACACGCTTTAGACTGTCGGGCAATTAAAGAAGTGAGAGAGGAAATTTCGCTAACTTGCCGTACAAAAGGTCTTCAGGAGCAGAGATCGTGACATCTAGCATTTCAGCGACGATGTGTTTACAATGTGGTTTGCAGTTTAAGAACTGGAATTCCTCTCACATACTCGCAGCATTTTCCTGAACTATACTGACGTTCGCTTTCTCAGTGGTATCTTTTCTTTACGCATGCTGCAGAAAATTTCAGCCATCGCTGACTCTCTATCTTTTGGCTAAGAGCGCACTATCGGGTGAAAAAAAGTATGTAGTGGAGCACGCAAACTGCAACCAAAGCGCATAACTTTCGTACCAGCCAGTAGTCTCAGACCACTCGCGTCGATCTGAAAGTTGGACTTTAGTTCTTTCACGTGTGCTAGAGAAATAAGGTTATAATTCGTTCACAACATGCTTCCATTTCAAAATCGCCAGACGTGCGGTCTATAGTCCTCTGTACATGTAAGCATGTATTGCTTTGCAAACCGGCGTATCACTGACTAGGCGGCGTAACGCTGTCTAGGATGAGTTATGATGGTGCTTATCGCATATAAAAACTAGAGACACCTCTGCTGTCGACCTCGCGTTAAAGCACAGAGCGAGCTAGATACGCCCTCCCCTACGCATCAGAGACAAACGTCTAAAGAGAACCAATAAGTTAATAACATACACAGCGGAAAAACGAGCACCAGATCACCCGTACCCCCTCTCTCCATTTTGGTTTTGTGGACGGCTTGGCGAGCGGGCAAACGGAACCTTGGCCACTACCACTTCGGTTGGAATCGCGGCTGGCGAGGCATGGCGATGTCGAATTTCTATAATGTTACAGCGTTACCGTCGGTAATACGATTTCCGCCCAGATAGTATGGGTCTTCAAAAACCCGTAGCGCGCGCTTCCGTCCCCCATAACGTCGGTCCTTTAACTTGCGCCATCCTGAGAGCCTTTCCCGACAGAAATGTCCGGAAATTTCATTCCATGCATGTTCTCGCTCCAGTTCGCCGTGGTTACCGGATGACGTTCGCCCGATTTTGCCGACAATGGAAGCTAAACACATGGCGTACTAGCATGTCGCTAAGAGGTTCCTTACTTTTCCACTCACCCGAAACTAAACTGCTTGCATATACATACCTCGTGCTATTTATTATTCATAGAGTACAACATAATATGCTGGTTCCCACACACAAAGAATTTAATTACCAAACTTGCAAACATCCAACGCAAGGCTGTAAGGTTTGTGTACATTAGGTATCGCCGACTTGACTCTCCCTCCCAACTACTATAGACAGGCTGGTCTTAGCACTGTTAGTGCCCAAGCAAAGAATACACGACTCAAGTTTATTTATATTCTTCTAACTGGAGCCCTTAGAAGGAAACCGCAATAGACACATGCCACTGTCATCACATATAAACGAAAGAACGTGACATTCCAAGCATTTAGTCGAGTACCGAGCACACAGCAATACGTTCATGTTCTCTTTTTTCCCCCTGGAGGTCCGTGAATTGAATGATTTAGCCGATGAAGTGATTAATGCTCATCACTAGATGGTTTCGGTTCGCGGCTGGCAACTGTTCCTTGATATACCTTATACATGTATATACTCTGACCTCTGTACAAATATTGTGAAACATGTGTCTTCAGTCTGATTATATTGTATCATATCCTTTTCTTCTTTTCCATTTCTTGTTCCACACTACTATATAGAATTGTATAAATATTGGGCAAGTGTGGATTGTCAGCATTCCTGTCATTTTCTGTTTCCATTTATATATACACGCCTTTTTCGGTCTACATCAAGCGTGACGTTTAAAGTGCTAAACGGCGTGGCGTGGCTTGGTTGGCAAAACATTCAGCTGTTGGCGGCGTGGACTCGTGTAGTAACATGCATGTGCTGCTCTTTTTTTTTTTTTTTTTAATGTCGAGTTGGCAAGCGATGCAACGCTTTAATCCGTCGAAGAAGACCAGCCGTATATGCTTCGTTCGCTTTCCGGATGTAGCAGGAAGCGGCGTAAAATGTGTTTAGGGGAAGCATACGGCTGCCATACGTCATGCGCTGGCAGGACCTGCGTAGTGCACTTCACCGTAAGCAGACTTTTGCAGGTATGCACCGTCTTTGACAAAAGTAACCAGGTTGCATGTCTTGCTTCTCGCTTGTATTCTAAAGTCAACATTGACTCCTATATGATCGCAACTTGTTAAGAAGTGAGGACAGAAACTCGCCTTTACTCTGCACAGATTTACAGCTTCAGAAGAGGCACGAATTTCGTACTACTCGTCTGAGAAGCGGAACACGCAGCCTTGTTACTTTTGGCAAAAACGGTACACTCATGCGTTCACGTATTCATGAATTAAAGGAAACAGCACTTAGAAGGGAATTATTGTCCTCCCGAACGAATCGTACAGGAATTACAGCTGGTCGTGCTCTCGAAGGCCCGGATGACCACGCGATCGCTGGGTTGCTCTAAATACTATTTGGTCGGCATTTTGTTTGTTCCAGTGGGGCATATCATGGTCATTGAGCTAGCTTCTGTCACCAGACGGCTCGTAATGGCATGTAAGCAGCATAACCGCTCGAATACAGTTCCAAGGTTAAATCGTAATACACCGCTTTCGGACACCGCGTGTCCAAGCCGAAAAGCGGTTTTGTTTTAGCCATTTAGGTGCACTGCTTGTAATTGTGACTGAGCAATGCACGTATATTAAGCGATGAGGTCAAAAATATGCGCTTAATTCCTTGTTATTTTGAATACCACAGGCTCTAATAATGTCCATCAGATATGTTGTTCCACACTGCCCTTACCGTGAATGGTATACACATATACAAACATGATCAAAAGTTTTCGGTAGACGCGTGTCCTCGGATAAAATTCGTTCTAGTTTGTTATTATAGCTTCTAGGCCCTTCCGTTTTGTATCGCGTCGTATTGTTACAAGCGGATATATAATCTAAGTCCAATCACACATCTTGACACATTTCAGGCACATCTCCAGCGACCGGCGGGAAGACTAAGAAGGTCTGATCCGACGGGCCCAGCTGGCGGCGGCATCCTGCGGGGCCCTGGAATAAGGGCGGACGACCACCGCTACGGAAGATGGTAGAAATCTAACCACCACAAACTCTATAGATGAAATATATGTTTATTCTCTCTCTCTGCACACGTTTACGCGACTGCACTGAAGTAGTTTTTTTTATTTTTCCTCACACTTGTATCTCGTAAACCATTGATTGCGATAGCGCTTCTAGCAGCAATATCTTGTGTTTTTAGGCTGAATGTAATCGCCCCCCCCCCCCCCCCCCTTCACACACACAAGCGCACGCGTGCGCACACACTAGGAATATTACCACTTGAGAGCGAAATAGTACATCCAAGCAAAGCGGTCGTGCATGCGCTGCAGCTGCCTTCGCTCGCGAGTATCCACATTCTTGGGGGCTCAGCAGTCACTTCTGCGAAGGCCTTTAAGAACTATCCAGTTTTGAGATACAAAATAACCCCCTTTCTCAAAATACATTTATATTGCGAGGTACTATGCGATTTAAGATTATATATGCATGACCTTTTGTATAGAACACCAAAATATCACCAAAGTGCACATTTGCCGGACATTTCAGATAATTTTTTTTTTATGTACCAATCGCTAATACGCACGCGTGTACTGAGGAGAGTCGCTTTCGTGAGCCATATTTAAATATCACCAACGCATAATTTATAGCAAAAAAAAAAAAAAAATGCGCATAGTCGGACAGCTCCGCGACGCTTCGCTCAGCAGGAGACAAGGTCGGTAATGATGCTTTTGCGAGCCAAACCAATTTTCTTTCGGCGCGCCCACACGTCCACGAGCTTCCCTGACGTCACATTGTTTGCAAGCAAGGAAAGATAAGTACTTCATAGATCGTCCCCACATAAAAGTTCTCATTTGCTCATCACGCGTAGTTCCATTCAAGACATAACACAGCAGCCAACTTGATCAGCACATTCAACCAGAAGGAGAAATAAAATAAATCCCCATTCAGCATCAATACGATATGGCACGAGATAACTTGCAGCAGTTTATATGCTCAACGACCTAGAAGCATAAACGAAGTCAGTGGTGAGGAAAATAAATTTCCAACGTTTACTGTCCCAATATAAAAAGAACAGCGTTAACGGGCAGCACAGGCTATTGAGATAAAGATATTGCAATCGTTTACGACCCTGAGTAAGCAACAATATGCCACGACATCAGGAAAAGAGAAAAGCAAGGAGAAAAGCTCGTAACTTTTATGGCCAGTGATTTTCTTTTGTGGTTGCAAGGGCGTGCCTCGGTAGTAAAGTCTTTGTCTCTTGCTGCTCTGTTTTACGCACGCCGCTTGCGCATTTTAACGCGAGACTGCACGTGTCGTTCCAAGCAGAGGATGGCGCAAGCTGACTCAGATATTTGGCGAGAAAAAAAAATTCTGGCATAGAATGTGTCTGCCTGAAAGCGCGCATAGGCTTTACTATCGTCGTTGAAGTTTTCCTCCAGGTTCTGCGTTACAAGTTGTGCACGTACGACTCTGAAACTCGCTTCCACTTTGCGTCGCAAGCTTCTTCCAGCGGGTTTGGAAACTATGTGGTACATCGACCCGCAGCTGTTCCTTTTCTACCGACGGCCACTTCGGTTGTTTTTTATATATATATATTTTTTTTTCCTTCAAAAGGCTCACTTTGTCGGATCTTGGTCGACGACAACACTGAGACAAAAGCGGCTTGTTACGCGGCAACATTATCTCTTAATGCTTCCATTGCTCACAGCATAGGATCGAAAAAAAAAAAAGTGGTGTTTGTACCTTCTTTTCGAGACGATGTCTGATGTCGAAAACGATGTGGTGTACAAAAACTCTTTTTTTTTTTTCATTTTGCTACGTCACTCCTGCCTGCAACAGTTATGAAAATGCTTGACAAAAATAGAATTTCGAAAAAACAACAACAACAACAACAACAAAAAAAAAACAAAACAAAACAGGTAGCTCAGTGGTTAAAAACTCGGCTACTGAACTTGAGGACCAAGGTTCGAACCCGACCGATTTGAATCCGCTCCACTCTGATAGCTTTTTGAAATGCAAGGTTCACTGGCCCATCTATCAGCCAAGGACAGCCTGGCAGGCCGCTTGACGTCAACGAGCCGAAAGTCCCAGGGTGGCTATAGAGCTTAACCATGGTACCACCTATGGTGCACCACCACTTGACCTTTCACCTTTTATGACAGATACAGCATCACGTGTTCCCTTTGTAGTTGATGGCGTCCTCGATTCTGTGGTCTCGGCAATTTAATCGCTGCCAAAACCACGTCCGCCCATCTCTAAACCTAAGCCTAACCAAAGCAAAACCAAATAAAACGACGCGTTCGCTTCGCCTAACTAGGTTCAGCAGGGTTAACTCTCACCATATTTTGGTGTGAAAGCAGCCTATGCGGACTAGCCACATCAGCACCAAAACGACTGAGTTTTATAGTTTTGCAGCCGCGGAGAGTAGAGTTTCTGCTCTAAAATATCTTATCCCCGCTAGGAGAAGAATACGAGGTGGGGCTTGGTGAAGAACCCAAGGTCATTACAACGTCATAATCTCGGGACACAGACCTATCTGCGACCGGGGGAGCCAGGCCGTCAGGAGACACTGTTAGTGCATGCAATTCGTTTATGTAAACTCACCCCTGACGGACCCTTAAGTGGCGGCGGTTTTCTCGACAGTGGCATCAAAATTGAGACGCAACGTTCATCGTACAGCGTCCAGGGTGGTGCCATGCCATTTCTCGTTGCATATCGCATGCATCGATGGTCAAATTGGAGGCAACTTGTGACGTGAATTTGAACTGACGACAAACGCATACCTCCAGTTGCGTGCTTTCAAACTTTTGACAGTTACGCCCCCGACTTCGCACGATGCATAGCAGTCTACGTGAAAAACGCACACGCACGCACGCACGCACACACACACACACACACACACACACACGCACGCACGCACGCACGCACGCACGCACGCACGAGCACGCACACACACACACACACACACACACACACACACACACACACACACACACACACACACACACACACACACACACACACACACACACACACACACACACACACACACACACACACACACACACACACACACACACACACACACACACACACACACACACACACACAACACACACACACACACACACACACACACACACACACACACACACACACACACACACACACACACACACACACACACACACACACACACACACACACACACACACACACACACACACACACACACACACACACACACACACACACACACACACACACACACACACACACGCGCGCGCACGCCCGCAAGCACATAATACGTCAACTGTGGAGGCATAAAGCACAGGTTGTGTAAAGGCTTCTTTCATATATACGCGGGCAGTTGCCAGCAGTAACAGCTGACATTACGGGGCGTCCTGCTGAACGATGCATGTTCTGCGGCGGGTACATGCGCCGTGCAACGCAAGAGAACAGGTCTGACAATCACAAGATTGATCGAGACTTCTGTGTTGCGCTACTCTCCATTATACACAGCCATCTACGCCGGGAGAAGCGGAACACGAACGCGGTTTCCTGGAATAACCTCCGCGTAGCTCGCCAGCGTGTCACACGAATTGCGCCGCATTCTGCGCCGATGTCGATGCATTATATGCCCCGACACTTCCGCACTGCGGACTGACCGCCGAAACAACTGCGGCTGTCGAATTGCACCTGCGACTCCTGCTTCCTCTTGGCGCTGGACGGGAAACATCAGCAATCATAGCGGCGAGGAAAAAATAGAGAAGCTAAATAGTTTCCGGAAGCTATAACTCAAGCCCATCGCAGAACAGGTCTTACGCAATGCTGTCGCCGGGGCGGCCGAGAAGAGCTGGCGCTTTGCGTTGCTTGGTTACACTTTTGCATATACGGAATCTGTTGGGACGGGTTGCTTAGGCTTATATGCTGGCACGAGTAGCAGTCGAAATTGGCAGTTTTGATTCGCTTCTCCGATTATTCTGGCTGACAATTTCAAAGCAAAATGAACTATAAACACGTAAAAAGGAAGAAAGTTACTCAATGACAGCTGAATGGATCACCTCCGGTACCTCCGGCTCAGTACAAGGCGAGTGGCGGACGCAGGATATCTGCAGCACTGCGAAAGGCAGAGGAGCCCTTGCAATTGTGCTCCTAAGTGCCTCTCGCCCTTGTGCACTATAATAGAGAATTGTGCTCCTACTGTCATCCCCGCCAATTTGGGGGGCGAGAGGCGCGTAGGAGCACAATTGCCTATTGTAGTGCGTGTGATCCTGATTGGGCCGGGGTGCCTCTGCCTTTCGCAGTGCTGCAGATATCTTGTGAGACGAAGTATAGTATGCAATCTCGGTAATTTTCTACCTAACAGCAGGTTCCCGTGGGACCGCTACTTCATATTCGGAGAGTGTGCGGAAGGCACAAATTCTGGTATGACGTGCGAAGTTGTGGTCAATACGCTGCTTTCCGTAAACGACTCATATAGTTAGTCGAATTGATATATAATGACACATTTAATAATGTTCGCATTCCCTTATGGCTTGGTATGGCTTATGGGATTAGCGTCCCAAGACGAGTCAGGGTATTAGGAACGCCTTAGGTTCCGGATAATTTCGACCGCGCCTGAAGGTTCTCTAACGTTCACTGATATCGCACAGTGCACAAACGCCTTGTCAGTGTACGTTAAGGAACCCCAGTTGGCCAGAATTGTTCTTTTCTTGGAAAAGATGGTTCAATTGTTTTGAAAAAAAAAAAAAAAAAAAATATATATATATATATATATATATATATATATCCTGCAGTAATTAAGTCGCTCATCTCCCTTGGTTTCGTCTGCTCAGAGCACAGCGACGGTCTTGGTTCTTGCAGCTTTCTGGTATATAGGCTACTCTGAGAGGGTTCTCGCGTCCCGTCACCATCGCGTCCTACGAGACACTTTCTGTATGAGAGGACGAGACACGTCCGCCGCAATGGTGAGGGGCGGCGAACTGGTTAGTATTCACAAGGCTATGTTATACGGAACACACATACGCTGTCGCAGGTGGAGGGAAAGCTGCCTCCGTGGTTACCGCAAAGTTAACCACGGAGGGGCATATATGTATATACGCCACTTGCGGGAAGGAAGTGGGCTCTTGTGCTTCGTGTAAATGTGCAGTATTCATCTTTCTAAACTGGTCACTCCATTACTTTTCCTTACAAATAAGCACAGCCGTAACAACAATGTAGCAAAACTTCCAGGATTGCACTTCGCATAAGGGCTTAATAGAGAAAGTTTTTCCTCCTTCTTCTCTCCTATATCTATATTGCGTGTTTGTGTAATCTTTATAAGTTCATTTTTTTATTTTCTTTGGCTTCGTCGTCTGTGCGACATGGGTATCTCAGGACTCCTCTCCTCGACGTGCGAGAATGAACTGACTTACACGTGACCCACGGGGCTTTTTATAAGGACTAGGCTTAACTAGCAGAAAGTGGAAGTTATGTATACGTCAGAACCTACTGCGACGTCCTGACCACGGAAATTATGTTGACGTCAGAATTCCTACTGCGACGTCTGGCGGATACATCTCGCAAAGCCTCCCGGAATCTCGCCGACGCAAGATTCTCACCGGGAGTTTAGAAAGGCTTTCGCCTTGATACACTACATTTTCATCATAGACTTTGGCCTTGTTTTGGTGCGGCGATTAGAAAACACGACTTCATTTGTGCCAGACTGTGTCAAAAGGTTATCAGGGTGTCTGTTTTAAATCTCGAAGGCTACAGTTTCTTTTTCTGAGTTTCAGTTTCACCCGCAGGAACCACATCGTCCTAAATTCAGCTCGAACTGTTCGTACCTGATTTATACGATAAGTGCTGTCGTGCCTTTGTAGCAAGAGTAGCTTTATCTGTCCTGTGGGGCACTGGCTAACGTCGAAAGCTCAGTTCCTTGCTGCGCAACCTCAATATATATGTAGTACACACTGAAAGACAGAAAAAAAAACAAAAAAACGGACAAGCGTCCCATGGTTCGGAAAAAAAAACACACACAAAACAAGTGATGCAAGTGCCTAAGAAGAATACATGAAAGAAGTAGAAGAGCAGCTGATATCGAGTTTTCGCTGGGTGACGATTCAAGAGTACACAAAAGTCGTATATATAATTCAGCTTTTGTGTTATGTACAGCCGAAAAAGATATATTCGAGCACCTGTCATACGCAGTTGCTTTACGTCCCGGTTCCTGCTTCCTCACTGCTTTTCGGAGCATCCTTGGTTACCTGCAGCGGTAAACGTGCGGGACAGGTTATACGGTTATGAAGATCACGCCTGGGATAAACTTGTGCAGAAAGCGCTTCTTCCACCTGCGTTACTTTTGGCGGAACGTCCAAAAAACGTCCATCTAGCTGACATTGTCGTACACTCTTCTTTGCCCTCATAGCTGTTGAACTGCATTACGCCGGGGCACAAGTTTCGGCGTATAGGATAGACACTTGCGTGGGTGGTGTTGCGCTATTTGTCTGTGCTTGTTGCAGCAATCGCCAGCTTCACGGTGAAAAACGCTACTCTTTATGCTTCAGGAGAACAATGCGCGCGTCGGGTGACTTGGTGAGATGAACGGCGTAGTTACGTGGAAGGCGAGGGCGGTGGAGGACAAAGCAACAGCGCGGGATGGCTTATAGCCGCACACTCAGAGAGCGGGAGCTTTGCGGGCCGTATAACACACCCATCAATCTGTTGCACAACCACTGTAGACGACCCAGAAGGAGGCCTCGGTAATTAGGCGTCCATCGGGAGCACATCTGGCCAGGCGGCGCCCATCACGACGCCAATGACCCCATTTTTGGCCGCACGCAGAGAGTCTGTTCCTCACGCTGCGGAGCTGCGCACGCGCCCCTGAGCCATACCTCACGCGCTGATCAACTCTGAGCGCATGCGTGCTGCCGGAATCATCTTTCTTGTCCGCGCTGCGATTTCTATAAGAAACAACCAGGCCCGGAGCAAGAAAGTCCACGCCTATCGCCCGTTTTTATCTAAGAGGCTGACCCGAGGGCGTGAGTTTCTGCCTCGTCCTTTCGGGAAGCATGCCGCACGAATTGCGTCTATAATCGTGTGTGGAAACTATACGCGGTACAACCGGTAGATAGCGTGAGAGAGCTCAATGTCGGTCAGCCCCTCTTGAATGACGCTATGCGCTCGCAACCACGCTGTATGCTCGAGCGTGGGCATGCGCCAAGTGCGTGAGCACTGCTTATGACGTCTGCGCAGGCTTTGCTCGGCGATGAAACAAAGTTGAACCAGCGACCTTTGTTGAACCTTAGAGTAACATAATTACCTATCAGAGGAGACACTCGGGTCCTTTCGCCACCAAGCTCGAGGTTCCACGACTCTGCCAAGGGGCGATGATCCGCCTTGTTCCAACTGAAAATAATTCGAACCCGTCACTGCTCCTTAGAAGACCTTTTCCAGAATTCATTGTTAGGATAACAGAGAGAGAGAGGGAAAAAATACACAACCAGGGAAAAATAATGCGTCCCAGGAGGCAATGTTTTCAATAAACTTCAGAAACATATTCAGAGATTTGGGACATTTCCTTTGAAAGAGATTCTGAAGGTATTTTTTTATGTATTATATAACATCACGACAGCATCAACAATGTATCCACAGATCCTCTCTCAGCAGACTTCTGTTGTTGTTGTTTTTTGCCATTAATTTCCAAAAAGCACGCTCAATTGTTTTTTTATGGCAGTCTTAATTACTTACTTGTGCTGAGCTCAGGACAAACTTAAGAAGCAAAATTCTGCTATGCATTGGAAGCTTACATCCTTCTAGTCAATATGTGCATGATCTTATAATATCCTACAGCTGAGATGCTCCATAAATAAAATTGGAATTGGAATTGGAATTGGTTTATTGATTCCTCGTACAAGCGAGAGGAGGCAGGGACTAAAGGCTATGTGAGAGCCCGACAGAGGTCTCTGCCCGCGACACAGATTCTGGCATTAAAAATTAAGAACATGTACCAGTAACAGTTTGTCATTTCACACACTGCTAGGATAAAAACGCACATAATACCGACAGTGAAAAATGGTTACAATTACTTCTATCATATACCAATTACACAAGAAAAATTTTCATCTCAAAATCATACATTTCGCACAAAACATTTTCATCTACACGGAATAATTTAAGAAAACAAAACTGATATGAATACACATGAAAAGTTCCTATAACTTGTGAAAAACAACCTACTGATATGGCTTTACACACTAAGAAAAATAAGTCAACAAGATATGCGGATTGTATTCTGAAAGCCACGTTCTGCATTGCCTGAAAGCGCACATAAGATGGATCACATAAGAGATTGTGAAATCTGAGCAGTTATTCAGTTCCGAAATACAGATTTTGCCGTATTAACATTTCCTTGATCTGCTTTTTAAATTTGCGTTTTGAGTAGTTGAAATCTACTGATTCTTCAACTTGATTCATTATTTGTATTGCTTGGAACTGAAATGTTTGTTTTCCGTAATATGGTTCGTACCCTGGGCGTACATATTGCTTTTAGCCTCCTCCCAAAGTCCTCAATTTGAATCATTATCGCGGCAAGGATCAAAACGATTCTCCCAAAATAATACGCAGATCCTAATCGATGCTTGAGTCTAGTTATAATCTTATTCCAACTATTTTTTATGTAACCTTCACATCACACAAAAACTTTACGCATTTTAGTCTGCTGAAATGTTGGCATGGTTGTGCATGGCACATGCCTTTCACAGCCTCTCTGCGCTGAGAAGTATAAAAAACCGGTACCCGCCCGGGTCAATAATACATTTAGTTCAGTTTTCTGCAATAATACAGCTATGAAAAACCGACAACTGCTAAATCTTTGTTTTGTCTTTCCTCGCTACAAAGATCCAATTGTTATTCCGCACAAGCCTGCTTCGCATAGGCTGGGAGGATCCTCCGAATCGAAATGGGCAGCCCGATCTTCCACCACTCATCTGCATTTCTAACGGTCTGCGTTTGCTTGCTCTTCGTAAACGGTAGACACGCCGACGGGCATTCAGATCAAGCTTGCCAAACAGCAGAGAGCACCGATGTTATCTCAACACTCTGAGAGAGAGAGGGGAGAAAGAAAGAAAGAAAAAAAAAACGAAAGAAAAAGACGCGTCTGGCGGAATACATTTCTCGTTTGGATCGCCTGATGTGCGCCGTATTCTGTATATGCGTATGCACTTAGGCCTAAACTCTTCATTTGTGGCAATGGCATAATATAACGCAGAAGCGCTCTGATTGCCCACTTTGGACCGTCGGTGAATGCGCCGAGCACAGTAGAACGTACCACGGCGTCGGAGGAATCGATCAAACCAGTACGGTTTTGACGTTTGGCAGCAACAGCGGTTGCTGCAACCATATAGTTCTGCATAAAAAAAATAACAAAATAAGGTACTACTCACAGCTTCATTAGAGGAAGTATTCAGAGACTTGGAATGGGAGCAGTTAGGGATAAGGGTCGATGGAGAATACCTCAGTAATCTGCGATTCGCTGATGACATTGCCTGGCTAAGTAACTCAGGGATGAACTGCAAATAATGATTGATTACGTATATATAGATAGTAAAAGCAGAAAGGTAGGCTTGAAAATCAATATACAGAAGATTAAGGTAATGTTCAACAACATCGGGAGGGAACAGCAGTTTACTTTAGGTAGTGAAACACTGGAAGTGGTAGGCGAATATGTCTACTCAAGACAGGTATAATAGTAACCGGAGATCTAGACCATGAAAGGAAAATAACTACGAGAGTAAGATTGGGTTGTAGCGCATTCGGCAAGTATTCGCAGATTATGACTAGCAGCTTACCGGCATCACTCAAGAGGAAAGTATACAACAGTTGCATCTTACCTGTACTCACCTACGGGGCTGAAGTGTGGAAGCTAACCAAGAGGGTTCTACTTAAGTTGAGGACAACGCAGAGAGCTATGGAACGAAAAATGGTATACTGTAACGTCAAGAGGCAGGAAGCGCGCAGAGTGGGTCAGAGAAATAACTCGAGTTACCGACATTCTAGTTGAAATCAAGAAGAAGAAATGCGCATGGGCAGGGCATGTAGTGCATAGAAAAGACAGCCGATGGTCGCCTAGGGTAACAAACTGGATTCCAAGGGAAAGAAAGCGTAGCAGGGGCGGCAGAAAGTTAGGTGGGCGGATGAGGTTAAGAAGTTCGCAGGAGTCAAGTGGATGCCGCTATCACAGGGCCAGGTTAATTGGAGGAGTATATGCGAGGCCTTCGTCCTGCAGTGGGTATAGTCCGGCTGATGATGATGATGATGATGATGATGAACAAGAAGAAGAAGGAAGAAGAAGATGATGATGATATAGTGAAAAGTCACCGATTGAAGGATATAACGAAACTACACAGGGTGGTTTCGATGTGTCGTGACTCGTAAGTTGTGCATGTACCTCTAGTTGCCTACTTCGACACCGCCTTTTCTCCGTCATATGAATGCAGCGTCGTCCACCTTCTCTTTAAGACCACGGTAGCATGCCTGAGGAAAACTGCTCAGGCTGACTTCGTCTCACTCGCTGGCATCGGAAATTGTTTTTCAGGCTTCCTTCTGGCTTCTTGATTACAACAAGCCGCATACGGATGTTAGGCACATGTGTGATTGCAGTTCTGATCTGTTGAGAGTCTCCACCAACGTCAGTGGCAACGCTGCATTCGGATTACGGCGTGCGTGGGATCCGCTGCTGCTCTTCAACGCCAGTTTTCAACATTTATCAAGTCTAAGCACACTGGCCAGTGTTAGCAGGATATCGATATACGATGTGATTTAATGGAAAAATTTCGATTTCTAAAAGAATAATAACGAGCCCTCATTTTTTTTATTCGACCAAGGGATCCACCCGTTTGACTGTTCTAAACTATCAAAGTTATACTTGCGCAAGCCAACGCCTTTCACAAGTTTGGTTCTCTGGAAAGTGCTCGAATGCCAACTGCACGTAGTATATAGGCTTGGAAACCATCGTGACCCGCGCCGCTCAAAACTTTTCTGCTCGACTGCAAAGGAGTTGCGAGACGTGAATTGCAGGTCGGCCTTGTTGTTTGAAAGCATGGTTCGTGAGAGCAAAATTGGCACAACAATTGCGACACCTGCGACTTGGTGGTTTAAGCTACCATGCGGGTGAAGTCAGTGCATAGTATTGAACAGCGTCGAGGATGGATAAATGAAGCCACAGAAGCTTACAGAGAATCAGACAGGAGAGAAAGCAATAACCTCTTTCTTCCTGGCATTAATTTCAGCGCCGCTTTTCCCGTTCACTGCATGATGCGCGCAACAACTGGTCTATAACAGCGAGTCTTATCACACTTCGACGTTACCGAAGCGTCGTTCAACCATAGACTAAGCTAACGGACAGAAGGGGAGACTGCCATAGGGCCCCAGCGGCCGACTTTGGGTGTTTCAGTGCACCAATAGCGGAGTAGGCGAAGCATGCAAGCATCAGAGAGGGGCGCTTCAAAATGCCAAATCTCGGAGGTCACAATTTTACCTTTGGTTTAATTTTTTTCGTATGCATAACTTCGTTTCATGCAGAGTTTTCGCTTGCGCTGAATCACCATTTAAATTTTGAAAAGTTGCCGTAAACTGGAAATTTCCGCAACCGCTGAAGCCGCGCCGCCACGGACACTTGTTTTGTACCACTATAAAAAGTTATGCTGGGGCATATTCTGGGCCTTCAAAAGGCTAGAGATCTAGGAAGGATGTTAGAGATGACGACGAGGATGTTAATCTTTTGCGGTCGTACTATTTTGGGCGATAAATTACGTTGGTGGGTGAGACTACGACATCGACACCGCAGCGACATTCTCACAATGCTGACGAAACACCGGGGTCATTGGAAGGCTCAGTTGGCAACAGCGTCCAATTTCGGCGAGCGCTTGACAAAGTGTTCGACAGATTAGTTTCTTGTGAGCATTTCATGTTTAAAACTAGAGAAAAAAAGAAAAGTACTCCCCAAAGATGTCGAAAATTCGCTTTTTCGTTCACGCAGCACGATGCCCATTTTCACCCTAACGCGTTCAGTATCCCTTTAGTACCTGCTACCCTAACGTACCATGGCTAATACGACTGATATTCCACGCTACGGGGTGCTTGATTAAAAACACATGTGCAAAGTCACGTCAGATTAAGCTACGAGAAACGAATGTGCTGTATCGCATACAAAATAGGGCAGTGGAGAAAAGGACCTGTAACGTACATGTCACACTAATAACACCAAGTCCCATCCATTTGCTCATTAACTACGATCCTATAGGGCAAAGGCCAGCGCCCGGTCACGCCGCCGCTGCAGAAAGAGCGCGCAGCAGCTGCAAAAGAAAAGACCACTGCTCTGGAATGCTCTCGTATCGCTGCCCCCTTCCATTCAGCTGACATCAGCATCACAATGCCCAATTACGCGCATCGGGAATAGTCGGCGAGAGCAGCACGCTCGCGGGGCCCTATCGTATTCAAGATTAATGATGCACCGCGCGCGCTCAGTTTCGCGAGGTCAAAAGCAAGGGGCGCGCGCGGGGGCGGGCGCGGTTCCCGTCGTCGTCGGCGCCGCCAACGCAGGTTAATCAGCGCGCCGGGGTCTCGGGGCCAGAGCGCGTATACAAGGGCGAAGCCTCTGCGTGCATGGTACCTCTTTTGATACATACAACAGAGCGCGCTGGTTGCAGCGCGGGCCGTGCCGGCATTTTTTGAAAGGAGCGATCGCCTTTCCCGAAGAGCTCAGTTCAAAGTCGGCGACGCGGAGGCGCGTGCGCTGAGCGGGTCCTTGAGACGTAGAGGCTGCCATTGTCGCCGTGTAGGTTCGCGTAGGCATTGGCTGCGTAGTGCATAAGGCAGGCGCGCGCGCAAGCGTGTAGTGGTACCTACTCGAGCGAGCCGCAGGAGAGGCAGTCGGGGCGGCAGCGAATTCGGAACGGCGCAGGCATGCAAGCCGGCGTGACTTTCTTTGGGTATCGACCGCGTGCGCTCGCGGGTCGACCCCGAAAAAGCACCGCGGCTGCGGCTGATTTGGCTCGACTCACACCTATAACTCTCCTAGGGGTCACTGACCACGTGCTTGTCGGCCGTGCGACGAGGGATGGAGGCCGGCGCATGTAGGAAAAGAAAGAACATAAAATGTCTGTCAAGGTCAGTGGGACTAGTGAAGCATGCTCGAGACTCGTGTGAGTTCCTCGGATCGCTGCCGTTTGCCAGGCATCGATCAAGGGAGGCTCTCGTGATCTATCCGTATGAGAGCGCGACATTACACTTGCCGAACCCTCGCCCTCAACAGAAACACTTGCTCCATGCAGCCGATCTAGGCAGAGAGAAACTTCTCGGTACTGCAAAGGCTTCTGCGGATCATTTGCCTTCGCTACTTTTTTTGAGTGCGAAGACCGTGTAAATCGAATCAGCGAGAGTGCGGTTCTGCACCAGAGGCGCGCTCGCGTTCTCACCAAGCGCGCAACTGTCATCCACGCGGCTGGCTTTTCAGGAAGGAAACTTTAGGAGCGCGACGTTAAGAGTGTCAAACTCCGAGCTGCCAGTGCGCTGGAGAGAGTTATAGGAGTAGGGAACCTTTGCCTATGTGTTTGGATCTTTCGAATAGGGTCAAGGAATTGGGAGTAAAGTTTGTCTGCGTGGACTCTATGGGTCGGAGCGTCCCATCTCGGTGTGTGTGTGTGTGTGTGTGTGTGTGCGTGTGTGCGTGCATGCGCGCGCGCGCGCGTGTGTGTGTGTGTGTGTGTGTGTGTGTGTGTGTGTGTGTGTGTGTGTGTGTGTGTGTGTGTGTTTGCCCGTGCTGCATTTTTGAAGCTTCGTTCCTTCCTAATCAGCATTTAGCGTTATAGTAAAGCACAAAGCAAAACATAATTGCTCCTGAATATGACTTCACAATAAACTACTTCTACTACTACCAATGAAAGTAATATTGAAATGCTCAATCTATCATTACTTAACTATCGTGGATATAAACAAACAATTCAGTTAAAGTGGCAATAATAACAATAATCCTTTTATGTTTCAGGAGCACTTCGTTCGAAACCATTATAACGGAAGAGAATATTACAACATTTGGCGGGTGCTGGCCAGGATCAATATCATGCTTTGTATGAGAGGGTATGGGTATTTTTTTTTTTTTTTCAAACTTCATGTACAGGTTATACGTTGCAGGCGGCTACTAATACAATCTAGTCGAGACAGGCGGCTGGGGTGAGTGAGCTGCAAATACGCGCACGTATTCTGCTTCCAGAGCATCGCCAGTGCGCCACAGCCGCAAGGTGCACATATGCACCTCGCAGCTTCGGCGCCAGTGCGATACAGGTGATAAGTTACTTCAATATATATTGCCACATCACCATCGTCGCCGTCGTCGTCATCATCATCATCAGTCGGACTATACCCACTGCAGGGTGAAGGCCTCTTCCATATTCCTCCAATTAATCCGGCCCTGAGCTAGCCGCATCGACTAGATCCCTGCGAACTTCGTAACCTCATCCGCCCACCTAACTTTCTGCCGCCCCCTGCTGCGCTTTCCTTCCCTCGGAATCCAGTTTGTTACCATATCGGCACGCGCTGGATATTAAACGAGGGGTTGAAACGCTGTAGCCTGGAAGGACAATAATCCCCATAGCCCCAAGGAAACAAAAAAATCGGGGATAATTAAATTCCTCCTATAACTTTATGACGCGATATAGACAACGGCTCCCATTTGCCGGCTCCACTTGCGGGTACCCGTTTGCTTTGATTACTAACCCAATGAAACATTCCTCTAATATCTCACACACATTGCTTAGTCTATACTGTCTTAGCTACCGTAGTATGTGCAAGACCGCTCGACACAGATATAAGCCTATAGATATAAGCTAATTGATAAGCACTTAGATATAAGCTCTAAAGTGTCAGTGTGGCGTAAGGGCGCGGTGCCTTACTCGGAATACAAGGGTCATGCAAAGCTGGATTCCGATTTCATAACCCGCACGCCATAGGATGGCTGTCCGAGCATTTTACGCTCGGTGATACACCGGGCGTCGAGATAGGTCATCCCTACTCGTCCTAATTTATTCCATTCCTATGCCGAAACGCGTCTGCCACGGCTCCGAAATGACCCCGCTGCCTCGCGGTAAGAGCGCCCGTGTCAGCCCCATCTCTGCAGCCACGGTCGACTAGACGATCTTTGAAGTCCGGCTCGAAACGCAGTTGTCTGGAATAGTCTTGATTCGGCCAGCCGGCGCGCTTCTCACAGGGAGCACGGCAGCCCAGAGGCCGAAGAACGAGAGGGAGTCGTGTACGGGGAAAGTATACCGTGGGAGGCCGTCACGTTGCGGCCAGCTGGTCGAGGGACGCCGCTCCATCGGTTAGCGATCGGCCGTCGTTATACGCTTCGGTGCGCAACTCACGAGGAAGTAGATCGCTGGACAGGCTATATATGCGCGCGGTTTAGGCTCTCGTTGGGTCGCGATGGGCGGCGCAGGCTGTGTAACTAGCCAGTCACGAGCTGGGAGAAATGAAGCACGATGTGGTGCCGTGACTTATGGTCTCTTCACTCTCTAGAATCCAGGAGCGAGGGCTATGCGAGCTAAGCTAGAGCGTAAGGTGCTGGACAGGAGATCGGAACGACCAGGGGAACAAGCAAGGCGTGAAAGAAATGTGGTGACTGGCTTCCCGAAGTTGTTCTTGGACTACACGAGAGACGCGTGCTGTAATGAAGAGCTCCGGATTAATTTAGACCAGCTGTGGTTCTCTAACGTGTGCTGACGTATAGAAGAACACAAGGACAATTCTGAATTTCGTCTCCACCGAAATGCGACAGCCAGAGCCAGGATTCGATCCTGCGGCCTTGCAGCCGAGCCACGGAGGCCACAGCGGCCGATGACGAGTATGGTGAAGAATGAAATGAGGCTGTAAATTTTTCAATTCCATGACAGGAACCACGGTTGCGTAGCTGCTCGTTCATTAATAGGCAGTTTTATTCAGGAGTGCGCAGCTCCATCACAAAAGGAGGCCACACAAAGACTCTCCCTGTAAAGGAGTGGACGTTGTTTTGTAACTTTCGTGCGGCTGAAACTGTACTCTAGAGAACTTGTTTAGCTGTAGTGCTCAGATACCCCGTCAAATTATCGCATGTAAGTGTTGTCGCGATAACTCGCTTGGCGAATTTAGTGCGCTCAAGATGGCGGCATTCGAATAAGAAAGAAGAATAATAAAGAAAAAAAAAAGTAAACGTTATGCGACGATCGTGCAAACCCTCAAGTAGTTTTGTAAAAGTTACGGCAAATAACAACCGCGTTACAGTAACTTTATCTGGCATTGAGCTGATTGCAGTGGTCATTTACACCATTTAAAGCAATATGACAATTACAGGAAAACATATAACCGATTACTATCGCGTTGCTTCCTTCTAACTTTTGTTGCGATAACTCAGATTTAATCAAACTGTAATGGATTAGAGCGGCTTGCTTGATGTTTCGTGAATTTCCAGCAGGAGTTTTATTTCGAAGTTGTCATCGCTCCAAAAGAAAGCTGAGCAGCAGGTCAGTAGCGGTTTGCACTCACTTTAAGAAACCGGAGGGCTCTCTGACCACTGGAGTGCCGGCCAGATGGCCCAGTTAGTGGTCACAGCATCCCGACAGGTGCTGTGTTCAATCGCCGGTGTCTGTGGCTACTGAGAACCGACAGCGAGTGCTACATTGCTCCCGTCCAAATATGCAAAAGTTGCATGGAATGTTTGAACATGTACCGTTTCCGAAAACCTGCTTGATCCTTTGCTTGATTGCAGTCTAAGGTTGTCCTGATTCTGTTAGCGATTACCTTAGTAAATACCTTATACGTAATAGGCAGTAAGCTGATTGGTCTGTAATTTTTAAGGTCCTTAGAGTCCCCTTTCTTATGGATGAGGATAATGTTTGCCTTCTTCCATGGTTCCGGTACCGTCGATGACACCAGGCACTGCGTATACAGGGTGGCCAGCTTTTCTAATACGATATCCCCCCCCGTCCTTCAGCAAATCTGTAGTTATCTGATCCTCTCAAGCTGATTTCCCCCTTTTCATAGTTTCTAATGCTTTCTTGACCTCGTCCTTCGTAACTGGTGGAACGTCCGACTGTTTTTCCCTACCGCCAATCTTCTTACGGTCCTGACTACTTTAGCTACTGTAGAGACCTGTATAGAACTCCTCGGCTACTTTGACTATCTTGTCCATATTCGTGATGATGTTGCCCTCCTTGTCCCTTATCGCATACATCTGGTTTTTGCCTATGCCCAATTTCTTCTTTACCGTTTTGCTTCCCCCGTTCTTTACAGCATGCTCAATTTTCTCCATGTTATACTTCCTTATATCGGCCACCTGGCACAATAATACGCGTCATATTGCATTATTTAGCTTCACATGTTGCCAGCCGAGCTGCGAGCCCATGAATGCATTACCGACTGCGTGTTTTGCGTATGTAAACAGTCAAGGAATCGCGTCTGACATGCGGCTATCAGTATTTCGGTAGTCAGCGACGCGTTCTGGTTATGGTTAAGCATATTTTGGATGTCGCTAGCGAATGCTGCGTTTTTCTTTGCACTTTTGTATTGGAGCCTTTTCATTGGTAGCAACTATGAAGGTGTACCACAAAATCGGACAAGCTCCAGCGATTGTTGCCTTCACGCATGTGTTCGAGCGGAAGAGTTTACGTGGTAGCTATAGGGTACACTTCGATGGCCTCATACCTTCGAGCTATTTGGGGAAAAAGCCCTCGCACACCACAAATGCAGACGCATTGTAATGTATATTGTGTATGTTTTCACGCTTAACTGAGCGCTGGAGTGCTCCGTTATAGTAATTCCGGTTACGCTTCATCAGTCGATACGGTATGATTTGTGAAGCGGAGATACTCAGTCCGGTGTGAGCTTCATACAGGACGGGTTCGCCCGATTTGAGTTCCAAATCGTACATGGTCTGTTTGGTTAATATGAGCTCCATACCTCACCGGTCCGCCCAGTTTGACCTGCATACCGGCCCTGGTCTGTCCGGTATGATCAGTCCGTGGTATGAATCTGTTTGAACTTTACACAAGAGGGTCCCACCGGTATGAGATTTGTACCGAACCATACATGTCTGGTAAAATCCAGTTTGGAGAGCTACGGGATTCTTGAATAGGGCAGCACGCTCGCATCGCACTCGTCAGCCTGGTATACGTCACCGCGTGGGCTCAGAGCTTCATTCAACATCGTTATGGGTAACGACGTATTTGGCCCTATAGTAAATAGAGATGAACACGGAGAAAGTACCTCATAGCAGAAATTCGAAAGGCCGCTCGTCGTAACCCCCGTCGGGAAGTGGATGTGGAAGATATATGCTGGGGTGATTTAAGAGCGCAATGAAAAGTTGGACGTTATACAGTCCGAATAAAAGATGCAAACAGTCCAATGAAACGATCAACAAGGCTTTCGCTTTCACGTTCCTGGAAAGTTCTAAGCATCTCCCTTAATCTTACACTCCATATTTTCCCCCAAAGCAGCGAAGGCAAGCGAGCAGGGGCTGAGAAAGGTAGATGGCCGGATGATGTTAGGAGTTCGCGGAGAAAATGCGGTCGCTGCTGGCACACGACCAGCTTAATTGCAGGGACATGGGAAAGGCCTTTGCCTTGCAGTGTATGTGTCAGGCTGCTGTGAATGATTATATATTCCACGTTTTCGCTTTGAATGAAATGCTTTTGGCAAAATTGAGGTGACATCGCAGCAGAACAGATAGCCGACATCCGGGGGACGATTTTCCGTCATCCGGGCACCGATACGAGATCACCTGAGCACCAAACAAGATTTAATCAGACGAGCCCTCTGGCGCTGTAAAGTGAGAGGTGTGCTACGGGGAACAACGACTTCCACGCTGTCCCCAACGATGGCGGCACGGTCCCAAACGCCCACGCGCGTAGAAGGCAGACAGCCCGAGCCGGTGGTTGAGGCGGCAGCAGTTTCAATAGCATTGGGTAATTTGGAATCGATTCTGTCACTGTGCTACGGAGTCAGCTAATGACATTTCCTTCTTTGGCAGGCAGATGTGCACACGTTTGGGGAGCAGTCAAACTCGCTGCTTCCCTTACCTTCGCGTCAGGTCTGCATCGCATGGTGGCCGCGTATACGCTTCTGCATTGTTCTGAATTTTAATGTAGTCACCATTACAGCTGCTTAAGTCGAGCAATGAATGGAGCCTGATGAAAGGGGAGAAGTGTCCAGCGGAACTTTTGAAAAGACTGCTCGCCCTTGGTGACAACGTATTATGTATGCTTACATCTATTTTCGACTGCAGGAGAGGCGGTATAATGTGAGCGTCTCAAAGTGACATCTACGACGAGGGCGCCGTAATGGACGTTTCTGAATTAGTTTGGAGTATACCTGGGATTCTTTAACAAGCGCTGACAACGCCTAGTACACGGGTGCCTTGTGTTTCGCTTACATCGAAACGGCCGACGCGGCCGGGATCGAGTCCGCGCGTCCACAGACCGGCATTCATGCCAGCCGTTTTCACGCACCAGACAGACTATTCTTTCTCGTCTCTCATTTACTGCTTTTTACACCGTTCAGCAACGAAATACTGATTCGCTGGTTACCGTCGACGAACAAAGCCCATTTTACTGCTAATTTTTTAAACAAGCATGATTCTTCGCAGACAGTCCTCTGTTGCACCGCTATATTGGACGAACTTGGGAGTCCTCTCTCTAGGCGCTGAAAATCGCCAATTGCTTCGCATTAAAGAACGTAAGTGCTCCGGCGCTCTGCTAAGTACCTTCAAGGCTGTACCATTCGCGGTGTAAACAAGAGGGTACAAAGAGCTTAGCATAGCATTACCATATGCCGCTACCCTAGGTCGCCTATAAAGCACATGCACCGGTGACCCCGACGCGCCAGATTTGAGACTATCTGCGCATGCGCTGTCGGTGGATGGTTGTCGTGGCACGTGGTAGGAGTATACGATAACACTGGGATAAAACTCTCTAACGAATTGTTTAGGATTGCTTCACACACGGACGTAAGGCTTTTGTTTTTATCCTGGCTTCTGCACTTTTTGCAGCGGTGTCGCCATGGTTTGTCGGTTCCGCATTCGCTCCGCTTCGTCGACGAACGCACGAGCGAAGGGCACGGGGTCCACGTACAACGCTGACACCAGAGTGCGGCTCGGTCATCCCCCCCCCCCTCCCCCTCCCCCCTCCCTTCTTTTTCCCTTTGAGCTTTCCGCATGACCCGAATGTTCGCACGCGCATTTCCTCGCGTGGCCCTGAGCCGTTTCCTCAGATGCCGGCGATAGATGCGGCTTATTTCCTCCGCCGATTACTTTCGGTACGAAACGTTGTCGCCGTCAGGTGGTCCCTGGAAGTCACGCAAACAGGAAGGGGGCTGTACCGTACTTAGTCCGGTACGCTGGGCTGAACGCCAGCAACAGGTCGGCGTCGTCGATGTCGGGACATGGGAACGAAATTCCTGTCATGACGAATGCCTTGCATGTCGGCATCTCAAGCTAAATCGTATGGGCTAGCAATTCTGAATTTGCGTACAGCATAAGGCGTTGTTATCGTTCGTGTACCGCTTACAAAAATGCATAGACTTTATTTTACTGACTACATCCCCCCCCCCCCCCCCCCCCCCCCTTTGCTTTTGACTATAGGCAAGCTATGGATTACATACAAATTAAGGTCGAAAGACGATCTGTTGACTATCCAGACTGAAGCCTAAAAGATTTCATTTTCCTTATTTCTATAGACTATCTGCCCTAGATGTTTCAACATACTGCCGATAGACGAAAGCTTGAGAGAGTAAGGCCAAAAATTTATTGGTACTATATACTAAACGTTATTGACAGAAGTCTATGACAGCCTGTATTCATTCAATGCCCTGTCTAAAAATTTTGTTTTGTAAGGGTTGACAACTCCAACAGTGTTGCTATAACGTCCTTTGATATGCTTGCTTTCGAAGGAGCTTGTCGCTACAACACCTTTAGCTCGACGAAACTAAACGTTGGGATGCCACGCCATATAGAACTGAATAAATTTACAGCGTTGTCTGCGTGTGTAAAAACACGCCGTTGCCATGATGACTGTGTATACTGAGGCGGAATGTAAGTCAACACGAAAGTTGTGTCCTCCGTAAACAATAGTGGCTTCCGACGCATGCAGCCCTGGATGATATTTGATACACGTAACGATGGTCACGAATTCTGAGCGCTGCCGGGAACGCCGTGTGCAACCGCGCGGCGAAAGCTGCACATAAAAAAATTACGAGCTTTTTTTTTTTCTTTTCTTTTCTTTTTTTTTTACTGTATGTGCACGACAAGCTACAAAAATACCCTGTCCGAAGACGGACAGACGCTATATAAAAGAAAACTTGAGCTGTTATGGATATTCGAAGAATAGCACGATGTAACATTAGAGCTAACCCATGTTCTGCACGTATAACTGCTGCTAGAGCCTTTGTTCAAGAGAATAATAAGTGAAACAATCAAAAATATTCAAGCGGGCACATCTATAGATATAATTTATTACAACAGAAACGATGGTAAGGAAATTTAAGGAAATTGCAGGGACAAAAAAAAAAAAAAAAAAAACAGTCTTTGGTGATGTAGTGCAAACACAGTTACTTTGCAGATTTCATGAGCCGCAAATCATAGCCTTAATGCGTTTTCGAAGAATTCTAGTTTTCATGAGCGACTGGTTCCTCGCGGTTGGCTAGCTCGGCAAGCTGTTGTACACAGAAATTGTACAAATGGCTCGAGCGATGCAAGATGCCTCGCGAGCGTCAGCAGTCGACCTGCAAGTGCGAACGGCTTCCTGAAGTTTCATAAAACATTTCTTTTCGCTTGACTAGTTCGAAAACAAATATATTAATTAATCTGAAACTTTGCCGATCTCAGGTTTAGTACCAAATGAGCATCGCTCATGACTTGAATAACCGCCCTGAGCTGGTTTTACAAGATACCCCAAACAGCCAATATTTGTGTTCAAAACACCTGCTGAGGAACACTGTTGCAAATGCAATGCAAAGTCACTGCTAACTATGGGAATGAAATAGTGTGCAGTCGAAAATACGGAATGCACACGCGGAATCTAAGAAGATAAACATTGATATGGGCGAGTCACGGCTAAGAGAACGCAGTTTCCTACTTCTTAAAACGTGTAGAGAGCTTTTGTAGGAGCCGCAAGAAGCTGACACGCGTGACTGCCTACAGCGCTTCGACGATAAAAACCATAATCGACTGAGACAAGTAGCTACAGTATGAGCAGGGTGAGCATTAGTTCTGTACGTAATCCCGTAAGCCAGAACGCAGTTGAATGAGCCGTTGAAGTTGACGGCGGGCTCTATCAATGCGTCTCTGGCGCATCCTTGGGGCAGCTGAAAATATCGGCGAAACCCGGAAAGTTGCTGACAGCTTCGTTGCAGCCGCCGAACTTCGACCTCTCGTCGGTAGCACGTTTAGACGATGCCGGCGCACATGTGAGCAGCCAATGCACGCACGCACGCACGCACGCACGCACGCACGCACGCACGCACGCACGCACGCACGCACGCACGCACGCACGCACACACACACACACACACACACACACACACACACACACACACACACACACACACACACACACGCACACGCACACGCACACGCACACACACACACACACACACACGCACACGCACACACACACACACACACACACACACACACACACACACACACACACACACACACACACACACACACACACACACACACACACACACACACACACACACCAGGGAGAGAGGTGGGACTGAAAGCTAAATATCTGGCCTGTTACTCTGCACTGAGAAAGGGGAAGATTCGAGTCGAGTCCCTTGTTCAAGCGGCACAGAGCCCGCATCGCCTGCACAGCCTTCCATTTCACCGACCAAGCGCCTAATAGTAAATCCTCCGAGAGAGGCCTCTTGTCCAAACACTTCCAGGTAGTCAAGGAAACACCGAAGCCATTGTACTACGGCACATATTTCTCTCTTTCTTTTCTTACTTCACCCTTTATGACGCCCCTCATGGCGCGGCGGAGAAGTCCGCCGATAAGTGAGGCAGTAAATTATTACGGCCGTCTATTTCGTCAAAACTGATTTGTATTCAGAGTACGCTTGTCTATAATTCAATGGCGCCCTCTGGTGTGGACGTGTGCAGGGAACGCTACAGCATCTTCGTTGCTTGCATCCATCAAAGCTACCTAAACTGTGACACGTGGCACAATTGGAGAGCAAAAATAAAATAAGGAACAAATGGCTGCTTCGAGACGCCCATTGGTGCTACTACGTGTTTGCTTACAAGTGGCATTGTGAAATAAATCGAAAAGTTGCTTTAGTGACAGTCTTTTTTGTGCTCCTCTTTGCGTATGCATAAGGTCGGACCGTTGAACAACCTTCATGCATTCCTGCGTTTTGGTTCATCAAGGGTCCGCGCGGATTAGATCGAAAATCTTTCAGCGCAAGCCAAATTGGGTAACGTGAGCTGAAACCAGAAATCCTCCATTTGGAGTTGTTTACAGGCCCGTGCAAGCGCCCAAGTCAAAGAGAAACAGCGCAGAAATAGGTATGGATTAAGGTGAATTAGTTTGATTACTATCCGGCAGTTTGCCCGCCTGTGCTAATTTTTGGGGATCGCGGCAAATTTTGCGGCGCACTTTCAATTGTTCGGAATCGGCGGAGTCCAGTCACGTCATCACCCTTTTGACCATTCAGGGCATTTCGTGAAAAAAAAAGAAAGTAGGAAATTTTGTTACAAAAAAACTAAATTTTGCGAGTCTATTATCTAAATACTTTCTTCTTGAAACAAAACTCACCCCTTTCCCTCATTCTCGCTAGGTGTCATTTTTTTTTTTCATATTCCGTTGTATATTTTTTGGTTAACCCGGTTAACGGGAAAATTCGTAGCGCTCTTCAGTGGCCTCCAAACGGGACGTAGTGAAGCTGCAGATTTATCCCAGGCAGCTAAGGTGGCTGGAAGCTCTGTGACTCGTGCTATATAAACCAAGACCTTGGCCACTAGTGCCCCAAAACGGCGTTCCTCATGCCGGCGATCCGCCGCAGTGCGTCCGATGGCCCGAGGCCGCGGCTGAGCGTCAGTTCCCCGTTCGAGATACTCATCTGACATAAATACGTGTGCGCAACCGCGCCGGGACGAGCCATTGGCGAGGTCGACATTTCCAGGAGGGCCATCGTCCGGTCTGTCCTTGCCGAACTCGGCGGTATGCACGCCGGCATGTGCTCACGCAATGACTTTCCTTTTGTCTGCAGTATGAGTACGACCAAAAGTCCTTGTGTGCACAAGGCCGAAATTCTGCTGTGTGGGGCGGCTGATCTGCAGACCTACCTGGCGATGAGAAGAAAGGTTGCATTTCTTACACAACAAAGGCCCGATTGAGGAGGACGTCACATGCTGCTCTTTATAGGCTGCATATGACAAAAAATGTCGAGTACGGCGACTGTCGGACAGTGAAGAAAGCGAGCAACTAAAGCGGTAATATGCGCCATTTTACCCAGTATGTATATACTATATGCATACCCAGTCGGAAAAAACTACCGAAAATTTTCTGATGTTACGACAGGATTTCTGTGCGGTTTTTGACAGGAAACCTGTTGTGACAACAGAACATTCTGTAGTAGCATCAGGAATTTCTGTAGTTACAACAGAAAAGTGCTACAGAACTACAGACAACAGAAACATACTACAGAAAAACTACATAACTACAGAAAAGTACTACAAAACTACAGAAAAATCTGATGGTTACGACAGAACTACAGGATATTGTGTCGTATTTTTGACACAGTTATGTAGTTTTTTCGACTGGGTATGAAGTGAGAGAAACAGGAGGGGGGGGGGGTTACAAGTGGAAAGACAGAGAAATAAAGGTATGGAGCCTTTGTCCTCTTTTATCGGCCGTCACATCCACCGATAGAGCTTAGTGTGGAACATGGTTTTATTGATTACAAAGTGGTTACGAAGAACGTCCTTTTTCCTTTCCCCTCGCAGTTCGTACGCGAAAATGTGCACAAATGTACACACGAAATACCATGCACTGGATTGTTGGAAAACGCTACATATATGCAACATGACAAACAGAGGTTCGGGCACAGAAATGTGAAAACTTGTAATACGGAACATATGCCGCTTTGTGAGTGCTTTTACTGTGCGGCTGTGATCGACAGGGTCTAGTCATTAAAGTAGCGTGCTACGGGCTAAGACTTGTAATGAGAGGGGATTACTAGCCCTATTGTGCGAAAAGCCGGCGGCGGCATAGTGCACGGATAGGCCCTGTAAATACGCCATCTAGCAGCGCTGTGATTCTAAAGATATATGGCGTCATAATGTCCTGACAAAGACCCATCAGTGCCCCTTCAGACAATGCTATTCGTCTATATATGCTCAGCATTGGCGGATCCTCCTGTGGCGGCAATTTTCCGGACATAGTTTGTCAAAATTTTGATGCAAGCGTTCGTCAAACAACGTTCCGGGCGGTGTCATGTGATTTCTCGTTGCGTATAGCATACAGGTACCAACCAAGCTAGAGGCGTACTCCCGACAGGGATATGAATCGACTGCAACTGTACACCGAACTGCACACTTTCCGTGACTTTTGTATCAAGACTATGATGCAACCGTTCATCGTGTAGCGTTGCGGGTGCATGGTGTCACACTATATCTGCATTTAGCATGCATCTGCTAGTAAAGTAGGAGCCTAACTAGCAATAAGGATTCGAACCAAGGGCATATACTTTAAAATGTATGCCTTCAAACCGAGGAGGTTTCGATGATTGCGGCTACATGACACCGCGGTGAGCATGGCTGTCGACGTCCAATATGCAAACACACACACACACATCGAATACAATACCAGTAGAAAGAACCTTAATACACGTCAAACGCCACGTCATTCGAAAACATTTCACCCGCGGCTTTCTCATTCCTATACCCGTAAACAGCCTTAACTGCATCGGTCGAATTTTGTTAAAGCACCTTCGAGGCAAAAACACTATACAGGCAGTAGTGAAATCACCTGCACTATCAGCGCCACCTACTTGTCACGTGGGAAGACCAGACATGATTGAGGAAAGCAGCATAATATTAGTGACGCTGGAAAACTAACTTCTTCGCAAATGAGAAGTGAACAGGTCACGGCTCAGGAGAAACGTGGTTTGCCTGTAGCGTGACAGCATGGTTACAGAACATAATTTTGGCGCTCGTGCAGTTTTAGCGTTGTCAAAGCCTTAATAAAAGATGAGACACCAGTTTAAACCTCGAACAGTGGGTCAAGAAGCAGTTCAAGCGTTATATTACAGAGAGAAAGGTAAAATATTTTCATGGCTCCTGCGGTAAACGCTTGTGAAATCGCAGGCTCTCATAAGCCCTCACTAAGCCCTTCTCTCATGAGCTGGGTGAGCGGTGCTGACGTGAGAAGAAAAATGCCTACTCAGATCGGGGAGCGAGCTGACAAACCAGAAGTGCGCGTAGACGGAGCTACAGTTGAACTTCGCTACAACGAAACTTCCGTTTCAGCGAAATTTCGTTGCGGCGAAATCAGTCCGAAAACACTCTCAGATTGAACTACATATTTGAATATTTATTACAATTTATTATTTATCATTACAAAAACATTTATTTACAAAGAAGTTGGTCAGGTAGTTCTTTTTTTTTTATCTTTTTTTACTTTCCCTTGAGCGCCGTAGTTGCGATTTTCACACTCGGCGAAAACTTGCATCACGACGTCGTCTTCAGCTTCTTCCATTTGACGGACGTCCCCGAAGAAAGAGCTTCAGACGTCTTTTGACTTCACAATCGTGAGTGTGTGCTCTGCGAGATGCCCGACTGCGCTTCTACATCTAGCTTCTTTCTTGCCGCTGGATGACTACGTAATTATTCTCGCCTTGTCTTCTAAATAAACAAGTTCGTTTCCAAGGCACAGTCCCTATGCTTGCGATGAAGCGAAAACCCACCCCAAAAATGGTTCGTTGGGCGAGAAATTTGTTCCAACAATTTCGGTAGCAAGCTTTCTGGGAACTGGATAATTTCGTAGAAGAAGCGTTCGGCGTGGCGGGTTTCGGCTGTTAACGATAAAGTATTCATTCTAATCGTTCAGATTAAAGCGTTGTAAGCTTTATTTTAGCAATAAGGCTGAAATGAATACAACGAATACATAAGCTTACTGTGCGTTAAGCGACGATCATTCTAGGAAACACTTACGAGTCAGAAACGAACAATGTACGTCTCAAATTGCGCTAGACTGTACTGCTCGCTTGCTTGAATGGTTGTATGTGTTTACACCGGCGGAGTGTTCGCATGCCGGAGCATTTCCACAACCTCAGGAACATCTGTGCCTGCCAGAAATCGGAATACAAGTGCGACAGACTTCATTCGCTTTTGGAATGTTCTAAAGCATTTTTGTTTCCATTTATAATGCAGAGCACCGTTATTTCCAGCCCCGTTGACGAATATATAAGCTACGACATAATGAACCAAATTGTGGAAAAGACTGTCAACGGAGATTTGAACCAAAGAAAAATAATCTGGAGCTAGCCAGACGCATGAGTGAAAAAGAAAAAAAGAAAAGCAAAGTTTACGCATGCAAAGAACTTTGCGTCAGTACAGTAGTATAATTTTTTTAGTTTTAAATCAAGCAGGGAGCAGCCATGTATCAACACACACGAATTGATATTTCTGGGCGTGAGTCAATATGCTTCATAAGAAAACAATAATAAAGTTAGTTTTCAGAATTTTGAGTAAATGCGGCTGTGTCATTTCCGCTGACTAGCAGCATTTGATGTGCGAGGAGGTGCAAGAGTACTGAATTTGGGCGCAGGAGCGGCGCAGCAAAGGAAGCAGGCGGGAGATACCCCAGAACGGAAAATTTAACAGAGTTCGCACACTTTATGCCAAACAGACTGGTGCTATAGTGACATGTGCCATGCGGAGTAGCCAAAGTTCCGTGAGTAAGAAGCCATCACCACAAAGATCTTTGTGTCCATGCTGTTGCGTTCGTCTTTGAGCTGCACGGCGGGTCCCCCGAACTTGATACCAGCACGCGAGCTTTAGTAGGGATACATTGAGGTAACCATTAGCTTTGGCCGTGTTTCAGACTCAATCAGGGGGTCGAAAGAAATGTATATCATTTGTAGAACGCTATGCGAGGACATACTAAACCCTAATGATCACGCCAGTCGATACATAGAGTTTTAAAGAGTGCCCATTAGAAAGCAAATAACCGGGTACTTAATCTCGTCGCCTTGCAGGCTTGTGAATAATTCACTCTTCACACTTAGCAGTCTAAGTCCAGAGAACACTTAAATCCGAGCCGAGTAGCAGAGTCGGCTGCCGTTCCTTTAGGAGGACGCGATATACGGCCCGAGCTCTTCTCCAGAGGTTGCGGAAAGGTCAGCCAAGTCTTCGGAGCTGCCCCGGAAAGATCAGAAGCAATCGCAACTAAAAAAAGGCAAGAAAAGAAAATAGACGTGAGATATGAAGCGTCGACCATGATGCAAGCACCGTCCCAGCGGCCCTGAGACAGGAGAGGCTTCCACGGCACGCGGACATGTTAGCTTGCGGTGATCGCGCGCGCGCATCGCAATGAGCAGCTGCCCGTGCGGCCACCCACAAATGTAGCACCGGTCGAGAAATAGATAGCGGGAAAGAGGGGGAAAAAGAAAAAACGGCAAGGAGATGGCACGAAGAAGAAGACACCGCGACGTCGAGCCTGCGTCCAAGGCCAGCCGGTGTCGATCCAGATGGCCCGGTCCGCGCGCGATCCTGTTTATAAATCGGCCAAGACGGAGCAGCACGAGAAGTCTCTGCGAATCCTCTCTCCTCCGAAAGCGTGCAGCTTTGAAGAACTCGCAGCTGTATCGTCAGCGAGCTATTCAGGACTAAGTCACAAAGCCGCCCTCAAGAGAAAGAAAAAAGTACGCCTCATGATGATACACTGATGCCGCCAACGACGTGACTGTCGTGACATCGTTGAAAATCGTGGTTTGCCGTAGGCGTTACCTAATTACGAATAGCTTTCTGACTTGCCGAGAATGCCTTCGTGAATCAGGCTTCCAGTTCCCCGGCCCAAGCAGTACAGGCCACACCGTGCTGCACGCATTTAAGCGGGACTGGATCATATATAGGAAGCCGAGTACGCGGCTTAGAAAGCGCGGGGCATGCTTGCGGAGCAGCCTCCGCCGCTGCCGCCCGCGCGTCTTTATCGGTCCTCCATTTCGCTCGGACCTCACCGAAAGGGAATCTCGCCGAGCGGCCCAACTCGTTGCTGCAGCCCCCCTGCTATCGCGATCGGACGTCCTGCGAGCGTGATCGGCAGCCTCAATGAGATGGGCTGCTAGCCACGGTCCGCGACGAACGCGGGCATACGCCGAAGAATGCTGCAGCAAAGGTAGGGAGGACGATCTCCAGAAGAGACAACCCGAGCATGCGAGAGGCAGCGGGCTCTTCTTCAAGGTGCCGTAGCGAGTCATATTGTGCGCACGCGAGAAGGTATTTTTGATCCAGCACGTGTCATGAAACGAGTCAAGCCTTGGAGTCTTCGCGTGCTATACGCTCGCTCTGGCTGTGACTCCGCAAGGAGGTCCCCGAGACGTACTTGAGGGAGGAATCACTGGACGTGTGGCAAGCGCATGCAGGCGAAGGCCAGAACACGAGCCAGTGTAGATTGCGGATTACGACGTCCTGTGCAAGGCATACTAAGGCGGTTTCTTGGCATATATAGCTAAGATGAAAAGCTTTTTTTGTTAGACCAATATCTACTTTCAGTCCCACCGTCAACGATTGTGCAGACAGCTGACTGCGGCTGAAAACGTAATAAAACTAAAAAAAAAGAATCGACAAGCAACCACTGAAACTGGATTTCAGCGGCAGCTGTTATGTTTAACAATGATTATGACTATTACACACACACTGCCTTAACTTCGACAATGCAATTGGTTTTTCTTGACTATGGTCTTCAATGAATCAAGGTTTGTCACGAATGGAACATGCAAAATAGAACGGGTTGTAGTCCATTACGTAGTCCATTACAAGTCCTTTGTCACCATGGTCTATATACCAGCTTTTATTTCTAGAAGAGAAATTGGGAACCCTGCCGTTGCTTGCGTTTCGCCTCGGTTTCTTTAGCCCGAGCTTCAGAATCTCGCCTTCACAATCGTTTCAGTCGATCTTTGCGGATGCGTACATCGCGGCCTTGATGATGTCGGCGCGAAAGTTCACCACCACGTCTATAATATTGTTGTTAGGTGTCTTTTCGCAAACTGGCTGATGGTCTATAGAGGACCCCACATTATGTGTTTTACTTAACGCAGCAACGCATTCGGTATTAACGTCGAAAAACAACTAGTTCTATGAAGGATGCCATATTGGTGTTCGCCGGGGTTGGGGTATTGTAATGTGCACTGACATCGCACAATATATATCTGAGACGAGAAGAGCATCAAAACCTGTCAAGCACCGAGCGAGGTAGCTTTAACCTAATTTATATTTTCACGACTGAAGTCACAGGGAGCCGTGAAGGTACACGTAGCCGAGGACCCGATAATAAGGTCGGCTTGTAGTTCCGATCACAGAGTCACAGTCCAGCACCAGCACGCCGCTCGTGCCAACAACCGCTTCGTCGTCGTCGGCACCAAACACGGCTGTCGCGCGGCCCTAGGCACGTGGCATTATTCCCCCCGTGAAAGAAAACATCGTCCCGATGACAAGGTGAGAGGAGAAAACAAAATTAGGCGTGAGGTGAACTGTACAATAACGCAAGGTTTCACTTGCGGGAAGCGCTCAGTCACGCGAAAAGTACGGCTTTAAGCGTACCACATGCACAATTTCAGGCCGCTGGCGTCGAACACTGACGGTCACAGTTCCATCTGGAATGACTTCGTAATTAGCGCTGTTTAAGCGGCGCAGGACTTCATAGGGTCCGAAATAGTGGTGGAGTAGTTTCTCGCTCAAGCCTTTGTGGCGCACGGGGGTCCACACCCACACTTGGTCCCCTGGTTCGTAGTGGACTTCCCTGTGCCGAAGGTTATAGTGTCGAGCGTCGGTGGCATGCTGCTCCTTGATGTGCAAGCGGGCCAGCTGACGGGCTTGCTCGGCCTGTTCTGCGAAATGGGCGGCATCGGGTTCGACCGCTTCTTTCCCGCACGGGAGCATCGCGTCCAACATCGTGCGGGCCTCTCTGCCATATACGAGACGGAACGGCGTAAACTTCGTGGTTTCCTGCGGCGCCGTATTGTAGGCGAAGGTGACATACGGCAGGATCTCGTCCCACATTTTATGTTCGACGTCGATGTACATTGAGATCATGTCCCCCAAAGTTTTGTTTAGTCGTTCCGTTAATCCATTTGTCTGAGGATGATACGCTGTTGTGCGATGCTCGGTATGGCTGAGAGTTAAGGTGTCCCGCAGTAGCCGAGCTGTAAACGCCTTTCGTCGGTCAGTAATGATGGTCGACGGTGCACCGTGTCTGAGCACAATGTCGTTTATAAAGAATCGAGCAACTTCGCCAGTAGTACCTCGGGCAAGGGCCTTCGTTTCAGCGTAGCGTGTTAAGTAGTCTGTGGCGACTACGATCCACTTGTGTCCGTTCGAGGATAAAGGAAATGGGCCTAAAAGGTCCTTGCCCACTTGCTCGAAGGGTGTGAGGGGTGATTCAATAGATTGTAACATACCGGATGGCTTGAGCGTGGGATTTTTCGCCGCTGGCATTGTCGACAAGTCTGTACGTAACGTCTAACGCTCGGAGAAAGATATGTGGCCAGTAGTAGTTCTGCCGGACTCGGTTTAAGGTGCGTGTAAAGCCAAGATGCCCTGAAGTTGGTTCGTCGTGGCAGGCCAGGAGGATTTCGTGCCTTAGATCAGCCGGTATGACTAGCAGGTATGTTTTCGCACTCGACGTAGAATTCTTCTTATAAAGCACCCCATTGCGGAGGCAATACGACGACAACTCCCGAGCAAGATACCGGGGTATTGTAGGATGCCCACCTTCAAGATGGTCAATAATCAGTCGCAGCTCGTCGTCGGCACGCTGTTTGGAGGCGAGATCGGACGTAGTGACTGCTCCGAGGAAGCTATCGTCGTCGGTGGCATCTGACGAAGGAGGGCCGACGGGCGCGCGGGACAGGCTATCAGCATCGGTGTGCTTCCGGACAGACTTATAAATAACATCGAAATCGAACTTCTGCAGGCACAATGCCCAATGTGCTAAGCGGCCACAAGGATCCTTTAAGTTTTTCAGCCACGAGTGATGGTCAGTGATGACACGAAACGATCGGCCATAAAGGTACGGGCAGAACTTGGCAGCGGCCCATACTACCGCCAAACATTCTTTTTCAGTGGTGGAATAGTTACACTCAGCACGGGAAAGTGCACGGCTGGCGTAGGCAATTACTTTCTCGACACCATCTTGGTGCCAAACTAGAACGGCACCAAGGCCGACGTTGCTCGCATCCGTGTGTAACTCTGTGTCGGCATCATCGTCGAAATGTGCCAGGATCGGGGGTGACTGGAGCCGGCGTCGTAACTCGTCGAAAGCCATCTGCTGCTCGGCGCCCCAGGAAAATGATGCGTCATCTCGAGTCAGGAGAGTCAGAGGGCTGGCCATCTGTGCAAAGTTTTTGGTAAAGCGACGATAATAGGAGCACAGCCCCGAAAACCGTCGGACTGCTTTTTTGTGGGCGGGGACGGGAAAGGCAGCAACGGCAGCAAGTTTCTCAGGGTCAGCTCGGATGCCATCAGCACTCACGATGTGCCCAAGAAACTTCAATTCGGTGAACCCGAAGTGGCACTTTTGAGGCTTGAGAGAAAGGTTGGCAGACCGGACAGCTTCGAGAACAGTTCTCAGGCGGCGCAGGTGTTCCGTGAACGTCGGTGAAAAAATTATCACGTCGTCGAGATAAACAAGGCATGTCTGCCACTTAAGACCTGTGAGCACAGTGTCCATCATCCGCTGGAAGGTGGCAGGAGCACAGCAGAGCCCGAATGGGAGGACGCGGAATTCATAGAGCCCATCTGGTGTTACGAAGGCAGTTTTTTCACGGTCCCTCTCAATACATATATGTATATATATATATATATATATATATATATATATATATATATATATATATATATATATATATATATATATATATATATATATATATATATATATATATGCAGATCAATTAAGGGGAAATGAGGGTGCTCGTTATAATACATGAAGGAAAGAAGCCAACAGTATATATATACACATACACGATATCATGTGACGCCGCAGCGCCACGCACTTCTGTGGACGTCGGACGAGATTGCCGCCCATCTTGTCACCAGAACCATTAGGGCAATAAGTGTGCGTGTATGTGTGTGTGTGTGAGAGCGGACGAGCGAGAGAATGAATGAATGAATGAATGAATGAATCAATCAATCAATCAATCAATCAATCAATCAATCAATCAATCAATCAATCAATCAATCAATCAATCCATGCATGGAATAACCACACGATGGGCTTACTTTTGTGAAACGAACCTCTTCGAAGGCATTCGGAGAAGTCGTTCGGCAATGACACGGCGATAACCGGGAAACGTCCGCATACTGATGGAGTCAGCTTCAAACGCTTGTGTGGTGGCTGTTTTCCTGCTCCCACTATGACTTTCAGTCAAGCTCCGAACGCGACGCCATTTTGTTTCGAGATGTGTGCCAAAGAACGATGGAATGCATAACGATTGAATATGTGGTCTCATTTGTCGACCGGTAGTAAGTTTCCGGTGAAATCGCGAGTTTAAGGTGGGGGGCATTCTGACAAGGCAACCATTTATAGGCCAGAATTTACAGGGCACACATTACATGATCAGTAAAAAATTAGTGACGCCTATTTCAGGACCACATTGTCACTATTTTGTCGCGGCTTAAAGCTGGAGAGTTGCAAATAAGCAACTAAATCTTAATTTCCTCGAGAATAACGCGTGGACCCGAATTTAATGTGCTTTATCACTTTGTAAGCACTGTACAGTTTCGAAGCTGCGCCTTTGGGTTCCTTTAAAAACTGTAGCGCCTCCACCTGAACGTGAGCGATTCGACTTCAGAAGCGAACTAAATCAAAGGCTTTGTACAAAGAATGAAAAGTTATGCTACCTGAACAAGACAGCTTTAACCGAAATTATATGATATTGGTCTTAGAAACAAGCCACCATAAATGCGGCCTCGTCTGCCGTATACGTTCTGTGAATCGCTTCTGCCTTGATTTCACTTTTTCTTTCTTTTAACGTCGTCAACTGTACAGGGAGAAAGCACCGCATATTCGAAAGCGATTTGAAGGAACGTTGCAACACCATCAGTGAACAGTCTGGCGCAATCTTTCGCGTAGAGCTCTCTTTACATGCCATTGTGCAAACTCGGTCGCGTCATGGAGCGAAAAATTGAAAGGCACAAATCTGCTTCCATTGTGTTGAGAACTGTACTACGACGGTAATACGCTCGAAGAAACCCGTTTTCTATACCGCGTCCTCAGTAAGGTGCAGTGCTATTGAAGCCGGTCACAGAGGCTGCTGAGCGTTCCTTACAACCTTATTTGCATTGGTCGGCTCACCTTATTACGTTCTTTTTGAACTGAGAACTTCAAAAAATGGTGGGACGCGTTCTGCGCATGCAGCCAAAGAGTATAGTAATCACTGAAAATAATAAAACGATACAGAAGTGATATACGGATTATTCCGTGTCTCTTTCTTGTACATCGTGCGTTGTGTTCTCACTGACGATGCATTGTATATTCCTGTAAGCTCCTCTAGATTCTATCGAGCGAGAAAAACAACAACAACAACGACAACAACAACAAAAAAACTATTTGGCATTTCACGTGTCCCTGAAACAATGGTGTGCTCGAGGATGTTTTCTTGGATTTCGGTCACTCAAGCTCACCTGCCGGGATTGAAACACACTAAGGTCTCGTGGCATTTGTGTACGCCAGCACATACACGACCGGAATCTGAGCTTGGCGTTACCTTTATTTTTCCAGACTAAGAGACGGCGTGGTTCGAAACGGCTTCATACAGGCGGAAAGTCTCATCATCACGGGCTGTTAAAAACAGAAGACACTCAGCTAACTGTAAAGCGTTCTGAGCCACAATTTCATAAGGAGCACGCACAATCTCGTAGACGATTTCTTAAAAAAATAAAAAGAAAGAAACTCCATAGAACTTGTGATTGATACACTGCGTGACACATAACTTTTGTGACATAGTACATATTTCACAAAAATATCTTGTAACACAGACAGGGACACATTTATACATTCTCGAGAAAGCTGTTAAAAGTAGAGGCCAGGAGGGGACAGAGAGGACGGTCTCCTTTCAACCATGTTTTTCTTGGACTCGTGTGACAAAGGGGGTTGTGAGTTTTCCTGTGTATAGTCTATCCTTTGAACCCTCGTACAGAATGGCCCTGCTGTGCGTCACCGCTGCATGCCTGCGGTAACAAAACGTTATCTTTGATAATCTAGATTATATGCCTACGGAGATATCGCAAGTGGCTAGGCTGCCACTGCGACTAGTCTTAGTAATTATTTCAAACAATCAGCATGCTCTCGCGGGCGCAGAAAAACTGGTAGCACGAGCTCTTTGCCTCTCTTTACTGGTCTACAAAAGAAGGCTTCTCTTCCTTTCTCAGCAATGTGTTCAGCATGGAAAGGCCTACTCGTTGGAGCCATATATATATTCCGAAAAGATCCTGTCACTTAAGAGCACAGCGTGATAGACGTGCCCATAAGCTGTGGAAGGCTAAGACAAGCATGCAAAAGTTATAAGTACAATGACCATAACAATATCGAGATCGATCATAACTATATCGAGGTAGTAGCCATCGGTCAGTCGAGGGCGCACCTCTCAGGAAGGTGATATCGCCCTTTGAGCTTCACTCGTCGGCGCATGAGCCGTGCACGCTTCACAACTTGAGTCAACTCCGAAGCTTTTCCAGTTTTCCTTCCCTCTGCGGAAGTCTATATCACGTGCACAGAACTTCTTCAGCTTCAGCGTTGCTGCATAGTAGAAATGCGAAGGCTGAGCTCAGCCAGGGGCGAAAGGCGTGCGGTCAGCGAGTCGGTGTATTCTACTTAGTGGCTCGTTTTGAGGGCTGATCAAAGACTCGCCGGGGGTCGCGGAGGTTTCGCGGTCAAATAGGTCTTTTGTCAAGAGCGACAGGCTCGCTTCGCGTGCAGGAGTTGCTGCTGCCGTTCGGCCTGCCCTCCCAGCGTTTGCTGCGCTGACCACCCACCGCCGTGCAAACGTTCGCATTCCGGATCTCCGATCGTCATTTTTCCTTTTATTACAGCACACACTCGCACACGCTTGCCCTGACCCCGCCATAAGGTTCTGAGCTCTCTTTTTCCTTTGCAGCCAGCAAGCGAGCCCTCACACACCGTCCACGCAGTGGTCCGTGCTGATCTTATTTCTCTGAGCCCATTTCTGCGCATGCGTTCGCTGTTCGCTGTAGACGTACGCTTACGACATCGGACATAGCAGGCATCTACATGTTTACCTCAACCCTTTTAGTAGAAGTCTGAGCAGGCGATAGACTCGCAATTACGAGCCCTCCAACCAAATGAGGAGTAGCTGCACTAGAGTAGTCGACATTAGATTGCATATTCTACGCCTCAGCGGTAAGCTGAAGCAGTAAGGCACATAAGGTGCTGCTCTATCTATTTGTGTATTCATGGTCCGTGGGACCGCGCTTCTAGTGCGAGACTTTGGCGGCGCTCCAACTGGTTATGCCTGTCTGAAAAATAAAAAAAGAAATAAATGACAAATCAACGAACGCATTATGATTAGCTTGCGGAGGCAAACACGTATGCAGCGTTTCTGTTCAGTGGCCGCTCGCGTTTGGGTCTGCGTGAAAAAGAACTGGTATCCACGGATGGACAAACGAGGCATGCACAGCAGTCCTTTATGCCCGCGTATGCTCGAGACACGAAGACCAACCAAACTTTCAAGAGGGGCTCATTGACATCATGGTTGGCAACCATAGCAACGAAATGTCCTCTAGATCACGTGATACCGGATAGGCTGATCCGGAGTGATCGAACGCAACACTGGTATATACAAGACAGATGCAAGTATCGATGGCAGATGATCCGACTGCTTACGCACGTGCGATGGAGCAAACCGGATATCATTCCGGTTCGCCTTACTGCCATTCCTTTTCTTTCATTTTTGCCTTTCGCGCCACGTCTCGCTCCGCCGATAAACTTACTTGTATTTAAAGTACTCGCATGCTTGACATACATTAGTACCACTTATGCTACGTTACTTAACGTGTGTTTTCCCAGACTGTTACTTCTCGCCACGCTGCAACGATTTTATGCCTAGACACTTTTGTTTCCAGGGCGCGCATGCACGCAGCAATGTTGGCAGCAAATATAACGCTAGCTTCAGAGCGCTTGAGTTGAGTAACCTACCTTAGAAAGCGGCGCCACTTAAATCTGCTTCTTGGCAGCACACTTAAGGAACGCTTACCAACTATGATTTCAACCGAGCTTTAGGTTTAGGCCAAGGTTTCAAAGTGTTCGACGCTCCAATGCAACTCAGGCAATGAGGGACGCCGCAGTGGAGGGCTCCGGAAATTTCGACCACCTGGGGTTCTTTAACGCACATTTACAATGCACCGTACACGGGAGCATTTTGCTTGCATCGCTAAGCAGCCGTAATGGCTGGAATTTGATACCACTTCTTTAGGTTTCACAGCCGAGTGCCATAACTGCTGAGGCACCGCGACGGAGCCCCAGTTTTAGTTCAGCACGGACGGGAAGATGCGGCTGGTTAGTATATAGGTTTCGTGTAGTTTATGGAGTTTGACGTCCCAAAGCGACTCAGGCTATGAGAGACGCCGTAGTGGAGGGCTCCGGAAATTTCGACCACCTGGGGTTCTTTAACGTGCACTGACATCGCACAGCACACTGGCACCTTGCTTTTCGCCTCCATCGAATAGCGGCCGCCGTGGACGGGATTCGATCCCGCCTAACCACTGCGCGACCACGGCGGGGCTAGGTGGTTAGTATAGTAGCGTCAAATCTTCGGGAACGGTATGAAAACTTGCAATAACAAGGATACAGCATACTCTCTAAAAACTACCGCGTTTTCTGCATCACGCAACATGGCAAGCCTCGAAAATAGTAGCAGAAGGCATGCTCGGTCCCCATGCGTCCTGCTGCCAGGGACCTCCCTCCCCCCCTCAAAAAAGAAAAAAAAATCAGACGGCAACAGGGGAGTGCACAGCGCCTGGTACATTAGTTCCTCACAGACAGCAAATGGGCGCCTAGGAAGCCTTTGTGCGTTGTCGTCATGCGGGATGGGGAATTTCATAGCAAGATGACAACGTCTGCAAGTCGGTACATGCCGTGGTGTGTTCCGTTGGCGACAAGGAATTAATGCTCGATTATTCATGTCCCGATTAGCATGCGAAAGGCGGTGACGATAAAGATGTTTATGAGATTTATTGGCGCGAGAGGAGCTTTGTCCTAATAGCATCGTGGCATAATGGCTTTTTTAGTATACACAAGGTAGATACAAAGACCAGTTTTTCATGCATTTCGACCCAGAGACTCATTAAAGCGGGAGCATGAGCTAGTTAGAAAGAGTAGTTAGAATTCATGCTGCCTAGTACATTTTTAAGCACGAATGGTTCAGAGCGCATTCTCTATTCCTTATTCAAGAATTATCCAGCAATTCCCGAGGGCGTTACAACAGGGAGGTTAAAAATTGGCAATAAACGCATCTTTAATTAGTCAGCACACTTGCATTTCCGAAATCCGGTTCCATTGTTGTATTGCTTTAACGAAAAATGAATTCACAAGCAAGTCCATCCTAGTACAGTACTCTCAGAATTTGCAAAAATGATCATGTTGTTTAGAGCGACAACTTTAGTCAGCTTTCTTTCACGAGAAGCAAAAGGTTCCCGCTGCAGATCATTTTTTACTGCTATGCAACTATCGCTGAACATACTGCCGCTGGTAGATTTTCTCGTCTTAACAACTAATGGTTGCTCTGGAGGGCCTCACACAATAGAATTTGAGTTGAAAGTTTTTTTTTATTAGATATTAAGGCTCATTGCCACGGAGTAGATAACAGAGAATATAAGCATACATAATCAGTCGGAAAGAAAAAAGGGGAACAGTTTTCTGATGTTCGTCAGCGAACACCTTAGATTATTCTCTGAATGAAATCCATCCCCCTAGCAGCTCTGGCAACCAGATGACCCTCATGTACCCGGTGTACATGCGTACACTGAATACATGTGATGTGTACCATGCACTCGGGATCGAACACGGCACCTTCGATCTACTCTGGGGGATGTGAAGTTGCCACTGCGGTCCGACGGGGTGCTAATGGGATCAAGTGAGTAAAGTTAGACGGGCCCTAAAGGAAAAGACAAGAGAAACTGGATCACAGTGGCTGCGGAAAAGGCGTTCAACATCGAAAATTTGTACACATAGGTAGGTACACACGAGGGACACTCCCGAGTCATTTATGTTATGTTACGTGTACTTTCCGAGCGTTTGCTGCGCCGAAAAAAATATTCTGTAGATGCGTATACGGTACCAGAGAGGTACAAACAAAAATTAACACTTGTTCGTCCGCAGAGTGGTGGTCCATTGACATCGGTAAGACTTGTAGTTTAAAACTTTCTTTAACAGCAAAAGGTAAAAATTGAGTAAGTCAGGAGGAGACGACATTCGCGACTAATGCCATACTGGTTTCACATCGTGCTCGTATTATTCTATGCTTTCAAAACCACGTGACATATCAAAATCGTGCAGAGAAGCTAGCATGCATACGAACAGGCGCTTCCGCTCCGCTGCTGGGCCACCGACGGCAGCGTGCACGCATTCACGGCGGACCAGGTCGGGCTGCATAATTCGACGGCGGTCTGCGTTGGCCACTGGATTGAGCGCAATCAGATGGCAAGATCCACTTCCGCGTTTTGTAGCCGCGATCAGTCCCACGCAGTCCGCCTCGATAAGTTCCGTGCAGTCTTGCAGAAGCGGACAGCAAACAAGCCCACAGCGCCTGTTACATATATGAAGCGGCATGGACACACCTTTTAACCGATAACTAGGGTGGACGGAGATTTCGTATTAGTTTGTAACCGTAACTTTCCCCACTCAAATGGTAGCCTCTTATGGACGGAAGAGACCAGCCCTACAGGGCGTAGGCGCTACTCATGAAGAAATTATGTTTCGATCTGTTGTTATTGCTCTATTTTCTCCTGGCTGGGCTAGAAGATGCTTCGGCGTCATTGCACAGCCTGAACTATTCTGACGGAATGACACAACAAAACAGTGCCCGATATGCTCGCGTAACGCTCTTGTCTCTCCCTGGCTACCGAGCGTTGCGTGCTGCGATAGTTATGCGAATGTATAGCAGTATACAGCGTAATATAATACAATAACATACGTTCGGCATCGTTTACATTGTTAGCATTATGCACCTGTAGCTTTGTCTAGACATGCAAGTCACTGTCGATATGAAGGCTCTCTTATTGCTAGTTTCACATTGTAATCTGGTCGTCGGATTCCACATGCAAAATCTGTTCAGTATTTTGTTTTGGAATGATATACGTGCCATTTTAATCGATACATTCGTAGACATACGTAGAAGAACCTGTATAGCAAAGTAAAGAAGGTGCATATCAAAAATGTGTAAGCCACTGCTGAAAACGATGCGCAACTGCAATGTGGTCAAATGCTAAAGAAAAAAAAGTTCCATATCTCTGATCCTATGTTCTAAGTTAAGAAACGGTTGTTTTGATTTCTTTTTCCATCAATATTCAGATTTATGTGCATTTAATAAAAGAGCGGTCGTTGTTTTAGATGCATGGAAATGTATTCAGCCACGCGGCGCAAGGTACAAAAGCGGCCCTTCTAACCAAGACAGCGTACAGGTGCGGACATAAGTAAACGGAGCACGCTTCTCCGTTCACAACCGTGCCTTTTGTATAGGAGATAAGAAAAAAATTATATATCTGAACGAAAGGCCACTGGCGTTTAGTACAAGTTTAATATAGCACGACTGCCGGCTTCAAATATGCGACGCGTAAAAATTCTTAGAAGGAAATAACGTGCTTCGTTTACTTTTGTCCGCACCGTTGCAAATTCTTGTGCTGTGCTGAGTTCCGAGATCCAACTTTCTAAGAATATACCAGTGCACTTTGCTTGCGACCTAGCTGCGTGATAATATAAGCTAACTACATATGAACGTTTCTGAGACCCATTGAAAACAGTGAACCATCTCCAATCTATTTATTAGTTAATCCTACCTGGAGTGCGTCACGTAAAACTACACCGTGTGCTCTTTCATTTTCTCTGTCGTTGTTTAGTAGTGCGCTGGAGCTTCGCTTTACAAACTTCGTACGTATAGAGTTGAAGCGCTACAGATGTAGTTTACATCACATTTTTTCTATACATGTGGGAATTAGGAGGGTGGGGGGTGGAGCTATTAGCAGCTTGACGAGCTGGCGACCTCCCTGTTTACATAGGCAGCAACAGCACGTACCTCCTTTCCTAGAGCCCACAAGTGTGCACGGTTGGCCTCTCACTTTTACTTTAGAGCCGTGAGTTGCTTCCTAAATCGGAAAGTCTTGAAAGGTGAGAACAAAGGTTATCCTCACCTTGCAGATGTTTAAGGCTTGGGAAGTGTAATAAGTGCTGTACTGTAAATACTGAGAAGAAAACCATGTGTACGGTTACTTTTGCAAAGGTGGCAAAAAACATGCATTTCGAGTGTTTCAGCAGCCAGTTCTAAAAATTCATATAGAAATATGCACAAACTGAATCTTTTACGAAATAAATTGTCATCAGAAGCAAGCATCAGTTTAGCTAAATGCTTATCCTAATCAATCAGGTTGTGGACTAATGTTGTGTGATTAGCTTTTAAATTGTAACAGCCAGATGAATAGTGACAAAGGGAAGTCTTTTAAATTATAACAACCAGATGAATAGTGACGAGGGGAAGTCCGAGGCCATGGACAAGATTCTAAAGTGGTTTTTTAAACGCATAAAATGTCACCATCTACAAAGCGTACGGCACCAAATACCTGCTATACAGTACCATTTCATATAATTTCCTTTGTTTCATCGTTTTCCCCAGAAATAACGGCCACGCGTTTTGCATTGGCGAGACCATTTTCCTTGCTCCAAACAGCGAAAACGAATCTGCATGCTATGGTACAACAGCGTGGACAGACCGAATAGGGCGCCGTAAAGCACTTCATAAGCGGACGTTTCATTTGCACTCCGTTTCTGCCTCAAAACCCTCAAAACGCAGTGTCTGATTACATTTCCTCACTCCCGCAAGTCTTTACATAACGAATATTATTAGCTTTAAAAACAAACGACATCACCTCGGCAGTGGCTTCGAAATTCCCTTTGGCACTAACCAATAGACGATGCTGATTGTAATAATTAAATTACCTAACTAAATGCAGTCGGCGAAGTCGTTGCCCGCGATGCCGCAGTGAGCAGGTAACCACTGTAGCACAATGCTGTGACTCAGGTCATAGGCCTCTGTGTGTAGCTTATTTATGTCAATAAATAAGCTACACACAGCACAATTTTAAGCTACAATTTATGTCAATAAGCCGCTGCAAAAGAACTAAAAGATTCCACAAGGACAATTTCAGTACCATTCTCACGAAGAGATGCAGCAAGTCTTGTGGCAACTGAATCATGGCGATTGCAACGCTCTCTGTGGTGTGACCCGAACCATCAATATTGACCTCTACACCGAATAAATCCCACTTGCGTCTTTCGAATTCCTTACAATTTGAACAGGTGGCATCGAAACTGTCTACACCGAATCCGCTTGAATGTGTCATACACAAACTACTTCCTACATAAAATAGGCATAGCGAGTAGGCCTCTGTGCTCTACATGTGATGTGTGTGAAAATTTTGAACATTTGGTAACCTCCTGTCAACGGTTTACTGCACATCGCAGGACACTGCGCAATAATTTAAGCTTACCTAAAGACACAACCTTGCGCCTTGAACATGTCCTGGGTCCTTGGTGCGACGGATCGTCTGCTGCGCGAGCTACCAAGGCCTTACTAACTTTTCTGAAGGACACAGGGTTGATTAATATCCTTTAAAACTCATCTGTGTGTGATTATGTGCGTGTGAAAGTTAACTTTTCTTAAGGACACAGGGTTGATCAATACCCTTCAAAACTCATCTGTGTGTGATTATGTGCTTGTGAAAGTGTGCGACACCGATTCTCTTTTTTTTTTTCCCCTTCCCCTCCCACACTCTGTCACCCTCATCCCTCAACCCTCATCAGGAGTAGCATGCTAGGCTTACCACTAGGCAGACATCTCCTGTTGCCATTAAAATATCTCTCTCTCTCTAACTAAATGCAGTAATTTTTATAGCAACTGAACTGTGCTGTGGCTTGCAGTTTGTTCCTGAAAATAGTTTCTTCCCCTTTGGTATTCCCATTCACCGTAGTAGTTGGAAGTTCACGGAAACACCCGATACGTAAAGATAAACACAACCATAAAAGGTATACTGATTGTTTTACACAGCATAACAAATAAACCGACATATCTAGTTCGTCGAATGTACAAACTTCAGTACGAGCGGTCCCGTTCAACATCGCTTCGAAGTTTATAGACGTACAATAGCGGTCACGTGTATAGGCACAGTTTGACTTGCATGCACTGTTACCAAGGGGAATCATATCACGTAAACCAAAGAAGAGGAAACTTCGCTGTCACAATAGTGGCACTATTTATAGATGCATAATGTCTTTTTGTTTAGGTAAACATACGTAAGCTTTTCGTGTTTTTCTACGTTTATGTCTACGTCGCCTGTAAGTGTCTCTAGTCCGTGCGTAGGGAATACACGGTTACGAAAAGAATCGTTTCAGTTCGGGTTGTTTACTTCTCTAGTTATAGCACACCTCCAACACCCTCCCCCCCCCCCCCCCTTTCCCTCCCCTCTTACCCCTTTTCTCCCTCCTCCTTCTACTGAGCACGAGCGGATACAAGCGTTCAGCTTCTTTAGGTTCTCTTGCTTTTCTCAGCTCAAAATCACCTTCAATACGGACAAAATCTTGAGATTCCTTTGTATACTCTTAAATTTTCTCTCCTGAAAGGTGACTCTTAGCAGGATCGAAGCTGATAGCGTACGTGCTTGCTTTTTCGACTGTGTCTTGCTTTTTTTCTTTTCCAAAATCGTCCTAGGCAGAACCAAAGTTCGGGCTTGTTTATGTTTTTTTCTTAGCTTCAAAATGGCAGCAATGCAGGATCAGAGTGTGGTGTATACGTGGTCCCTGCTTTGTTCGTGCACTACTCGGTGGGTTTTCGGTGTGTCCTGTTTGGCCTCCGGCTCTACGCTCGTGAACCAGCGTTCGCGAGTGCCTCATCCGTTAGAGCCAGGTGGCTTAAAAAGGGGCAAAATGGACATCATTTTCAGTTTGCTTTGTTGCTCAGAGGTGAAGGTACCGCGCGTCCCCGAGACCTCCCGCTTCTCCGAAAGGATTGTCGCCTTAGTCTTTGTGGATGAACTGTCGCCGTGCTTTCTGCTCACTGTATGCCCGTTTTAAATTTTACTTCAATTTGAAGCGTCAGACTCCACTCCTTTTGCCTCGGTTCAGGAAGATGCCTTGCCTTTCTATGGAACCGTGGAACCCGCAGACGGTTACGAAGTCCGCATAAGTAATGTCACATCTCTCATATATCCTTGTCTAGGCATCTACGAGCTTGCGATGCGTGTATTTCGTGCATTAAGTATTCACCTCGTGTTTTTGCATTATGTGCCATTTGGAAGTAGCAGCGTATGTCTTTTACTACTATTATATCGTTACATGATGTAAAGAAGATGTAGCACCTTGTTTTAGTCAACAAACAAGATCGCAAGGGATTACACTGTCATCACGGCCGACGGTAGTTATATATACAAAAGCCATGCTTTCGTATTCTCCGAAATCTGCTACTGCGTTTCGCTCTCCAAAAAAGCGTATAAAAACGCACCGCTGCCTTTCCTGCGTGAAGGATCTGGAACATCCGGAAGATGAAGATAGATGAGTCAATGTTTGCCTCTCTCGCTCAAGAGGGGCCGACGTTGATGTTTATTGTTCCCGCCGAGATGAAAAATGGACGGCTGACAGGCGGTCGTATAACTCTCAGGTGTAACCCTATACAGCGACAGAGACCACCAATACGGCTCTCGGTCTACAATTTGTCCGCTGAACAGTGAGTACGGTCGGTGCACACCTGACGAATTGCACGCAAGCTCGTGATCCTCTGATGCGTGCGGCATATTACAGCCGGTGACCGCGCCCTGGTTCGTTTATTATACACTCGCGAACGACTTGCAGAGGTATACGGCAAAGCGCAGGCGGCAACCAAAACTCGTTACTGTCTTGGCTTTCGAGCCCCTTCAGTTTGGAAATAATTAGTTTTGGGGGAGCAAATAACCATACGGCAGTGCTGTCGGTTTGGATTTAACTTTCGAAAATGACAACAAACAATGAAGAATAGCCGAGCACGGCAGGATTAGATTTTGTTTTCTACCAGGGCCACGCATTGGAAGAAACAATAAGGTATGAGCATATTACTGGGTGTTATTTTTGTACCACGTTGGCTATTCGAGAACTGGCCGTATCGATGACCCCATTTTTATTGATTCACTGTGGCTTTAATAGCCATTTCTCATGGTCTTCTCGAGACAGGATGCAGTTCTTAGACCTCCGACAATAAAGCAGTAGCAGGCAAACATAATTTAACCACCCTTCTGTTAACACTAGTGAGTGGATGTTTCTTAGAGGTTTTCGTTTCCCGAGTTTCTTTTTTCATGCTCATTGGCATCATTATAACTTTGACTGCCAGAGACTACATTGTCATCTTGTTCGTGTAACTTTTGACAGTGCTGCTTAGAGTGTAAAAGTGGTAAGGCCATACGAAAAAAACTTTCAGAGGGCATTTAAGATTACCTATGTGCCGTAGTACGAAAGCTGTAATGTCTCATCACGAGATCTGTCGTGAGGCTCATCATACGACACACTTATAAATTTCCACTTATTCCCAAGTCGTACAAGCGCTTGTGGCGAACACTAGAAAAGAGGCAACGCAGAGTACATGACTTTGTTGCCCGACTGTGCCGTATTGCACGTCGTGTTGACTCGCAGTTTCTTTCCTATACGTTCATGTGCGCATGACATTGCATCTCTGGAATAAATACCATGTTGAAAAAAAAAAAGAAAGTATTGCATGGCGCAGTCGCTACGACATGTCTGGCTCGCAATCCAGGGGTCGTGAGCTCGATTCCCACCGAAACCCTAAAAATTTTCCTTATGCGAAATCAGTTTCTTCAGAAAAAATCATTTTAGGCATGTGGAGGCCTTTAATAGTTTGCACTGCGTGCCATGTTTTATTCACTTTCATCGCACGCGTCACGTCCCCTTTAACGTGAGCGTTGCAGACTGTTTGAAATTCCCGCGCGAAGTCATGTGGTTGTGACCTCACAGATTTCCCGGACGACGCCGTGTTTCGCTGCCGATCAGCCGTGTAATGCTTTCGTGTTAAAATATGGCGCTCTCTCTCAAGCTGACGTGCATATGTTACATTTTTCGCGCGAATTTTAAATGCACTGTACTCTGTCGCCTCTTCGTGTGAGAAAAGACGCACCCACTAAGTTACTATTAGCGAAAGCGACCGTATTACAGAGGCGTAACCACACAGAAGGCTGCGTTTATATTCTGTTAAAAAGTACCGGGAAGGAATGCAAGATAACACCCTGTTTTAGACTGGAAAATTTCTAGCTTCGGCGTTTCAATAGGATCGACCAATCATTATTTTCGCAGGATATATGTTTATACGGTCGGCGATTATACTACTAACAGAGGCGAGCAGACTAGCACTCAAGCGCTATATCAGCGACCATTAAACTAGAACAGAGCTTGCCTGATCTAACAAGAAAAAAATCTACTTTAATTTTTTAATCTATTTTAGGAGCAAGTATAGACGTTAAAAACAAAACAAAAATGGCGGGAAACTTAATATCCGCCTGCATGGGCAAGGCACGATAGCGATAAACTTTGCTGCTAGCCCGATTAGTAATCTCTTTATTTCTTCGTCTAATATTACCCTTTACCACACGTTCTTTATTATGAAATCGGTGGGCATCCCCGATTGCATGATGACCCTCTTCGTCTCTTCCCAAGATGACAACCTTGCGGATCGTCCCCGTAGCAGCAACCCTCCGGTTGTAACGACTATTCCTATACCGTCACCACAACACCGATACGAACTCAAGGAACAAACCCATAACAGCTGCAGCTGTTGGAACTCCTCTAAAGCGGGCTTCGCCACATGGTACACAAAAATAAATAAGCAAGCAAGAAAAAAAAAAAAAAAAACCCTTCCGAGAGTACTGCAGTATCTGCACTGGAGAATTGCGAAAGCCTGAACGCTGCTGCGCTCATCGTCACGCCCCCTATGTTGCCATGGAGACAGCAGGAACGCTAGACAAGGAGAACACATCTCGCGGAATTTTGCGGACAGATCTCGCGCACACGAGATTTTCATCATGAGGAAAGAAAGGATTTCGCCTTTATTAATACCAACGACATTAGACTCGCATTTGTATGGCAGATTGAATTTTACCGTTACAGCGCTATGAGATGAGACGTAACTAATTAGCAATGAGAGAATACTTCTTCAAATATATTCTTACGCAAAACGACTGCCCTAAAAAGAACTGGGCGCAAGCCCAATCGAAGGGATCATTGTTTGTCCACATCTCTCAAGCGCTTTTCGGATTCGGATACGTTCTATAGGTTGCGAAAGGCGGCTGCTCACGTGCCGGTCTTGACTGGCTTGAGGGGAGGGGAGGGGGGGGGGGGGGGAGGAGTGGTCTTTTCTGTTGAAGCTGCCGAACAGAGATCATTGCTTATTAGGGAAAGAGTATAGCTCCTTCTGTATGATGATCACAGGACTGTTATCAGAGTTTTGTCCAATATAAATATACAAAAATCCCAACCGCGAAAAAACACATATCACATGCAGCAGTAGACGGTTCTTTGTTTCCCAAGGATCTGCGGTACTCAACCGACAGTTGAAGCTCATGGCCTCGCTTCAGATAAATATCCTCCTTCCGTTCAACCTGTGCCTGGAAAGGCAAGAACAAACAAGCAAAAATGGGCGCACTAAGTATAAAGACGCATGCCAGAGAATTTTCCCAGCGTCGTCTCGTTCCCAGAAACAGAGCCCGGGATGCCGCCGCAGGTAACGAGGAACCGCAGACTGCACTTTCCTTCCTCGGTCGCTCTCTTCTCAGAGGGAGACGGTGTCCGCACAACACGGTCGGGAACCGAAACGTGTGGCCGTAAAGCGGCCACTTTCACGCCCGGCGGCGCGAAAGCGTGATTGCACGCCTGTTGTTGATGTTGCACGCTGCTGGTGGGGTGGCGGCGGCTTCCCGCTCTTCAAGGCGTGCGGCGAAGCCGCGTGTGATCGCGTGACGCTCGAGAATGAGCGAGAGGAGGAGGATCGAGTCTCTTGTTTGTATACCTGCCGTGTGGTGGGAATGCCGGCGGCAAACTTACCGCGAGTAGAGAGTGCACGGACGCTGCGTATGAAACGTGAAGGGACGTCACACCGTCCCTGCATTTCCACTCACCCCGTCTTCCCACTCGCCTAAATTGCATACAGCTTAACAATTTTATAGTGTTTTTTATTATCACTGGTCTTGATTTCAAGAAAGATCCACTACTGTTAGAAACGAATACAGCCCGAAGGAAATGCCCAAACAGCGCGAAACGGCGGAGCAGTTTCTGCCTTGATATTGCAGGCTTGCGGTCAGTGACGCCACGCAGAGCCGACTTACCACCATCTCCACCACCATCGTCATGATCAGCCCAGTTACGAAGCCTGTAAGATAAAAGCGATTCCCACAGATCTCCAGCAAAGCCTGTCCTGCACCAGCTGCGGTCAGCCCATCTCAGGAAATTCCTAATTTTATCTGCCAGCAAGACAGCTTGCCTTTACCAAGTAAAATTGCCCTTATCTTGGCTTCGATTCCCCAACGCTAAGCGCGTATCGGTACTCTGCTCTTCGCAGACAAGTTTTGTCTGCCCATGAAGGAAACCAGTTATCATAGAAACCAAGGAAATAATGAGGGAATCAGTTATCTTTTTAATTTGTACATTTTCCCCTCTTGACTTTAGCTAGAATATGTCATTAACTCGCATTGCAATGTTACCATCATCATCTTTTCTTCCTTGCTGCGTCTCCTTAATTTAATCTCATGCTCAATGACCTGTCCAAAACGCAGTTCAGTTTCAGATACAGAATATAGTATACTGGCACGATACAATTTTTACAAACTTTTCTCTAAAAGCGTACAGTTGATAAATTACTACTTGTGACTTAGAATGTTTACCAATAGGTAGGGCTATGATGATCACAAAGGCAAATGTTTTGGCGAGGCTCCTGTAAAATAACAAAAAAAAAAGAAAGGGCTTCTGATTGACCAGGAAGACAGTCAGAAAAATTCGTATACGCCCAGGTTCGAATTCGAAACGAAAAATAGTAAGAGAGTTGAGCATATTATCCACCAACACCATACTCACAACGAAAATGTCCTGTGCAGCTTCGTGCAAGAGATAATTTTGGCACACGCAACACCAACAGGTTGTATATAAAGATGCCAAAAAATCTCCAGGTGTAATCACGCACGAGTGGAGACTTGGCCGCTGGTGCTAATAGCCTTTTACGCAATGTTTATATATATAACATTCTGGGCGCCTAATTGTTTAGAATCCTGCTGCTCGTAGTTGCGTTCCTTGAGGCCTCACAACCTGACAACGAGGACAGTACCGCAAGGAGGGGTTTTAACAATGCTAATTCCTCAGTTTCGCTTCGCGTAGTGCTGTTGCAGTCTCAGTGCACAGGCACAGCGCCGGCTCGTACGCGATCAAATGACCATCCTGTTTACGCAGCCCAGTGCGTCGTCACTGCAGGTAGCGACGAGGACGAAAATAGCGCGATGCACGAGATTGAAACAAGACAGCGATAAACACTTGGGGACAGGGAGATAGTCGTCGTTCTCCCTCGCACTCTGCATCCCACTTGAGTCTTGACTAGTCGCCCTTGTTGGCGACTTCTACGTAGACGTCATGAAGCCCAATCACTTCGTCGTCCCAACAGCTGGGACCACTTTCAAAATAAAATCTGTCGATAGAGCGGGCCCAGCTATATATAAGGGTGGTCACGTCCATATTCATTCATTATGCCTGCCGCAAAGCCAGGAGTAATCAGGACGCAAGAACCAGAAATGGCTTCAAATGTCACAAACTCTGCGACTGAAGGCAGTAACAGGCACTATATTGATTTAATAATTGCCATTGCCAAACTCGTTATCAAATGCCCCGTTATTTTGGCAAATCTTTGGCGAACAAACTGGAACTAATCAGCACGCATCATTTTTTTTTCATAAGAATCTTTTCGATAGGCTTTTTGCTACACTTTGGAGAGAATTTGAAGGAATCTAACATTCAAGCAGAAATAAAAGAAGAAAACTCGCTGAAGCTGTTACACGAATTTGTTAACATGCCGAAAATATACCTAGTGCGACTAACTGTTCATTCATGATTACTGCAACAATTGGCCAACGCGTAGACGTTTTTCGCCGTGCCCACTGCCTGGCATCAGGTTTAAGCATCTTGATCAGAGCGCACGGTAAAAAATCAACATTAGCCATGAAAACGCCAAATGAAATTGTTTTGCTCGAAAATACAAACACGCCCCACATGTTTGAAAGGCTTACTAATACAAAAGGAGACATCGACGTTGTCTCCCCCCACATGCTGCACATTGACTAAAGAAACTTGGTTCTATATATAGAAAATCAATAAGACCTTGCACTAATATATGCTATACCGTCCTATAGAGCCCGCTGTTGCTACTATTTTCAGCCTATGCAAAGCCGATGAAGACGATGCGCGCCTGTTGTTGCAAAGCATACGCTGCTTTCGATGTCAGCTGCGATGGAGACAGATGAATACAGGATGGTTTCCTCCCCTCGACACAGAGCTCTCCCGAGCGCTCACTGAAAAGGCGGGGGTACGTGCAATGAGAAGAAAATGTCTTTAGATGCCAGGCGTTCAACCCTCAGCGCGGACGAGTGCACGCGCATAATGCACCGTGGAGATCAAAGGGAATTTCGCTTCCAATCACTCAAAATGCAGCCTTGAAAGACCGTCTGGCAAAGCCGCCCTTTGTCTCGGATCCTCCGTGCACTGCCCGTATTGCTGAACTATACAGTGAAACGAACGGGTAGACCTGCTGCATCGCGTGAAATGCTGCGTGGGTGCTCAGCGAAGCATACGTCATAATTTCGCGTTCATGGGTTCTGAGTTCATGAGTGGCAGGCATGCAGCACAAATACATCGCGTTCTTTCGGCGATGTATTTGTGCTGCATGCCTGCCACTCGCGTATATAGTACATGAAAAGCTGCGGCCGGTCGAGTGTAGCTTCCACCGACTAGACAAAAGCTAACCGACCCCGCAGAAGTCACGTACCATGAACACTTTCCAATTAGCCCAATTTCTCACGTTAACGTAAGTAAGAAGGGTATCGATGGATAGAAATAAACGCAAGAACTTGACATGAGGCGATCCTACAATGTAACCGCGTTGGCCAACGTCGCTACCGGGCCACAGATAGCCAGCGACAGCGCCGGCGTCAAATCTCAGCATCAGGCAGGAATGTCCGGTCATTACATAACTCAGTGCAAATTGAGAAGCGAACAGATATAAGCGCGCATACGTGTCTCATACGTTGATCATACATCCCCGGCGTCCTCAAAAGCGATCTCGAGGTCAAGCGGTGGAAGGTTCGACGAGCGCAGTGCGACGGGTGCGCCCATCATCACCTAAAGCCGACCTTGCCTTGGACTGCGAGGCCCATCAACCCGCGTCCACATGATCTTTGTATGGGAAAACAGAGGACGAAGGACGAACGCAAAGGCTGCAGCATGCAGACAGAAACACGCCTCTGAGACAAGCTTCGTCGTCGTAATCGTCTCGTCCAGGATCGTAAATGTGAGCCCCGGGAACCATTTGTTTGTGACGCGTTCCAATGCAATCACAGGGACAGCGCAATTAACTGCCCTGGCGAAGGACAGGAGCGCACTGCGCAGGTGTTATGTGTGGTTCAACCCGCGCTTTCTGTGCAGTGTGTTTCGGTAACGAAGATGCGTTAGGTGGGTGGGTGTGAATGCGGAAAGTTCGCCGCCGCCTCGTCGACAATATAAAGAATTTTCTTCCTGTTTTTAGTTGTTCTGCTGTCTTTTTTATATATATTTTACTCGACTCGACGTTCTTTTCTCTAGACACTCTATTTTGTTCCACGCACTTTGGTTGGTTTGATTGCCACCATCGTCCCGACAAAGTCTGTTTTCCGGACGAAAGTTTTTCTTATCACTTGCTCGATGCGACTCTCACTAAAACGTATCCTCGGCTTCTGTGCTAAATGCGTTGGATAACCTCGAAGACAGATCCCTCTGCCGTCGCGAATGCGATAGAGTTTTCTGCGTTAACCAGCGCGTCTGCCTTTAGCGTCGTGGGGACGATCCCTAACCACGGACGTTACTCCCGTATACGGCCGACAAGACGCTCTAAGTGGGAGTGTTTATGGTTATAGTCTGTATACTGCAAAGGCCAGTTCCAGCCAGTGCTGCGTATCACGACGACGCCAGTTTTTCAGAGCTCCAGCGCTGCTCTGCGAAACAGCTCAACTCCTGGTATGTCGGGAAAAGAGGGGTGCGAAAGACAAATGTTACTTCCCTTTACTGCGCGAAATGCAGACGCACTCTGCAGAGACGCGCGCTTCTGAGTAGATGCTCCGCACTAAGCGATGATATATACCCACGGAGAGTATGCCAGCATCTCGGTGCGAGAGTACACCCCCTATAAAGAAGCCGCTTGAAGCTGGCAACTTATCTCCGAAGAGTAACGGAGCCCTTTTCCTTAAATTGCGCAAGAGCGCGGTGTACCTCGCCAGAGCCACGTCTTCGCAGATGCCCCCGCGCGCGCGTTTGCGAACTGCGAAGATCGTTTGCTTTCTTTTATTTTCTTCAAACGCAACCTCCCAACTCAACTTGCGTGCGCGCGCACGCGCCAACAAGTTCTGCAGAGCCGCATGCACAAGGCACACCCGCACACGCACAGGCAGCTATCGTCGCTGTTTATAACGGCACGCATAGATTGCGACACGTGGGACGAACACAGTCGCCTCCGCAAGCGGCCAACTGCGTGGACTGGCTCCAGCCTCAAGACTCCTTCTTCCGTGTAGGTAGCCTCAACTTAAATAAATAAAAAAAAAAAAGATTACAATATGCATCCCAAGAAGCAAAAAAGTAAGAGCCGACATTTTGATTTTATTACCAAGGAACGCAGATGGCTTGCGTATCGACAGACTTTGGCCTTAGAGGCTTCTTTATTGTCCTCGTGTTGTCTCTCTTCCGGAATGAAGGAAACTGCAGGGCGTGCTTGCCTGACCTTGCCTGGGCCTTCTTTATTACAGCCCGCCACATTGGTTTACACAGAGGCATCGCTTGAGAGATTTGATGACGCCTGGGATAGCTGTGCCAGCGCGATAACAGAGGCGCGTGGACACAACGCCCACTTCGTTAATTTCAGGCACGATCGAGACGGAAGCAGAAAGCGAGATGACGGGGACGGTAATGGTGATGGTGACGGCTCAGGCATCGACTACATGGCCGTGGCCAATTTTGAAACGCGCGTCAGGACACCAGTAAAATAGAGAGAATTCGTCATGTACGCTTGTGGAGAAAAAGTCTCAAAGGTCGAAGCGAGATGCATGCGTGGGCAACGGAAAGCGGTATTCTGGTACTTTCAAGGACGACGCATAACAGTCGCGGAGAGAGGGTATTAGGCCTGCGCAACGAGGAAGTAATAGACGAACGCATGTCGAGCCAGTTATGCGCGCGCGGACGGAGGCGCGCGCCCGCGATGCGCACATCCGTCCATCCCACGCTGAGGATGGGTTCAGGTTTGCCCTTGACAGCTCCGGTAACGGAGAAGACCCGTTACGCGCAAGGTAAGGCGACTTGTGTGGGCAGGGAGTGCCACAATACCAGCGCCGAGGAAGGCCGCGGACGAATAACAGACGAACACCGGAAACCAAACTTGCCCCCACAGCCGGGCAAGGTCGAGTTCCGGGGAAGAGTGCTTGCTCTGTTTGGCCGTCGCCGGATGCCGAAACACGTTTCACAACGATCTCTCCAATGCTGATTTCCTGCTCTGGATAACCTCGATGCTCGTGTGCATACTTACCTCATCTGCGCCGTGCGGGAACAGAATATTCGTTATAGCGATCGAAACAATTTTATTTGATTAAGGCTACGCAGCCAGCGTGCGGTAAAAGAGAAGGAACGGTAAATTTTCTGAAGAGTGTTTTTTTTTTTTTTTTTCTCGGAACAGTGCATGGATCACAAAGCGAAACTCACCTGCACCGTCCAAGATAATTCGTAATTCAATTTCTTCTCTCATGCTGATTGAATTCAGGTCCCAACGTTATAACGAAGTTGAGACAACGTTAAGGGAACAAGAGGGGTACGAAAATTGCCAAGTGTTTGCGCTCTGCCACGTTATGCGCTAAGCTAAGCTCAACGAAAGCCGTCTGCCTACGCCATTACGTGGCTTTTTAGAACGCCAAGGCCTACACAGCTGAAGTCCGAAACCTGCAGACTTTGTGACAACCTGGACTACCTTAGCCTATCGCAACAGAGGCAAGCGGTCACGTGCCTAGCGTCGACCACACATGGGCATCTGACTCAAGTGACCGGACATGGAAGGCCTACGCTATGAACCTGCATAGATCTCGTGGAGAGATCCGCATAAAAGCCTCCAGGATACAACTGAGACGTAATATCTGCGTCAGAGATTTAATGCATAAAAGCTCTTATTCCAGAGTTCCCCGAGTTTTTGTATGCCTCACAATTGTTTCAAGCCATCTGTGACGTGATACAGCTATTGTTCGGCTGCTGACACCACAATGGCATGACTGAAAATTTGCAGTTGTTTATCTGCCGGATGCAGGCGAATACCGTATGCTGACATATGCTAACTAACGCCTTGAGCCTCGATAATTGTAAAAAGAAGGGTTTTTAACCGATACTTGATGTCCCTACTCTTTTAAAAATAGCCAGGGCATTACTGTGCTTAAACTGATTAAAACGTGCTAAACCACTGTTGAGGACAACCCAGAGGGCTATGGAACGAAAAATGGTAGGGGTAACATTAAGAGATAGAAAGCGTGCAGAGTGGGTCAGAGAAATAACTCAAGTTACCGACATTCTAGTAGAAATTAAGAAGAAATGGACATGGGCAGGACATGTAGTGCGAAGAGAGGATAACCGATGGTCGCTGAGGGTAACAAACTGGATTCCAAGGGAAGGAAAGCGTAGCAGGGGGCGGCAGAAAGTTAGGTGGGCGGATGAGATTAAGAAGTTCGCAGGGGTCAAGTGGATGCAGCTAGCACAGAACCGGGTTAAGTGGAGAAATATGGGAGAGGCCTTCGCCCTGCAGTGGGTATAATCAGGCCGATGATGAAACCACTGTTAGGCATGGCTTGGTATGGTTTTCCTTGCCGGTTTAGCATGAAGAAACTGGCAAAGAGCTTGGCAAAGTGCGCCTTCCCTGAAATTAAAATTGGTTCCTTTTGAGGAAACGAAAGACGCATTATTGGACACCTTTTACATTTAACGGGATACGATCGGAGGCACATGCGTCGTCGATTTAAAGCTTTATCGCAAGCTGGCCTATATCTTGGCCAGCAGACAGATGCCAAATGGGAACCGAAACTGTATGACGTACACCCCTTGACCGCTAGACAGAGGACGGTTGCATCACAATTTCGGTACAAAATAACTTTATATTATTACGGGGCTGCAAGCCGATGAACACAGAGAACAGAGAGAGAAGATGGCCGCTGCGGTGGGCCTAGCACGAGCGCTCGTGCCCGCGCCACAACCCGCTTCTTCCTCGTCCGTAACATTACCCGGAGCCACCGAGCGATCGTCCCGATCGCGGACGAGGAAGTTTGTCGATGTCGATGAGATCCATGGCATGATGATCTGCGTGACTGGATGGCTGATGATAAAAGATGAAGGAAGAAAACAACAGCTTGCCGTCACGATGATTCCCGATGAAGCCTGGCGTAGGACACTTTCGGGCCACAGCAAGAACTGATGGCGGAGGCCCAGGCATGCACCGCATGGCATGGGCAGGGGTGATGTCTTCGAGTGTAGTGGTGGTGGTGGTGGTGGAACGTTTAATGAGTCAAAAGGTGCGGAGGTATGCATAAGCCGGATCTTAGCTAGAAGATCCGGTCTTTACAAATACTAGGTGGGGAGGGGACACCAGTGGCGTCGGCCGCTGCCCGGGCGCGCTCGACCAAGGCCTTTTGGGCCTGCAGGTCATAGCAGCCAAGCAGAGTCGCCTCCCAGTCCTCCCTAGTGGGGTTGGAGTGAGGAGGAATAGCTGAGTTGGATGGGCAAGCCCACACCATGTGGTAGATGTCCGAAGACTTCTCTGCACAGCGCGGACAACTGCCCGTGAAGGAAGGATTAAAACGTTTGAGTGCTGCCGGACACAGCAGAATATTGGTATAGAGACGGATTAGAAGCCGCTCCTCCACCTTAGATAGACCTTTACTCGGGCGAGGGTAAAAACTATGGCAAGATTGATAATAACGAACAATGTCTTTAAAAGAATACGCGGGTTCGAGTTCGAGATCCTGATCTAGGGGGTCGAGATGGGAAGCCCGGAAGGAAACCGACGCCGTGGGGTCTTTGCTTGGTCTTTGCTCGGCACATCGGGTCAGTGGCTTTATACGGTGTTCAGCTCTCTTGTCGTGTCTTGTGGTCGTGTGGGTGGCGTCTGTGTCAGACTCTCCTTCGTCGTCTCTTGTGGTCCCGGCAGGCTGGGGACCAGCCAAGCGATGTCTTCTAGGCCTTCTGCCGACGGCGCAAGAAGACTCAGGGCGCCGAAGCTCCGGGCCAGGATGGGGAGATATTAATTACCCGGCACCTCTAACCAAATGTTACGGGGCGGCAAGCCGATGAACACAGAGAACAGAGAGAGATGGCCGATGACTGTGAGATGATTTAATGACTTGCGGCGAGCCTAACCCGTTCACGCCCCCTCTGAGGCAAATAAGGCTTTCTCACGAAAAAGGTGATGCAAGGACTTGCTGTAAGTCACACCACGGCGAGATCCGCAGCGTGAGCTCTGTATTGCACTTCCACAAATGCCAGAACAAAAATCTGAGAGCACTCCGAAGCCCGCACTGGAGAAGTGCGAAAGCTGAGCGTTACTGGTGCTATTGCAACACTAGGCGTGTCATCACTTTTTTGCATGGCATCCTGGTCACGTGACTTTGTCACGTAACTTTATGACGCCACCGTTTTTTGCAAGTACCCTTGGCATGGCCTGGTTACCCCATCCCTTTTCTTGCAAGTCATCTTGGTCATGAAACTAGCACGTAACATGATGACGTCGTCATTTTAAAAAGTTTGGTTTGTGGGGTTTAGCGCTCCAAAGCAACTCAGGCTAGAGAGAGAGACGCCGTAGTGGAGGGCTCCGGAAATTTCGACCACCTGGGGTTCTTTAACGTGCACTGACATTGCAGAGCACTCGGGCGCTTGCTTTTCGCTTCCATCGAAAAGCTGCCGCTGCGGCCGGGATTCGATCCCGCACACTTGGGCACAGTAGTCGGGCGCCATAAATACTGCACCACCATGGCGGCGGAGCCATTTTAAAAGTCATCCCCGTCATGTTACTTTGGCACATGACTTGATGACGTCAGCACTTTTTGCGAGCCATTGAGCGTCGGGCCTTCACGAGAAGCTGACTACCATTGTCCCTTTACTCTATTTTCTCCTTTGCCCTTACATCCCTTTTCCCCAGCGCAGGGTCGCAAACCGGCTTTTTTGCCGGTTAACTTCCTCGTCTTTCCTTCCTCCTCCTGGTCAAGTAACTTGATGGCGTCATCACCTTTTATTAGTCATCTTAGTCATGTGACTGTCACGTGATTTGATGTTATTGCATTTTGCATGACATCATGGTCACTCAGCTTTGTCACGTGATTTTATAACGTCATCACGTTTGCATGGTATCCTGGTCATGTGACTTGGCGACGCATCGCCTTTTGCGTTCTCTTGGTCATGTGACTTGAAGGCGTTATCGCCTGTTTTTATGATGTACCACTCCATTATTTTAGAACTCATTGTCATACAATTGTCATGACACTAATGACGTCATCGCTAGCAAGTTATCATTGCCATGAGCCTATGCCATACAGTTTGATGACATCATGAACACTAGTTACGGCAAGCTACATATACCTCATTAACTTCATGATTTTCCACAATCAACCCCCCCCCCCCCCCCTCTCCTGCTCTTGTGATCACCTGACTGCTAGTACTTTTTGTGGACACATATTCAAGACAACCTTGCAGCTTCAGATTTCGTGCCTCGCGAGCCTTGTGAGGCATTCGCCGCAATACCAGCAGTGCGCCCAGCGCATGAATGACGGAAAAACCAGTGCTCCGATAATGAAAGCGCGGTGGTCACCTAAACTTACTGTCACGCTCATCAACGCGACGTACCACAGCGTCGATGTCTGGGTTGGCGCCCGCTCATCGGCAGTGCAGCGGCGGTGTTGTGTCTATTCGAGAGCCGACGCGCGGTGCCGCCGGTGCGTGCCTTTTTGTTCGTATCCCACGGACCCTGGATAGCGAAATGTCTGGCTGGTGCGGATCTCAAGTCACCGACGCAACGCCGCCCATGCCGCCCGTAAGACGACTCCGGATATCCGTGCGTCGGCAAAGCGAGCAGCAATATTCCCGACGTCAGGTTCCGAGATCATGCGGTGTGTGTGTGTGTGTGTGTGTGTGTGTGTGTGTGTGTGTGTGTGTGTGTGTGTGTGTGTGTGTGTGTGTGTGTGTGTGTGTGTGTGTGTGTGTGTGTGTGTGTGTGTGTGTGTGTGTGTGTGTGTGTGTGTGTGTGTGTGTGTGTGTGTGTGTGTGTGTGTGTGTGTGTGTGTGTGTGTGTGTGTGTGTGTGTGCGCGCGCGCGCGCGCGCGTGCGCGTGCGTTTGTTGGTGCGTGCGGAAGCATATTTAAAGAACCAAGCTCCTTGGTTGGTGCTTCTCTTGGATGCCTTGCCCCCTCCTTTCGAGGCTAATTTCTAAGTGATTCAGCTTCCCTCCCTGGTATTGGGTTAGTAAGCGCTCCGACGATTTTGACTAAGACGCTTTGGTTCGCTGTAAGCGTGAAGAAAACAACTCACAAATACATTTTACGATCGCGCGTCTCGAAAAATGTCAGCACTATACAGTCGTGCCCGTTAATATGACCCCCGTTAATATGGACGACCCGAATTATGAACAATTTTTCTGGGGACGAAACCTTTTCAATGTATTTATGCCTCGTTAATATGGAAACTCGCTGTCCGGACAATGGACAGGGGAAGAATGCACGCGCCCCACTTGGGCCCATGTATTTTTGTCTCGTTAATATGGACAGTGCTTGAAAAGAAGCAGAGTAGTCCGAACGCAAGTTAAAGAAGGGCGCGCCGCCGGCGAACCTACGCGACAGCCGATACGGCGGGATGCCTGAACGAGTCCTGTGGGGTTGGAAAGAACCAAAGCCGGCGTGTCGCCGTTTTAAGGAAGGAAGGAGGGGGGGGGGGGGGGGGAAGCGCAAGAGCGGAGAGGAGCGTACACAGCAAACCGAGGGCCAGCGTAAGAAAGACCCCGAAATGGGCCGCAGTCGGGAAAAACGCAACATGTGGTTGCAATAAATTCTGCTGAACGTGAACAGAGAGGCCAGTAAAAGCGTAAAAAAGAAATGACAGAAAGAAAGACAAGTGCCTACTGGCGGTTGGAACTGAAGTTTTCTTTCCCAAAGCGCAATGTGTGTTCCATGAAGCCGTTAACGCTTTTCGGTAAGAGTTAAGACACGCTCACAAAGTACAGCGACAAAAGAGGCGACGTACGAACACGCAACCCGGACCGGGCGTCCCGTCCTGGACGCGCTTCCCTCTCATGCTCCTGGTTTTCGTCCTTGTTGCGCTGTCGAACGGCCAAACTTTGCAGACTAGGCGGTCCGTATGTCGGCATCGCTTTGAGTCAACGATGCGGCCTTGACAAGGTCTGAGCTCTTCGTAGTCGGCTAGCCGTCGCTCTAAACTGTACTTCAGCTTGCAGTGTTTGTTTTATGGGAACACATAAAAACGGCGCCAAGAAGATGGGATGCTCGATAGCCCTCTGCATAGCAGCTTGCCAGCTTGACTCCTTCGCTTTCTTACAGAAACAGTACAAGGCAAAAAAAGAAAGAATCAGAAGAACGCGAAAAGGCAGAAAGGTTAACTAGGCAAAACTGCACAGCATCAGGAGCCTGTAGCCCTGAACTTGAGTCTGGCTTTTGGCATGGCGGGAGTTAAACGCAAAAGAACAGAGCTCAACATAGGCGCGAAGAAATCTGTGAATACAAGCGGCAAAAGCCATCTCAGTCAATCCAAGCTGCGAGGGACTAGTATCGACAGCTCAGCTGTTTCCTCGCCACAGGAAAATCTCAAGCAGCTACTTAGCGGCTACTTAGCTCAGTGAAGAGCACATTTTGGAAGTGGCGGTGAGTAGAGAATCAGGCGCTGATTCATCGCCCAGTGGGGAGTTCGTGCTCGAAAGTTCGACCAACACAAAGCCCAACATCACGGGTGTCATGGTAAGCGAGTCGCTTCAGGCTGCACTACAATTTTTCGAAGACAACAATGACAAGGATAATGCACTCAAAAGTGCCGGTGTTCTGTGAAATTTTGAGTCCAGTGCACACCGTTATGTACAAAAGCAGTCGTTAATTGCAATTCTCTTTTCTCAATAAAATCCTTTTTGTTTTTAATTCATGACTCGTTATTATGGATGACTCGCTTTATGGACAGTTTTGGTCGCGAACCAAAGTGTCCATATTAACAAGGCACGACTGTATACACATCACACTGGCTTATACCATACGCGAACCCATCTGTAAGCGGTTGACTTCTTTGCGTCGGTTATTCCCACCTGGGCGGCAACTGTGCGCACCTTGAACCTCACGTGGAGCGTCCAGAGTGTGTGTCTTGGATTGCATCGCGCAGCATATAACTCCCGCCTGCAGCGCGCATCCGCCACCGGCAAGTCGGCGCCGCGGTGGCTGGCGCCGTGTCCTCCCTGTTTACGCTCCTTTGTTTGGGATGGTTTTGAGTGGACCTAGACAGCGTCCCCATGTTTTGGTGCTAGTGAGTGCAATCACGGGACTCTGAACGGTAGTGCGTCGTCAAGAGGAGCGGACGTTTGACGAAGAAATAGTGCGCGATGAAGAATGTATTTGCAATATAACCTTTGTTAGTTTTCATCTTTTATTTGTGCGTTGAGTGTTTCCTTTTCCGTTTATCCTCCTTTTTTCCTAACACATCCAAACCACCCGCGGACAGCATCGCCGATGCATGTCACGCAGAGGAGTGAAGCTGCTGTGAATGAGGCGGGACTAGGCAGAGGACAAACGCGACCAGAATGCTACTACTATAAGTCAGCGAAGGAAGCAGCAGCAGCAGTGGATGGAGACGTCAAAAACTCGCCGCGTGGGATGACCGTTTCGAAGTCAGCAGGAGCAGCGCTGTTTCGAAATTCGTCGACGCGCCTCAGCGTCGGACGGAAACGGACACGTCTAAAAAAGCCGGTCCTCCACTGACTTTCCTTGCCGCTGACGCCGGCAGAATGGATTGAATACTGCGGCCTAAGTTCAGAATTCAAATGGGAATTCAGATGATACGTAGCTCGAGACTTGCCCACAGCCCTGAATGACAGTCATAGTGTCTAGCTGTTCTTAACAGTTAGTGCCGTTGAATGAGGAATGAGAGACGAGATGAAAGAAAGTGAAATGTTGTCGCATAAGACTTCCAAATGTTCCAAAGAAAGTTAGAACAACTCGAAACGTATAAGCTCAAAAGAACAAAAACGAATAAGATCAATATTAAGCACAATGGATTTATGGACAGGAAGTAAATCATGTTGCGATAAAGTTAAAAAAAGCTTCAGTTGACACATTCAGTGAAAACTTCAGTAGCGCGGTTCGTCTGACGAAAATGAGCACCGAGTAGAATGCGAATGAGGCGGGTTAATACTAAGATGGCATTTGGCAGCCACGTGGTGCATGACAGCAACTTAATTTGTACCTGACACCTGGACAGAAAACCCTATATATATAGAACAAATGAGGAAACATATTGCTTAACACACAATGCAATGTACTGCATTGTGTGTTTAGCGCTTTAGCAAAAAGAACAAGGAAAAGAAAAGTAACCAGATAGGTTACACAATGACGTAAACAAGCAGCAAAATAATAAATAAATATTACCTATCACTTTGGTGGAGCGGTTGCCGTGTTCCCTATATTATCAAGTTATATCGGCATTACATGACGTAACACATTCCAGTAAAGACAAGGCTAGAAAAGCTTCGTCTTCAGAGTAGACACAATAGAAAACTTAACGCCGCCTTTTCTTTCCGTGAATTTTCGGCATTCAGCGAATGGCACAGAGTATGGCAATGAAACGTCTTTAGTTGGTTTCGTTTTTGCGAAAAAGAAGGCGCAGTATCTGTCTCCCTTATCGACGAACACTTTCACTTTCAATTAACCGCAAAAAAGTGGAGATATGAAGTAGAAAGGAGGCAGATATGCCATCGGTTCGAATCCCTCTGGATAACTAGTCTCCTGATATGACACCACTCTGAACGCTGCACAGAAAACGGTTGCGTCACGATTTCGAAGCGTAATCACGTGTGCAGCTTTTCCGACACGTTTGTCTCAATTCTGGGTTATGGCGACGGCGACGCTTTTACGACCGAACGAGTGGTATATGCTTCACGTAAAACAACACTAAAAAAAAAAAAAAAAAAAAAAAAAAAAAAAAAAAAAAAAAAAACTTCCATCAAATATAGAGACGGAGGAGTTAACTTTGTTCTATTTCCCTCAGCGAGCTGAATAAAGCATCACTAGACGTCAGGCACGCAAGAATGGAAGCACTGAAACGCACTCCAGTGAGACTTAAAAATACATGTGCTGGATGGCACTACAGGAGTGCAATGCGAGCTTCTAGAATGATGGAAAGTAATTTAGCCACCTAGTCGAGACATCACAGTGGAAGTAGACGAAAAGAGCGAACAAAGAAGTTGAATAGAAAAAAAACTAAGCACACAAAAAACAACAACAGCAACAAAACAAGTGCTCAGCGGTCGTTTGAGCAGCAGTAAATTATGCTTGTCTTTAGTTCGTTTTTTTGCTGCATTGGAAGAATATAAAGTAAAAAAAAAAAAGAAAAAAACGGGAATTTTGTAAAAAAAAAAAAAAAAAAGAAACAAACGCTGCACCACCAAACATTTGTAGTTAGCTCGGAAGGTGTGGCGTTATTTGTCAGATGTAATACGGCGCACAACCGTAACTGCTCCCTGCTGCATAAATTAAATATAGCGTGGCTCGCAATTTTTCTAAGCAAACCATAAATTGGGTACTCGACTTACCTTCGCGGATCAAGTTAAGCCAGGCGCGGGAGAGCAGCCAAAGACGAAGATTGACCGGACTCTATCCAGCGTGCTCACATTGTCATGCACAATTACCTAAAAGTCGCTCAAAAATGCACGTTAGGAGGACTAGCGGCAGCAACGAAACGGGGCAATGAGAAACGAGGGTGCACGCAGCCCTTCAGAGACGGAAGGATGACGCGGAATAATTTACAAGCTGTAATATTGTGCAGCGCGTAATACAAGTTGTGATATTGCACAGCGCATAATACGACTTGACAGTGACTGACCGTTTGCCTCCCAACATGCGCTGTCAAGGGGTTTTAAGGTAACAGTCTCCAAGAATTAATGTTCCGTGACGTGCGAGTTACTAGGGAGTACCCTTGAAGTAAAGTAAGACTTTAAATTCTGTGAGCAATTACTTTAGGTAACTTTTGTCCCTGAATAAGAGGCTGATCGTATGGTTCTACGCATTTTCCGCGGTAAAAAAAAAAAAAAAAAAAAAAAAAAAAAAAAAAAAAAAAAAAGAAGAAACACCCTTTTCTTTGAGCGTGGCCCCATATGTTAGGTCACTGTTTAGAAAACCCACTAAAAAGCAATGCACAACTCTGACAACATTTTTATCCCAGAAAAAAAATTTTTCTTTAAAATGAAGCCAGTATAAAAGTTTCTGTTCGCTGAATGTTAGCGAATCGGGCAGCCATGGCCATGTCCTTCAGAGCGCCAAGCTTCCCGCTGTTGTTTCAAGCTGTGTGTTTCTCCCCTCAAAAAATTGTCTTGCAGGTATGCCCATATAGAAACGCGGTGGTTCAACTTCCTGCAGGATTACACATGAACCGAAAGCTTCAAGGTCAAGCAGCTGTGGATTTCGTAGGAACACGAAAAACCAATAGGTATCAGTGAAATTATAGTTTAGAAGCAAATCTCTACCTTTCCTCAGCCTTCCTCACTATCGAGGTTTGAAAGCCTCGCTTTAACAATTTCAGAATTGTGTGATTCCAGCAGTAAAGCGACAATCAGTGAAACTGTCAATAATAAAAGAATGCCCTGGTTTCCTCTTCAGCAGGAGCAAGCAACTCGCAGACCCACACCCCATCGTGGAGTGAGAGCGGTGCGTTCCAGTCGAGAACAGAGAGTGACGTCGTCCGCCAGCCATGGAAGGCGAACGAATAAAAGCGTTCGGCTCCCACAACGTACACGTCCCGCAAAACACAGTCGAAGGTTACGGAATTATCGGCGATAAACATAGCAGACTTGACCTTCAAAGTCAAAGCTGCTTTCCGATGTCGTTCGAGACAACGGTGTTCCACCGCACAGGTCGAGTCGAGTCAGTGAAGGCGGTCTCGGAGGAAACCCTCGTGGGAAATGGAAACGGGCCGCTGAATACTTGTCGGGCAGCGAAGAGAAGTGAAAGACAAGAAAGGAGCCAGGGTAAGGCCGGACAGGCTTCTCGTATGGCCGACACAAACAAGACAGCAGCAGTGAACGGTCTCGCCATGGCCGACCAAGCGGCAAGCCCCTGCCCCCGCACCAACATGCGTACGCAAAGACGCACGCGGATAAAAGGGCGCAATGGGACGGGCCCTCTGTTCTCGCGCGAAAAAGAATGAACGCGAGTGACAGAACTCGTCCCTTCAAGTCCGACATGCCAGAAAACGAAAAAAAAAAAGTAACAAAAAAAAAAGAAGAAAGGAATTGAACTGCAGGCCCGCAGACGCGACGTCATCTCCAGAAGTTTATTTCAGAAGGCTCTTTTCCGCGAAGACCTTCGAAGACCTTTTATTCATCGCCGATGCAGCGGCTCGTGGTGCTGCTAGTTTAAGGGAGAGGAAGAAGAGAAAGAAAGGAGAGTGGAAAATAAAAAGCAAGAATAACCAGCCAAGCCATCAGAGAGGGAAGGAGAGCGAGCGAAAGGTAGCTTGTTTTCTTTGCAACGTGCTGGATATAATCGAAAGAACAAGACGCGAGGAGAGGAAGGCATCGGTGGCATTTGGCTAGCCGGCGGTGGTCAGACTCTCCAGCGGTAAGAGGAAGGGCGATGAGGGGGGCAAGACACATAGAAAGAGAGAGAGTGGTCCCGCTGCGGTGTTGGTGGCGAGCGCTTTCGACGTCGGCGTGCACGCCGAAACGGGGTCAGCGCAGCGAGAGAAACTCTCCGCCACCGTTCCAGGCGGCAAGCAAAATCCCGAAAGACCAGTTGTCGGCGAGCTAGTCTTGCCAGCGCCCGTATAAAACGCAAGCCGGTTTGCGCGGGCGTCTCTCTCCTTTAGCGCGGCGCACGTTGCGAACGAGAGAGCGGGTAGGCAGATATACCGCTACAGGGCAGGCCGAACAACGGCGTTTTTCTCCCTTGCGCGACACACACACACACGTAGCCCCCGGCAGAGGCGGCGACGTGAGAAAGAGATCCTAGTAACGAGCAGTCGGTGTGTCCCCCCAGCCCCCTGGTGACCGCAGAGAACGTCCAAGCACCGCCGTGACCGGCAGTCCTTCTGCGACGACGTGTCCGCGATGATGGCCTCCACCTAACCGGCCGGCGTGCCGTGCCGCCCTAGGTGCCCCGTGGTGACTGCTGGAAGACAAGAGTCAGCAGGAAGGCTCGTCGTCAGTTGCGAATTTCCGCCGTGACCAACGGCCTCTTGTGCCAGTGAGAGTGAGTGAGGTGACGAGGTATTGTGCAAGTGACACGACATTCGTTGCCTTATCTCCAAGTGCTCGGCAGTGGCGACAGGATTTGCGCGCCCATCTCGGCCGGCATCGCTTGTTTGAAGGGCGCCGGGAGGCCACGCAGCCGGTCACAAAGGTGCCGCTCGTGCTCGCGAAAGGATTGCGTCCATTTTGATATATATATATTTTTTTTGTGTCCCCACCGAAGCCGCCGAGGAGCGCAACATACGGCCGGATAATGCAGCTCAGGTAGGTGGCGCTCCTCTCATTTCTCTCTCTGATGACACTTCCGGTCCGCGCGTTTTCTTCTTCTTTGTTTTGTTTTGCTTGGCACTGTGCTCTAGCTGTTTTTGCCTTTAGGCGTCAAAGACTATAAATGTGTGCCGCAAATAACGTGCAACCTTCTTTGACTACTCGATCAATAATGGTTGCTTTTACGTATGTGTGAGGGAGCAGTCGATCCACTTTCAATGACGTCCTCCCTATCGCGGCTGGTTTCCGAGCAAGCCTTCTTCTTCCAACGCTATCAATTTTCTTCTTGACAGTTGGTATGCACAGTATACCTGAACGACAAGATATAATCTTATTATTTTGAATATTCTACCCCATCTTTGTTATTTTGCGTAATAGTTTAGTTAAGGCAGCATGCTTAAATTCGAGCGAAAACTAACAAGGCAAGTGTGAAAGCAGGTTTTTCCGCACATAATGTCTTCATGCGGGAAAGCATCCTCAACTTGGTGAAGAGCTGGCGGAAATTTGAACTCTGACGCCAGCTTGGCATGAGAGAAAGAAGCAATCTTGAATCAGTCGTATTTCCCCGATGTTGTGGCTTAAGGGCATTCATGTACAATTATTCTGAGCTGGCCGCTCTGAATGTGGAACTTACGGCTGCCCAGTTTCCCAAGAGTAAACAAAACACGTATCTGTTACCCGCACGAACCCCCCAGAAAACACGGTGTCTTGCTATCTGCAGACGCCAAACGTTGTAGTAGAAGCCTTCATAAGCAGCTTAATGCGATCGAGATGTTAATGCATACGAAAACAGGCACTTACCTTACGTGTGTCCGATAACGCGGTCGCAGTAATCGTCGCCATAACTGCGTCTTCGGGAAATACATAACGTTTTGCACAAATGGAGGCAATGGACTGGTGTCGAAATAAACTGGTTATGGTTATAAAGACCTGGGAAGAGCCTCCATAGGCGGCACTCACCTTTCCTGCAGTTCGGCATACGAAGCTTGAGCAATTGGGAATGCAAGCCATGCACGAAGGAGTCCAGATAATAATTTCTGAGACCTTCTGGCACACTGCAGCCTGGATAGCGTGGCCACTGCTAACTAATAAGAAACAGTAATGACACAAATTCCTGACCATTTCCTTGATCTGCATGCGTAGGTCTGGCACGAATGTAAAATCATGCGTAATCGAGAAGATAACTAGAATAACTGGCATACATGTTTGTAAAGTATAGTATGGCTTCAAATGATAATCTCAGTACTCGACATCAATTTGAAAAAACGTGACCACGGAGGGTAAAGCGAATTCAGTTCGCGAAGCGTATTACTCTGCATCCCTCTAGTGATCATGTGGCATGACAAGAACCATAAAGAGAACCTTGTCGGATAAGAGACTTCCACATATGTCTTCACACGCCAATTTGCCGGCAGTATGACATGACCAGGACTTAGCGTTTGATAAAAATGCTAGATGACTTACTAATACAGTTGGGATGCATACACATACGTCTAGTCGACGCTTTGACAAAAAAAAGTCGCTGTTCCCGAGGTATATTTAGAACGCTAAAATAAATTAAGTTAAATTGGTTCACAGGAAGGGAAAGGCGCAGTAACTGTCACACTTGCTCTGTGGACACCCGAACCGCGCCGTAAGGGAAGGGAGGAAGGTGGGAATGAAAGTGGAAAGAGAGAAAGAGGAGCCGTAGTGGAGGGCTACGGAGTAATTTCGACCACCTGGGGATCTTTAACGTGCGCTGACATCGCACAGCACACGGACGCCACTTCGTTTCGCCTCCATCGAAACGCAGCCGCCGCGGTCGGGTTCGAACCCGGGAACTCCGGCACAGTAGTCGGGCGTCTTACCACTGCACCACCCCGGCGGGGAGGAAAATGCATGTTCAACGACAGAAACGCGGTACACATGACCTCTGCTTGCTTTGCGTATTAGTACGGACGCTTTTTGGTTGTGAAACATCATATGTTCATCTTGATTTGTTACTGAGACAGCCTAGCCATGTTTGTCACTTCAGCGCCAGAAAGCACTAGAATTGAAGAGACACTGGGTCACCTCTTTTGAATCATAGTTCACAGTAAAAATTGATCCTTTGTCTCTTACGAGATATGAAAAAGTTCTTCCATAAACATAATACGTGTTTATGACTAGAAAAGGTTGAATTTAAAAATATCCCGCGCCGTCTAATCACGCCTACACCACGGGTCTACAGCGTCTACAAACTCGTGACGTCTATGCCGAGGAAGACTGGCCGCCGTCAACGGCGTAGCCATGGCCTCTGTGATCGGCGTCCGAAATTCGATGTCAACGCAAGCATTTTACTTGCTAAATCACGAGGTTTTTTGGTTCTTTCTGTCAATTTTCTGTAGTTCTCTATTTCGGAGAGTGATCTCTTTGTCGCTAGAATGCCATATAGCATGTCGAAGTAACCTAACTTCAATTTCTTCTTCAATTTCAATCTCTCATCACTTTCAGACACTGAATGAACACGCATAGTTTGTACTTGGGTGTGTTAAACAACTTCATTACATACTGTTGTTGTTAAGCGAGTAATTAACTCACTAGCATAAACCCAAGCGTTGTCACAGGGTTACAAAGAAAAGCTATACAAATGTCCCGAAAACTTTCAAGTAAGAAAAGAATATCCTATCCTTGAATTGAGGTTCGAATCAAGGAAGGCTGCTGGTTCGGGAGAGTTGCTCCGCGAAATGAGCAAATCAGGATGATGTTCGAAAGGTACGCTGACAACGTATTGACAATTAACTCCAGATGGGAGCGGAGCGCTTTTCGTTCTCTTTTTTAAGAAAATTTACGTGGAAGTATGTTTGCGAAAATGGGAGTAATTACTCAGTAGGCACGTGATTTCACATGGATGCTAATGGGCAGTTACTCCCATATTACAAATCTTGTCTACATTAGATGATTTTATTGAACGATTGAACTAACCCTATTATTATTATTGTTTTCTCGAACAAGCTTCCACTTCCTCTCAAGGTAATTTGTTAGCCGTAATACTTAAAAATAGGCTACAGAGGATATACTGAAAGAAAAGATTGAAAAATAAGATAGACTTTATTCTAAATTATGAGGCACCGATTTTTATTGAAATATCTACTTCATGTTAGGAAGAGCCAATGCAAGAGAGAGAGAGAGAGAGAGAGAGAGAAAGTAATACTTCCTGGATCACTCAGCTCCAAGCAGAATATAGCGGAATTTCATACCCAGTGCTCCCTCTATTGTTGTATAGCTGCGTTGTTTAGTTCAAGTTTCGGCATATTTGATCCCGAAAGTTCGAAAGCTTCCGACCAAAAAGAAAGCGCAAAAACATACAAATAAAATCGCCGACTTTGCTGAAAGCGAGTGGGCGTGAGCAAAAGTGCATGCGCATACCGCGAGGGTGTGGAACCAGCATTCCGAAGATATCCCGCGGTTCCCGAGGCAATCTTCTCCCGTAGCTCGCTCAGGGCTCTGCATGCCATCCCATCGCGTGTAGGGCAATAAAGCACTAGCTGCACTCTACCGGCCCTCAACAGCTGGGGAAGAAAAAAAAAAAAAAAGAAAGAAGGAAGGAGAAACGAGCAGCGCGAGAAAGAAGATAATATTCGGAGTCCTTTCTTGGACCTCGAAGAGAAAGGAAATAAAACCGGACACGGAGAAAGAGTAAAGGAAAGGAAATGTACATCGGACGAAAGCAGTCGAGGAAGTGTTTTTATTCCAGGGCTGTGATGACACGCACCGTGAGAGAGCTGATAAAACAAAATGTAAGGGAAAGCTGATTACCGGCTAGGCGTACAAACACAAGCCATAACGCCCGCTGCAGTGTGAAAGGAACGGAAACCGCCGCGCTTCATAAGTCTCCCAGCGCTATTTTCGTGCACGCAACTCTTCTCTTCCCAGTTCCAGTCCGAAACGGGTCACACACACACACGCGCGCGCGCGCATACTTATGTCTCTCGGAGAAGGCAGGAAAGAGGCATAAGGACCCCAGAGCTTCGGCCACCCGCGGGCAACAGCTATGAGCAGGGAGGGAAGCAGCGTCTTTCTCTGCTGACTCCGCACACGACTGCCGATTTCCGTAACATGGGATCCAGTTATAGAACTCCGCAGAGCGAACGGTTTTCTGTGCCATCCCACCGCTTCCCTCTCAGTTTATGCTCGCTTCTCTGCCACCCATCAAACGGCTGCCGATTTTTGTTTCTCCACATCCTGTCTCGGACCCGATCTGCTGTGGTCAAATCTTACAGACCGCTCTCTCTCTCTCTTCAGTGAAAAGTGGATATACACATTGTCTCTCTCTTTCTGTCACAATGTTTCCCGACGCCACTTCGGCTTCACCTCATACGTGGCGCTCCTGCAACACTCGGCCCATAACCTGTGCCCCCTCTGACGGCCTCTGCAATAAAACCCCGGTACGAGCTCTCACTGGTCGGGGGGTCTTGCGTGTACCGCATAAGCTCGGCGTCTCGAGCAGCAACAAATACCCGCAGCCATGACTGCGCTCTCGCAATCCGGCGTCGTGGAGCAGCGAACGCAGGGGTTGCGTGAGGCGTCCCGTGAGGCCTGCACCGCTTGATTGCTTTCGCAGCGCCTGTATGCGCGCCAAGCTGCGGCAGAAAGGAGAAGCCGAGGATCAACGCACGCACCAACGGCGAATCGTGGCTCGTAACAATAAAACGCGACTCGGCGTGTATACGCGGAAGCATGAAGTATTCGCCCCCTCCACGCGTGCGGGCCAGAAACAGATGCAATGTGCTTCTTCGCGTGGCTGCGGCCAAGTGGGCGCGATTGTGTAAAAAAGAAGTGCACGAGGAAATGAGGATTTTCCGCACGAATGTTTTTTTTTTTATTTTTTTTTTATCCCGCGTGCCGTCGAGTTTTATTAGCGGAAACGGACGGGGACGTTATTTTTGTACCCGGTTGTGTGCACGACTTCTTGTTAGGTTATATGAGTCCGGGGATATATGCGCTGTTTGTGGTGGTGGTGGTGGTTGAAGGGGCATTCTCTTTTCGTGCTATTTGCTTCGTTTGCAAATCCGTTGGGACAAAGGCCGTCTGAGATGCCGTTTGTGGCTAGTAGCGCCTAGCTCACGGATGGGATAAAGAACAGGTCAACGGGAAAATAAGAAAAAAAGAAAATCACGGGAGACCGAGAAGAACTCCTGGAGGCTGCGGGAGCGGAGAGGTCTGGTAATGCTACGGAGCAGCAAAAACATGAAATCGAGGAGTGAACATGCACTGACGTCATTTCGTGTGAGATAACCCGCAAGACGTTAAGCACTGATGGTAATCGCTCCAAGGGAGTCAGCGAGGCTAAGTGAAATTGCATTTCGCGAAAACATTCCGCTGCATATCAATGTAAGGAGGCATAAAAAGTGTCTTTGATTTGCTTTGCGTTCTCCCCGGCCACCCTGAAGAGAGCACCTCTCGAGATAAGAAGCAGGTTACTAGCTCGCTATCGACCTGTTTTAGGGCGTTCGCGTTAAACGATTGCAGAGTATGTCTTTGTCTTTTGCCACGGCTTTTTAAAATGGCGCGAGAGTCGGTTTCGTGAGAAACGAAACGGAGTGTTATTTTGTGCAACGTCAAGATCGACCAGTTCTAGTACTTTCAGTCAATATATTGCACTTGGGTATTCGTCATTTCAAAACGGTTTCTCCGGTCGGTTTCCGTGATGATGTTGAGCCAAAAAGTGGGATTCTTTAACAGATTTGTTCGCATTTTTTTATTAAAAAAAAAAAATGAAGTTTCAGGTTTGGCAACCTCTTGATGGAGAATTTCTTCAGAATTCAGAACACTGAAGCGTTCACCTGCGTATTCACGACTTTAAAAATGTTATTCTCATCTTTTTTAATCGCCACGCCGTGCGGAAAGATAGGATTTTATAGAAGATTTACCTGTTTTTTTTTTTTTATGAAATCACAAATTTGTTTTTTATGTTTATGTACCTTTCTCCCAGAAACTATAGAATATAAGCAAACAAAAATTCATCTATGTCAATCGATTCCTTTTGCGTGACCAGGATTAGAATAAGTTGCTTAATTAGTATGTTTGTTACTGAAAAAGAAAAGCGTGAGTGGAAACCTTATTGCACAAAGGATGAAAAATACGTAAATGAGCCTATTATTTGCATAAGTAGCAACATTTTATTCGCGATTGCATAACATGAACGTTCGTACTTTCGCGCCATTTTTTAAGACTCTACATTCAGAAGACTATAAGAAAAAGGCAGCTGAAAAAAAAAAAAAAAAAAAAAAAAGAGATCTTACGATATTCCTAAATGAGAAATTTGACCACAGCTATTTCAGCGTTTTTGTGATATATTTAGGCAAGGAATTTGTGAGATTATTGTATGTTTGTGCAGTTAAAAAGTACCGTTTATTTTTCTCGCGAGCCAAAGAAAATTTCTCAGAAGAGAAAGAAGAGCCAGGAGGGAGCGGAACAGAGCTGCGACATTCTGTGGTTCGTGGCCCGTTACTCCCTTTAAATTTCAGTCGAATTACACCGGCAACGGTACCGATGTGACGCGGCTCAACCGACGAAAAGCCGCATGTGAACTGCGCTCTAAAACTTTAGCAATAGTAGCAAACCTTTAACCGAGTTTCGAGGTATAATGCAAGCTATATCCATTTAGAAGACTGCAAGCGAATTTCGTGGTATAGCCTTTTTCACGATTATTTAAGAAAAAAAATTTTCAAAACCCAGATTCTATTTCGCCCTCCATCCTAAGTTAACGAGGGCAGCCCACTGAAGTGCTTGATTTATCATTCAAAGCGGGTAGGCGAAGTGCCATCTACGGTGAAACAGCTTGATACCATGGCTGCTGCTCAGTAATGTTCATGCTGCGCATATTTTGCATGTAATAAAGCCCGTTCTCTTTCATTCCATGTACTTTAAAAATGAAATAGGTCCTATAATGAATGCTTTATTCGACGCATAGAATTTCAAATTACGTGATATCCTCCTGGTTCATGTAGCGGTTTTTGCGTATATGTACTCCATCACTGAATTTAAAATGCCTTTTAAGAATAAAATCTGCATTGATTTCAGTGTTTCATCGCATGTGCATGATATGCTAATAAGCTAGTTTGCTAAACTACGCTTTCTTACGTTCCACTGCGCAGGAAAGATCAAACCAACTGCAATAGTAAAACAAAGTCCTTGTCCTTATGACATCCCTATCGACCATAACGCGCACAATTTTTGAGATGAAGAAGATAGAATTAGCAAAAAGGATACGTCAAGCAATGCGGGCAAAGCATGGTACATCACGGATTAAAAAAAAAAAAAAAAAAAAAAAAAGCTGTGCTCGTCTTTTCCTCCGTGTTCCAGAACAAAATAAATACGACCAACGTGAGCAAGAAGAATAAAAAAAAAAAAATCTGGCCGTTGCATTCTCACCGCCGATATCGGCAACCGTTTATGACCCGATGCCTGCTTCAGTGCGAGAAAAGATAGTCTCTTAGTGCATGTGGCACTCGAAGCGATCAGTAAACGCATGACCTTTTTTTTCCCCTATTTTAACTAGTGCCTTACTTGCACCTAGTGTGCAAGAAGAACTGAAGTGTTATGGGTGTCACCTACATCTCCGCTGGCCGGTTGTGTTTTAGGCTGTACTCCGCTTGAGCCGCGTGAACAGCTATGCGAAAAGTACGGAAAAGAAACGGGAAATGCAATAAACAGAATACTTTGTAATGCAGGTACGGAGAACTACCTTAAAGGTAGCCCAAGGGACGTGAGTCGAATTATATCCGTTCGTTGATTTGTCTCGACTATAACCGGAACTCTTGACAAGTGCAGAAGTATTCCTGTACAGAAATGGTGGGGGGCTGGGCTAATTCTATTTAGTTCTAAAATGACTTGCCAGCTTTGGAAATCATGAGGCTACAGACTTACTGGGAGCAGACCAAGGTGCAAGGCTTTTTGCCTTGTTTTCGTGAAGGTGAACAACTTGATGTAGTGAACGTATGAAGAACAAGCGTAAAGTCCAATTGACGGTCATATTGATGAGTTCAAGCCTCGCTGACGAGTGCAGTCAAGGTTTATAAACAACCATAAACTTAAGTGTACGTAAAAATTAAGACACCAAGCTTCTGATTTGCGCATGCACGAAGCTAGAAAGCTGCGCTTTACTTAGCTTGTCCAGACAGGGAAATCATAAAGAATGAAATTTAAGGCTGCGGTGAGTGCAATCTTATCAGGTAGCGAATGCAAAAGAAAAAAAGGTTGAAAAAAAAAGAAAAACCTCGCAATTGCGTAGCAACGTTGTTGCTTATGCACATATTTGATGACGAACATGTTTGGGCCTATGAGTTTGCTAGAGTGCATATCTTAAGCACCTTTGTTTTCACAGATGAAAACAAATAGCTGAGTGTTTACGTCGCAAAGCATTCTTGATGTAGGCAGCTTTTCACATAGCCTAAAAAAGATAAAAACAAGAAGCACACGAACTGGCTGGAAGTACTGAGGCCTTCCGCGATAAAAAAATTGCACAAACATTACACTACCCCATATTATTCCGACAGCAGCCTCCTTTTCAGTTCTCCCGCAGACAAAATTTTCCAGCGAACTCAACGATTTCGAATCTTACATGATGGTTTGGTTCTTTCCTTACGCTTGTATACTTCGAGAGTGGAATGCTACTTCTGTGCGCACCCCCCGTAGTTTATTTAGGTTAGGAAGGTTGAGTCGCGGGTAAATTGGTTTCTACTTTCTAGTTCATAAAGTACTTTTTTAGATCTTAGCCTTTTATTGACTGGTATATGAAAAAGCCTCTTTGCAACTATAGGTTGGCCTGCGCCACCCACACGTGCTAGGTTGACTGCTACTTTTTGCCTTCCTTTGCAACTAGTTCCGCGTGGAGCTTCGTAAGTGAACTTTGGATAACTCTGACTAGAAGAGAATTGAATATACGCTTTATATATGCGGAGTTCAGACCAAAGGGGGCGTTTACAATACACGCGACGCTGACAGCACCAGAAAGTCCGTTCGAATAAGCAGAAAGTTCGAAATAAGCAGGTTGGAATTACTAAGGTTTCATTACATGTCACTGCTTTTGGGAAATAAAATATAGACCAGTCAGGCCAGCGCCTAACCGAGTGTCTTCCGGTCTCGCATTTCCCTATTTTAGAGCGTGCTTATTCTTGAGTGTAACGTCAGCATCGGTGCGGCTTCGACGCAATTTCCGGTGTGCTCTTTGCCAGTCTTTCCTTTTCACTGCGAACCCGGGATGCGCTATTCACCCTGAGGCGTTGGTGGCAATGCGCGCTCAGCCTTCACCCATATCGGTCGTGCATCGCGCATCCCTTCGGCCAGCGCGCGTCCTCGTGCATTCCAGCTCTTCGCGCCAGCCTTGTGGGCCTCGAGCGCGGCAGGCGGCTGACGCTATCGGAGTGCGCTGATCGCGTGTTGGATGCGCATCCCGAGAGTGGATAAGAAGGAAGAAGCCAACTACAAGTTCGGCCGCCATTCTGGCCAGCTCGCGTAACAAGACGCGTGCAACAGGGCCGCCCGAATAAATTATGCAAAAAAAAAAAAAAAAAAACTCGTTCGGAAAAGATCCATAATGACTCGTTATGAGGCAAGAAATATTTAAAGGAAACAAAAAAAAAAATGATTCAACGCAGGTGCCTCATCTAGACGCTGCCGCTCCATTACCGAGATGACTGCATGCGCTTAAGGGGAACGTACCTGATTTACTTGTTTCATACATATTCATGGGAAAACGCGCTGGCTGCGTTTAGTTTGCCTTACTTTCTGTAACGAAGTCATGCCACAGTGTTTTTCACGGTGAAGCGTTCGCGTTACGGCAGTGGAAAGTGACAAAACAGACTATATGCTTTCAGCAGTTCGAGGACCGGAAATCCTAGTTCTCGGAATTAAGAAAGGCCGAGATTTTCAACCTTGCATAAAATGGGTTATGCCGCATACAGGATGTAACTCATTATGTGAGGCCTTGGACATAGAGGATCTGTTGGCAGTAGAACTGGTCCGGCTGCCTTTTAACCTGGTTAGCAGGAGAAGAGATACGGTAATACATACACTATGTATGTATGTATGTATGTATGTATGTATGTATGTATGTATGTATGTATGTATGTATGTATGTATGTATGTATGTATGTATGTATGTATGTATGTATGTATGTATGTATGTATGTATGTATGTATGTATGTATGTATGTATGTATGTATGTATGTATGTATGTATGTATGTATGTATGTATGTATGTATGTATGTATGTATGTATGCATGCATGCATGCATGTATGTATGTATGTATGTATGTATGTATGTATGTATGTATGTATGTATGTATGTATGTATGTATGTATGTATGTATGTATGTATGTATGTATGTATGTATGTATGTACGTACGTACGTACGTACGTATGTATGTATGTACGGTAATACATACACTGTTGCATATACCTTTATGATTCATGGGGCACGTGTAGTGGGAAACGCGGAGAATAGCTAGCGATTTCTCTCAAATCGTTAAGCTCTTTGACCGAATTGTAATATGTCCACACAAACCCTTGGGTTACAGATGGGCTCGATAAGAATTTCGAAATGGGAATTAAATCGCGCGAGGAGGAACGCAGCCTGTAAGAAGGCGATTTAGTGAGAAAAAAAAAAAACGACTTCATTCAGCACCGTGCAGTTGTACCAACTGAATCAAGTCGTGGTGGACAGCGGCAGTTTGGGCTCGCTGCATCGCATCGATGGGCACAGCGAGCCCGTGTCTTTTTTCTTTTTTTTTTCTTGTACGCCAGCTTTTCTCGCTGTTCCAAAAAGACACGCATATTGCTGAAACGTCGAGCGAGACATGGAAAGAGGTGGTGTTGAAACGTCCGGGGACGCAAGGCAACGGCTTTCACCTTGACAGCGCCTGTCGCGTGAGAAATGTGAGAAAGTAGACATGTTTTTCTTTTGTGTGAGAGAAAGCGTTCGTATTTCACTGCAGAAGGAAAGAGGTGCCTGACAGTACAGTGTGAATTGAGATGCATAAAGGTAAGCACCATTCATGCTCTCGCCGTGCCAGCTAAAACAATAATCGAAGAGCGTTCAATCAGATGACGCTAAGATTTGAGCCAGATGAGACTGAGGTGACCTCTGAGATATAGAAAAGCGTTTTCGCGGTTTGGGTATCGTAGTTACTTCAATTTAGCACTGCATCTCAATACGACTGACTCTGCTTCCAATATGAAGAACAACGATATCATAAACTTGCATTACTTTCGTAATTCGGACTTTTTCAAAGATGTCTCATGACGGCGTATGTAAAAACACAAGGCAGATAAAAAACATCGCTACTTCACTAAACTAGAGCGACCATTCATCAGACGTCAGCTCATATCTTCTCATATCTCATGTCTTCTCTACTAAAACAAACAAGTTTTTCGCTCACGCCTCTTGGCAGTGAGCGTGCATAGGTATCTGTACGGCGCTATCGTACAAGTAAAGCCGCCGACGCCACAGCAAGCGTTCGCCAGTGGACCAGTCAAACCCATTCCCGGAGTGGCACTCCGGTTTAAATGGAGGGCTGAGTCGCATTTAAAAACCATGCCCCCGCTTTAACCCTGCAGCCGCGCTCGCTGGAAGGTTAGGAAAGTGCCCGTCCGCGCTCTCTGACGCATGTCAAGCAGGGTGTTTTCAGTCGGCGGGTGCACGCAGTATACGTCCTGGCCGCTATAGGCAGAGGTCGCCCGCCGAAGCAGCAGCAGCAGCAGCAGCAAGTGGCAACGGCAGCGCAATCGGGTCATGGAGCCAACACCCAGCGGCTGCAGCGGGATCCGAATTACATGCAATAAGGCTCCCATGGGCAAACGCTATTACAGTGGCGGGGGCCGCGGTGTAAGGGGGTCGCGGGCTGAATTCCGCGGCCCGCTACCCCTCGGCGAGCACACCCTCCCTGTTTACACCGACGTGGCGTGAGAGTGCCCGGTGAGAGGACTCCGCTAGACCATGTTTGTTGTGCGTCCGCGGGCCCCCAAAGTCTCGCTGCGCGGTCCACGGAGCGAAAGAGGCGAAGACGACGGCCTAGTTTGCCGGCACCCTCGCCGCTTGGCTCCCCCTCGCTCCCGCCGCCACCGGTGCCAGTGTCACGCCAAGGCCACGACGACGCACACGTTTCGCGTGCTGGTGGTAAACACTGAGAACGCTGTTTCGGCGTCGCGGAAAGAGAAGGCGACCGTGTCGGCAAAACGACGATGAAACGGCGTCGAAATTATGAAGCAAGCTGGCAGAAATAATGTCTCGGCTTTTCCGTGCTATAGTTTTTTAGAGAGCTAGTTGAAGAAATAAAAAAGGCGACGAAGAGGGCAAGAAACTTAATGACATGCGAGAATGCACTGCTCAACGAGTGAGCTTGTTGTATGTTGTTGTCTCTTGCATGCTGACCACTCCAGTGGAGTAAGTTTGACTAGCGCTCTGTATGGGGGAAATGAAGAACACGATAGGGTGGTCCACTTTAGCGAACACAGCCTTTACAGGCAGTACCGACCTCTCACAGTTTTTCCTCTAAGTAGGGGCAAAAATGGTAAAGCCCTCACTCAAACTGTATCTAAAGCAGGTATCCAAACTTTTGATGGTACTTTCATCAGCAGCGTTTATTCCTACATCCAAACACGCACGCGCGCGCGCACACACACACACACACACACACACACACACGCACACACACACACACACACACACACACACACACACACACACACACACACACACACACACACACACACACACACACACACACACACACACACACACACACACACACACACACACACACACACACACACACACACACACACACACACACACACACACACACACACACACACACACACACACACACACACACACACACACACACACACACACACACACACACACACACACACACACACACACACACACACACACACACACACACACACACACACACACACACACACACACACACACACACACACACACACACACACACACACACACACACACACACACACACACACACACACACACACACACACACACACACACACACAAAAAAGATAGTTGCATTCAGTACCTGAATATCCTAGGCGAAATGTGAATTTAGTTAATGGGATGAAAAAGGAGAGTGGAGAAACGTGTCTCGTGTTAACTGTATTTTGGTGTACAATACTGAGAGCGGCAATCAAGGCTAGCCTGATATCAAAATTAAAAAGGCTGGGATGCAGAAAGAAAAGCCTAGCTCGGAGCAAAAAGAAAATGGTCCTTTAAATCCGCATTTCTTAAGCGGCCATTCTGACCTCTACTGCGCTTTACTGGTTGAAAACAAATCGCGACCTTGTAGCGCACATGCTCAGTTCACGCGAGTGAGCGGTGCAAGCAACGTATGGCGGCAGCTATCGTACACACACCAGCCGCTATCGGCGCCTCATGGAATAGGATCGTTCCTTTTGCTCCTGATTCTCCAACGCCTTTTGTTTTCAAACTGTATTCTGGGTAGAAGACGAACTTGCACGCATTCCTCGGAGAGTGCCACATTTTGTAAAAAAGGTGGATTGGCATTTCGAGCTTGCTGAAGCCGAAGAGGAATGTTTGAGGAGGAAAGGCTCAATTTAAAAATGTTCATGCTCCTCCGTGATGAGATAATTCAGCTGCTAAACTTCGAACCAAACTGCTGCAGGCTGTCCAACAATTAGAAATCAAGTTTAGGTCCACTGCCAATCCCTCACAGCCAGCTAGAGGAATGAACGCGTGTACGCTCGACATGCGCCTTTTACTCAGCAGGATGCATACCAAGGGACAGAAATGGTGCAAACGCGCCATTTTGTACTCGCATCTGTAGCTGTACGGGCGCCGAGCTGCACAGTGCAGCGGCTCAAACTGGCAGCGTCGTTGTGGTTCATCCAAGCTGAAGCAAAATGCATAGCGCTCACTTTCTTTCGACCTTTACACGGATGGTGAACGCACAAGGCGAGGGCCATCAAGGAAAGCATGCTCCTGTGCCAGCAGACGCAGGCTATAGGATGCAGTCGTGAACTTTGCCCTCGTAAACACACGCGTCAATTGCACAGTTTTGCAAAATGAGCGTGTACAACCTAAAATGCATAGAGTGCAAGCTTTGTTTACTTGTGTGTTGACAGTAGGATCGACTGTATTCACTCATTTCATCATGAGACATAACCTAGAAACGAATTCGACGTTTCTCATATTATTTCTGATTCACTGCAAGTGCAGCACTTTCAAAATAGATGCTTTTTTTTTTTTGTGAGTGTGTGCCGTCGAATTTCGGGTGCGTGCTGTGTAGTGTCCTGCAGGTGTAATAAATAAAATAAGTGACGTTGTGCTTACATCTGCGTCCGCATCGTTCTATATACTGCGTGTGCGCGGCCATGGGCTGCTGTCCTGTTTTTAAAATTCTCGCTATATTTTCTGTGGAATGCGCACTGCAGAAATATTCACAAAAACTTAGCAGTTCAGGATTTTTCTGGGACTATGTCAAGGACAGTGTCTAGCTGGATTTCAGGTGTCAAAGGTGAACGGTGAATGCAAAGAGGATAAACGATACGCTTGAGCGAGACATCCGTCAAGGAACACTATCCATACTTCCTGCTTAATTCCCTCCCGCTTACACCGCAGACTGTTGTGCCGCTGTCAGTGGCAGCTGCTGCATCTGTCGCTGAAGAAACTATAGGACCATTGCGTAAATTAACACAGTAGAATTTTAGGCGTGAGAACATCTTGTCTGGCACTTGAAAGACGCCCGTCTGCACTGGAGGGTTTGTGCTGGACGACGCGTACTGAGCCTTTTCAACATTATCGATGTCGTGGAGGCAGAGTTTCAGTGGTAGTGGTCGCGCTGTTCGGGTTCAGTATTTTTCATCTGTTAGAAGAGAAACATAGCTCGAGACCGCCAATTCAGTCCTCGTGGAACTGCGTGGGGGATAACAAATGTTGCCTGGATAAGCTGCCAGACACGAAAACACAGTGCGCCATCTGTTGACATCTTTTACTTAACGTGTCTTTAGCGGCATAAGCACTTGTGTAGACTTTCATTACCGCGATAATAGGTGCCCTGCATGTGCCCTCCCGGACACAGCGCGATGGTTTACTACGTAGCTCTCCTTCTCGTGTGTAATTGCTATGTTGACACAGCTCTTGGTTGTGGGCGTCTTTGTTCGTATTTAAAAGACTAAGTGATCCGAAAATCGAGGAAACAACTGCTGTGGGAAGAAAGCGCGGGACACCTACAGTATGAAGCAACTATATAACACGTCTTGGGTTGTTTTTTAGCGAGTGTAGATTTTAGGTATCTTTAGTAGGAATTATCCAACAATATGCCATCATGCGGCAACAGAAAATTTTCAGTCAGCTGTTCTTCAGCTTGAAATAGTACGTGTCATATTTGCACGCCCGACGACACCTGCGGAATCAAACTTTACTCAAGACTATAGATGGACAGGACGCATCACGAGTATAGAGAACATGAAGGTATCACTTATGCGATCGGATGAATAGTGTAAAGATCACTTGAGAAGACAAGAAACGAAAATCTATCCCGAGTAAACACAATGGCTCTTAGTACGCATTCCTACTAAGGATATATAGTGCGGTTAAAAATAATACAAACGTTTACTCGCCTGTGAAACTATAAAAAGATAAAAAAAGTCACCGTTCAAAACAAGCTTGATAAAAGGGTGCTGAGACCGCTGCGGCATTTTATTGTGTGCGGTCGCACGCTTGACATAACGATGTCTGGCGAATAAAACAATGTGGTCAATCACCGCGATGAGAAAGAATTTGAATATACACCAGTTTTCTTACACGCATCATCATCATCATCTGCCGGACAATAAACAATGCAGGGCGAAGGCCTCTCCAGTATTTCTCCTTGAATTATTTCTCTGACCCACTCTGCATGTTTCATATCTCTTAACGGTACACCTACCATTTATTAACCCATAGCCCTCTGTGTTTTCCTCAACTTAAATAGAACTTTTCTTTAGCCTCCACGTTTCAGTCCAATAGGTGAGCACAGGTAAGATGCAACTGCTCATACTTTCCTCTTGGGCTACATCAGTAAGCTGCTAGTAATTATATGCGAGGACTTGCCAAATGCGCTCCATCCCAATCTTGCGCAATATGCAAACGAGCAAACCTTAGGTAAGCGGGGTTCGCGGACTTAAATAAATAAACAAAAATAAATTAAAAAAGAAAAGCAAAATAATTTCAATGAACAATCCTACGCCATGCTGTGCTTATAGCGTCCAGCCGGTTTCTTTTCAGACTCATAAGGCACTTCCAGAAATTGTCTTCTTTCTGTCTCTGGACTGCCCCGAACACGCTACACAAGGGCAATGTCTACAATTCAATTGTGGTGACTCGCGTCAGCTTGTGTCACTGCTAAAACCGTAGCCATCGATCACGTCCTTAACGCGCATATTGCGGCCTGTCATAGCGTGATTGCACGCCATGCACCGTGTTTACAATGCACCCCCGTAATGAACTCAGGCGACGGTGTTTGTGCCGATGCGCCGAGAAACGAGGTATATAGCGTTGCCAAGCAACGCACCATATGCAAGACTTTCATAACGTGGAAGTCTGCCGTGTAAAAACCGGCAACGTTAGCAGCGTCTAGACACTGCAAATTATTACTTTTACCAGTAGTGCAGTCAGATTCTTAGCAGCCGTAGTTCGGCCTCCTTGCGGCAGTTCACTGAACTGAATACCATTCGTAATATGCGTTATACGCTGCCCTGAAGCTTGTGTACAGGTGTACACGCGTCTCCTTCACCTGGGTCAGTTATATCTCTGGACAATCAAACGTCTTGAAGGTCCTTCGGGTTTTTGACCACTGGTTTTACTATTTTAATTATTTTTGCGGCTTTAAATATTAGTCGTCATAGGCTGAGAGAAAAATCTGCTCGAGACTAATACAAAAAGCTTTAAATAAATTTAGGGACTCTAAAAGTCCGCCTTCAAGGCTACGAAGCTACAGTTTTATCTGAGTCACCTCTAGCGATTCCTCGTTCGCGCATCTGCACTTCGCTATTCGCCTAATCAATAATTACTTAGTTTGTGCTGCCGTTATCTAGCATGTACTTATTATCAGCGCACAGTAGTAGGTTCGTAAGTCGTATGTGCAAAGCCGCCTGGCATTGTCATGAATCCCCACATTAGCCAAGCCGCACGAATGCGCCTATGTGGCCTAATCCAGGCAGCCGAACCATTGGCCCATTATATAGGTTCTCTGTTGGAAATGTGCCGTCTGGGAAGGGTATCGTATCTGAATAGGAATCCAGGAGTCCCAGAGGGTTCGATTCCCATTTCACATTCCCATCTTAAAAGAGCTACCCGAGTTGGCAGCTCTTGTCAAATCGACCTTTCCACACAACACGAAGACTACTCTGACACGCCATGTCATCCACCAGCTACCACCAGCCTAAGGCATGCTCGTGGTTTTTCGCTCTCGACACCGACGACTACGCCGCCGCCGCATTTCTTCTGTGTAGCGCGACCTTTGTTAAGTCGTGTTAAAATGCCGTTTATTTCTCCCGGCATGATATACCGGAGCCATCTTCATCCCACTTGACCCGCTCGAATGATTCTGTTCAGTTGACAGAAAGGCCGTGCACAAGATAAATGCACATTTCACTGTGAGCTCAAACGCGCAGTTCTCTGAAGAAATGTTTTTGTGCTATCGAGAACCACGTATTTTAGAGATGAAATTACGAAACCGCTACTGCAGTATACTTGTGTCAAATGTTAGCGCTGACCGTGGCGCTGGCTGGGTAGTAGAGTGAGTTGCAGATTGGTGCGGAAATCTGCAAGAAGGATGATAAGGAAGAAAGACGGGGTTTGCGAATGGGACGCACGGGAAAGATTGAGCACCATGTTGCTATACTGACAGCCATGGGGACAGCCGGGGATTAAACTCAGTTAGAGGCGCCCAGGTGTTTGCCCTGCTTCTTCGATAGAGTGAGCTCTACCGAGAGAGGGCCCGCTCTTACTGCTAAAGTATCCAAGACAAGAAGGAGGGTGTGAAGATATGATAGGAGCAGCCCGATCTCTCTCTCTCATTGCATGGTATGAAGGGAGTGAACAAAGATGAGATAGAAGTGTGGGTACTACCACGTATGGCCCATGCATAACCACATTAACCAGATGCCTGGCGCGTCAGCGCCGAGTCACCCGGCCAGCCATTTCATATTTACGCGCGCTTCCGTCTAGGAGCGGCGCAGTGTTCTGACACTGCTCAGGGAGCACACTGCCTAGATTTACTATATAGGCTTTCCTAGAGTTGCGCGTTCCGTTTCTCTCGCCGCCAAACAACCGTGTACCACCGCGAAGACAACTCGACGGGAACTCCGGTTGCATTGCATCATCTCTCGTGTCGAGGACGACGTGCCGCGCTATGTGCGAGCTGTGGCGACGGTGACTTATTTCGATCAGGACAGCCAAAGCAATCACTTCTCCACTGCATTTCCAGTCCCTCTGCTCGACTCCGACGAAGACGGTGTATGGCTTCGCTGCACAACTTGGTTGCTTATGCGGCACCTTCGCGCAACTCTGGCAAAGCTTACATAGTAACTCTATTACCGTCCGCTCCGAACACCCGCGCAGCGCGCGTGTTACCCTACTAGGAGAACACATGGTCGTTTTTTTTTTTTTTAACGTTTTCGTTTCGCTGCATTGTGCGCTAATTTTTTACGTGTGCCTTTTTTTGCCGCATGAATATGCAGCCTTATAATGACAGCTAAGCGTTGCAAGCAATCACACGCAGCACTACTACGGCCATCTTTTATACCAAGATAGCTAGCGCAGAACAATAGATTTCGTTCGCCCAGTGAAGAAGGGCTTAAATTTATATCAGCAAAGAACTGGCCGCCATTGTCGACATCGACCTACTCAGATTTAACCTCCGTTTTGCTACGACGACCTCCGGTAAGAGACCCTAAGCAGCACAACTGATGAAACTTGATGCGTAAGCACGTCATGGCAATTCGTACCCTTCGTACCTCAAGTCAGCGTCGTCGAAGCCGCGAAGGTACAGGAGCATTATGAACTGAAATGTGCATAATCAGCAGCAAAGTGGACGCCGACATGCTCATCCTGTGATGGTGAAATGCCAGGTATTTTCACACCTGATGTCGGCACTGTCTCATAAGCTCGTTACGCAGCGTTTACCATTAATGGCTGGACTAGCTATCGTATGACCAATACGGTGATAGCAAACGCTTTGCTGGCTTTTCTTGCCAGCCACATATTTTTCGTCCGGTAGCAACCGTAGAAGCAGTACGATATAGTCCCCCGATACCAGCGAGAATGGCTATTAATGAATTGGCATAGACAGGCAATATCAGGCAAAGAAACATAATTTATTTGCTACTTACCTTAAGGACACAGATTAATGCACACTCTTTAAAACTCGTTTGTGTCTGTGTCTGAGAGTACACTATATATGAATATATGAGCAACTTGTTTTTTATTTTTTTTTAATTTCTTTTTCATCCTCACGAGGAGTAGCATGTTAGCTTAACTACTAGGCAAACATCTGCATTCATTAAGGTGTCCATCTCTCCCGGCTAATTCCTGCGAGCGCATCGGAACAGAGGAGTTGTTTGCCTGCAACACTGAATGCACACTGTGATAATTTTAAATCGCTTAATGAACGTGCTTGTTTCTATTATGAAACCTTGCCCTTTTAGATCACAAACAGTGTCTGAAAGCCTTACAAGAAAACCATTTCTCCTACTGCAGAGTTGAAAATCCTCCCGGGAGGGACAGGAGCAATGCCTTTCTACGCCGAAGCCAACGATGCATGAATAGTGTATCCATGCACGTAGTGCCAGATGCTAGTGCCATCTCGCGGAAGACGGAAGGCGTGGCGACACCAGGTGAACAACAGAAGCGCAGCCGATATGCCAGGCATCTCAAAATAGAGGAGGCTTTGGGATGGCGTAAAATTTTATACGTTTATACAACATAAAAGCTGGGCCTGTCCTAGGTAACCAGAGCTCGACTGAAAACTGCAGGCACCTCCTCCCATTTACCATTGGCTTTCCAAGAGCACGGGTGAGGAATTACATCTCCACAAACCTTGAAATGAGTAATACGGAGAGATTTAGCACAAACAATTCTTTTCTGCAAAGAGCGACAGAAGCGACGTCCAGGCTGTAGTTTGAATTATAAACCACCGCTTCAAACAGGTCATTTGAAGCGCTCGCGCAGCCGTTCTATTATTCAGAGGTAATAAATATTATGGCGGTCTTTTTCACGTAAAACAAGCCGCACAGAACAGAACGCGAAGAATTTGGGTTCCGCTGAAACTGGGATTGATTGTCGCAAAATATCTTTTCACTACGAAGTCTTTCGATGCAGGTATAAGTACGTTCTTTCGTGTTTCTATTTTCTTGTCGGCGCAAAACTCGTCTCGCTCTTCGCGGAAACAAGTCTGTCTGGTATTACTTTTGATTGCTTAACTTTTCTTCGTGGAGAAGAACTCAACATCAAAAGAAAATTAAATGCAATGCACGTGCTGAGTTCCTCCGCCATATTTTTCTCACCATGAGTCTTACTTAAAATTTGTTTTTATTATATTTTTTAGAAAACATTTCGAACTTGTCCAACAGGTTTTCGATAGGACTTGCGAAAGTTCTGGTACGCTGTTCGGATTCAAGTTATCGGCTGGAAAGTTTATGCAACTACTTAAAATGCAGTAAAATTAAAATATAATGGAAATAAATGCAGTAAAAGACTGCTGTCGAATAGAGAACCCACGATGGAAGTATGCTAGATTTAAACCCTTGATCAAGGTGTGCTGACAAAATCTGATGTTTAACAGAGCTGAAAGATTTGAAAACTGGAACTCAAAGGCGAGCGCGCAGTATAGAAATTCTGAAACGCATTAAAACAAGAAGAAATGCAATTCAATAACACTCCGTCAATTGTGGAGGGCCTGCGCGTCTGTGTAGCAGCTGTTAATCACGAGTTTAAAAAAGAGAGCGCAAAAGCGCGCTTATCGCAGAACAGTAAGAAGAAAAAGCGGCAAAACGAAAACGACCAGATTAGTCGGCGTTCTTGTAAGTTTCAGAAGTGGGCTAGCTACAAGCGTAACAAAGGCGTGCCAGGTACAGTATTACTGTGAATAACGCGATTTCCCCTCGCAACGCTTCATGCTTCATATTTCATGGCGCACTCCTTTCGAGGACTAAGAGCTAAGCGATAAAAAAGCAACTCGTGGCTCCCCCTTCGCTAATTCTGATTTTTTTTTTTCTTCGTTTGCAAAATTTGCAGACATTAAGCTTCGTATGTCCAAGCGAAGGCAGCCATTCGCACGTATCCGTCTTATTTTTCAACTCGTCTCTTCTAAAATGTCCGCTGTACTGATTGTTACAAACAGAAAGTAACTTTTTTTCCTGATTACTTTCGGACCTCATCCAAGAGAACTGACGCTTTGTTTAACATAGAAAAACCGTCCGCAAGGAAAATTTAGAGTAAAGAAAAGCTAGCGTCGTTAAGAGCGTGGAAATTAGGAAAGTTATTAATCAACATACCGGCTCATTCGCTGCTAAGAAAACAAGAGCGTACAAGGCAAGCGGAATGCGGCTCATATTCTTTGTGAAAAGTGCGCCGCTTTGTGGAAGTTTAGGGGCGCGTTAAGACAAAGCTTTTGTTCAACAGCGGCCCCTCAGGATGTTAAAGAATGTAGTGTGAACAATGCGTTTTTATGCCTGCCAGGCAAAAGAGAAACATTTCTCCGTGTTTCATTCTTACGAAAGAATAAATTTCGCTCGCCCGCACTTCGTGCTCTTATATAGATTCGCTTTCCTGAATACCGTACTCGTACGGCTCCGTCCCTCAGCTTCTCTCTCTCTCTCTCACTTTCTTCGCGGTTATTCAATCTTTACTTGCTTCACTTCCTTTTTTTTTTCTTTATGGTGTAGCATTTTTCAAAATCAAGCTAGGTTTTCCAGGTATCGAAACTTGCGAAACGAGAAACCTTTTTAACGCAAGCCTTCGCTTTATCCGTAACACTAAAGTTTCCCTGGTCACGTCTTTGTTCCCAAGGCTGGCGACTTCTTCTGAGCAGAGTCGTCGAACTGGGCTAAAAAATACAAAAAAAAAAATTGCATCGCTTAGTCCGTACAACCAATTTCTTGGTACCAACCGGGACGAGATATGTTTGCCTTTCCTTCGGGAAGAAGATCCTTATAGCTGCCCATGTGGACTCTCCACCTATTGCTTTAAACCCCGACGAGTTTCACTAAAGAAGCACCTGCTCCCTTATCATGTATACCGTATGACGCCTCATCAGCGTCATCAGCGGCGTTTGGCGTCAGCACGCTGCCAAAAACATTGCAACCTGAAAGGCAGCAGACACGCCCGTGGGTGGAATTCGTGATGGCCGGATGATGTCCTGAAGAATGCACGCGAAGAAGAAATGCCTCAAGAAACAGCGTTGCAGAAGCTTCTGCCGAACAAGGACCACGCAACCATCGATAGACGCCGTTACACGGCCTTGGAGAGTTGAGATCGTTTAATGCGGCACTTCCTGCTTCATTGCTGCAGCTTCTTGGAACCATCCGAAGTTCTGCACTCGACAGGACCGAACGCACGCTGCTATAGCGGTTCTATAACTGAGAGCAAGGTGTGGTAGGGAGGAACCATAAAGACTGTTGTTGCCAAGTCAGCAATAACAGGAGCTTCATTCGATAGGCGCTAACTTGAGCTACGAGACGTCATCTCCTGATCTTTCTTTTCTTTCCCGCTTTTTTTTTTTCACATTGTTTCTGGTTTACAAGCCGGCTATGTAAATGCTGCTTGGCACGAATGAAAGGTCTGAACTTACACGGAGGAGCCGACAGTAAATAATTAATCCCGCCGCCGAAAGCATGCGAGCACTGCAGCGGCCTATTAAATAATCTGGCGCCCATCGCTAAAAGCGCGGATACTCCCATGTGCCAATTGGCACATCCTTTACGTAATTAGTACATCCTCGCCAATTAAGGAAATCAGAAGTGGCAAGCACCCCCTGCGGCCAGCTGCACTGCTAGCAAATGCCAAGTTTAATTTTGCCGGGCGTCCTGCCAGTTTGATGCTTGATAGCTGCAAGCTCTCCTGCGCGATCTGTGACCTCCACGCCTGTTGACGCCATATCATCCCCTTCTAAGAAATTATGCCCGCCGACAACCTCTTCCCTTGCTCGAATATCTCTCCTAATCTGATGCGGTCAGTTTCGTTAGACGATCACTGAAGCTACTTACTAGACACAACATAGCGAATAAGCGGTCTGCACATTTAAGGTGATATATTTTCGAAAAACTGGGAGCGCTCTACTTCAACAGTTATATGATAGTACACGCGCACTTGATTATTTGCTCAAGCATCTGCGCATAATAATTGATATGCTGAAATATTTCGACCCAGTGTTATGGCTATCCCATTATATCTATGCAAGCAGTTGCTTGCGCCTGATTTTTCCAAGTATGTTGATTGATTGATCATGTGCTTAACGGATTGCCTGACTTCCGAATGATTTTCAGAATCACAAGTTTTATTTTTTTTTTACCTTAGGAGCTTCTCTTAGCAATCAACTAGTTTCGATGTGACACTCAGAGATCCCCCTCTTTGTACTCGAATACGTACAGCAACGTTTTACCTGATAAGGGAGAAAAACACGAAAATAACCGCGTTTTTTGGGGGCAGTCAGGCTCAAAAACTGCTTAAGTTAGACTGGCGAGGCAACCTGGGTAAACAGACCAACAACAAAATGATAAGGAACGCTCTGTTATAAGACGTTCTAACTCCAAACGTGTGCAAACTAGTTCCTCTTTTCGGTGGTTTGATTCGATCATACGCAAACACAGCACACTTACCGCGACAGACAGAGCACATGCCCAAGGCGCCCACAGCTGGTTCGGAAGCAAATGTCAGCGGCCACTCAGGCATAAATAAAACTCCAAAATTAGAAACGTGTTTGCAGTTCCATGCAAATGAAACAAACAAGCAAAAAAATGCGCAAGCTTCGCAGTTGTTTCAGCTGCGTCTTTTCTAGACACTTCGGATGGTCATTAAAATCGCCGGCCATCTTTGCGCCACGCGGGAGGGCGAGAAGCAGTTCTGACAAGAAATGGCCATTAGGTGGCCATTACACCGTTATGGCCAAACTTTACTCCAGAGAACACTGTGCAGTCACGCGCAAGGAGAAGCATTCGGCAATTCCGCGCAGCTGCACAGATCGAAGACCCGCTTTCAAAGCAGCGCAGACAATCCCAAGAACCACTCAGCTTACGTCTTACGCAACTTCGGACATGAACAAAAGCGCGGCAATGACAGAAACCAGCCGCCATGCTGCCCCGAAAGCAAGAGTTCGACAAGACCACAAGAAACAAATTGACAGTAATGCTTTTCCACGTGTTATTTCGCAAGTTGCGAACAAACAACACGCATCACGAAGCAATTGTTTTCTTCTTCTGTCACGGGCCATGGTTGCGATTGAGCGCATGTTTGAACGAGGTCGTCTAAGGTACGTGCTGCACCGCATAACCTTAAGGGAACCCAAACTTCCACTCATTCGCTTTATGCGCGCTTTCCACCCACTCTATGGTCGTTTGCGAACAGCCTATGCGAAAGGTTTAATGCGGGCACCGTACACACAAGCTTCGCAATGGAATCGCTGCCTGAAGCGATTAGATGTGCATTTCGATTGCTCGTGATGTAACGACATGTAAATGTTAGCGCACAAAGAGGAACGTTATGCAAGTGCGCGCGTGTTTACCTGGGACTGCCGCAACTTCTGGGCAATTTCGGTAGTTTTTACCTTCATTCTGCCAGTCTCTAATCAATTATCCTGGATGTTAGCTTTGATGGTTTTAATTGGTATGATCGTTTGATCGTGGTAAATTAAATTAAATTGGTTCACAGGAAGGGAAAGGCGCAGTAACTGTCACACTTGCTCTGTGGACACCCGAACCGCGCCGAAGGGAAGGGAGGAAGGTGGGAATGAAAGTGGAAAGAGAGAAAGAGGAGCCGTAGTGGAGGGCTACGGAGTAATTTCGACCACCTGGGGATCTTTAACGTGCGCTGACATCGCACAGCACACGGACGCCACTTCGTTTCGCCTCCATCGAAACGCAGCCGCCGAGGCCGGGATTCGATCCCGGGAACTCCGGCACAGTAGTCGGGCGTCTTACCACTGCACCACCCCGGCGGGGTTTGATCGTGGTATGATGTAAGATTTTGAATTCGATAGTAACGGCATATGGCGAACCATTTTCTGTTAGCAGTTTGGGAGGCGCTCTTTCCAAACTATCAGCATTGCGGAGTCCAATCCAGAAGGTTATCTTTGATTATCAAGATTTAGGTCCTAATAATTATAAGCTATTTGGGACGTGGCTGTTTCAAAGGTAGCGTTGGCGTCCTTACGTCGCAATATTTGCACTTAACGGTAGCTTAGTCAATTCCAGCTGTAATCCTGTAAAGAAACAAAGAAAGTACTGTTTCGCTATGATCACATCAGGTGAGAATTACGAACGGCGTGACGACACATGTTTGCAATGAATTTGTCATGACGTACAGAGAAATGCTACGCTACTATTGCTCTCCTATATTGGCGTAAAAAAGTGCGAATGGCAGTTATACCAAGGCGTCATAGGTATTGACATTTAAACACGTGAGGCATTGTTGTTACTAAGCATGCATGATAATGGCGCATTAATGCCGGGTTATGTCGGCACCACCTAGAACTTGGCAAAATCGGTCCATCACTCTCTTTCGGAACAGTTACAGCGAAGAGTCATTAAATGAAACTGCGTGCGCGGGCGTCGGTCAAATGAGCAGAGAAACATATGACTGCACTAAGACCTGCTTTTGTAGCTTAATTCACTCATCCACGACGGTGCATTCCATAGTCGTGACGTAGGCTACTGGGGTGCGCTGGCCTTGTCATTCCCGATGGTGACTGCTAACTTCGCGACTACTCACTACCTCTCCATTCTTTCCCTCTAAAACTCATACCTATGAACTCGAGTACATGCCGTTAACTCGTATTAACGGATTGTAACCTCAAAGCGAAGCAGGAATCGAAATTGGTTATACAGCTAAGGTTTCCGTTTATACTGTAATGAAAAAAAAAAATAAATAAAAGGACCTTCAATGCCTCCAACGGTGTTTAAAATAAGGAACTATATGTAGTGGTTATTCCACGCAGACGTTATAAACGACTAAAGGAATTAAATTCCAATTGCTTCAAATCAAATGTGAATGTGACGTAACGTACTTCAGTCACAGTTTCACATACGTAAAGTACAACCAGCGTTTATGGCTTGCGGCAGCGCGAGTCCTCAAAAAAGTGAGTTCCGTTTGACTACTGTATGTAAACAGAAACTCGCGCTTAAGTGCCCCAAACACGGCAGACTTAACTCCTAGCATTTTCGGAATGCGCGCCATGACTACACAAAAATAGCCATCCTCAGCGATCTCGTGTCTCGTAATGTTTTGACGAGGGGTGTTCCCACACCATATATAGTGTCATGCGAGCGAGAAAAACAAAACCGCAATATTTGGCGAAGAATTCAGTTATTTCTGGAGGGAAATGATACACTCTACAACATGTTGGTGCGTTTGTTTTTGCAGGTGGACACTCGTGACGATGGCCGCTCTCCTCACCGCTCCAGCCCTGGCTGAGGAACCGGTGCGGATGAGGCGCCAGTCGCGGCCGCCGCAAGACCCTTCGCACGACCCCAACTACAGTGTGTTCGTGCGGGCGCTACCGCCACACGCGAGCCCGCCACCCCAGCCCCAGCCACCCAACAGCCCGGTCCGATTCGCGAATGATTTCGCCCAACCGGTGCAGCAGTCCCAACCACCGCAGTTCTCAGTGCGCAACCAGCCGCAGCACCAGTTCCAGCCACCACCACAGCAGCAGCCACAACCCCAACAGCAACCGCAACAGCAGTTGCAGTTTCAACAGTTCAGTCGTCAGCCACAGCCACTTTCCTCTCAGCAGCTGTTGCTTCAGCAGCAGTTCCAACAGCAGCAATTGCAACAGGAGCAACATCAACAGCAGCGACATCAACAGCAGCAACATCAACAGCAGCAACAGCAGCAACAGCAGCAACAGCAGCAGTTCAGGCAATTCCAGCAGCAGAACCCACAACAGTCACCTCAGCCTCAAATTCCAGTTCAACAGCATCAGCAACAGTTCCCCCGTGAGCAGCAACAAATATTCAGTAATCAACCGCAGCATCAATCACACCAGCAACAGTCGTTCATTAATCCAAAACAGCAGCAACAGCAGTTTCCTCAGCAACAGGGACAGTCTCAATTGCCCCAGCAGCGCCAGCAGTTCAGCTTTTCTGGCGGAAGTCAGCAACCCAACCTAGGCTTTGCGTTTCCACAGCAGGCGCCCAGCGCACCGTCCACCACGCCGCAACCTCCTCCTGCGCTCCAGTCGTTCCCAAGGCAGTCGTTTTCGGTCTCCTCTTCGTCAACGTCGTCTGAGGATGCCCTGAGGCAAGGAAAGATTGTCGGCTCCATACAGCCACCTGCCCAGGTCATTCAGAAGTCCCCTGCGTCTGAAATTGAGTCCAGCAAGCAGGCCGAGGCCAAGGACAAGGCGGCTAAGGGAAAGGACAAAGACAAAGACGAATACGTGGTCTACTATTACTATTACTACGACGACGACAACAAGAAGAACAATCTCTCTCTTAATTTCGACGACGTGCCGACTCTGGAAGGCTTTGACAAGACCGACGGCTCCAAGCTCAAAGGCAAGGGTTCCAGCCAGAGGCTTGCTTCACCAAACCCGCAGAATCGGTTCGAACCTAAAACGGTCACGACAAGTCCTCCATCAGGACAACAACCGGCGCCGCCTGCCGCTTTCCCTGTCGAACAAGCAGCCGGAGTCACGTCGGCTCCGCAAACAGTCACCCAAGTCTCTGTTTCAGTCTCAGTATCCGAAGGCACGCACGTCTTACTTCCAAGCCAACCATTCGAGGCCAAACGTCCGCCTATTGCAGGACCGCCCAACTTGGAGTTCACGGGTGCAAAGCTAGTCCCAGATCCTGGAGTTCCGATTGGACCTGCTCCCGAGGTACGAGGTCTCGTAACGCCTCAAGGTGCCCCCGTATCTACGGCATCGCCACCAACGGATGCGCAGGGAGTGAACGAGATCAGCGGTAGGAAAGGAGCTGACCTCCTGACAACCTCTGTAGAGACCACAACCGCGACAACAACAACGACCACGACAGAGCCACCGACAACACTGGCGCCCACGACGACTACTACTGAGGAACCGACAACAACCGAGAAGACAAAGAGGCCTTTCGGAAACAGGAGAAGGTTCGGAGGAGCTCATGGCGCAGTTCCCCACGCCAGAGGACATGGTCCTCGCAAGTCGCATACTACGTCCACTACATCGACAACATCAACGACTCCGTCCACTCGGAGACCCCTGGGAGGACTGCGGCGCAACCGACCGACTCCTCGGTCGTCGGGCCGTCTGCAGTTTGGAGGCCGGCGTCCTTCGCCGATTCACTCGCGGCACCAAAAAGAAGAAGAGCCAGAGGAAGAAGAGAGCACATCTCCAGCTGAAGCAGAGCCCACAACGACGACCGCTGCGCCAGCAAGCAACGGTAAGAAGCGTTTCGGAGGGAGCAGCCGCTTTGGCGGAAAGGCTGGCAGGACGAGGGGATCTGGCACGTCTTCGACGGCGGCGTCTTCGACAACGGCAGCGCCAAAGCGGCCCGTTGGAAGGCCCAGCTCTGGAGGCCTGTTTGGACGTACCAACCGAGGTCCCAGACCCCGCGCCCCGTTCAGCCGCCATCGTCCCGGAGCCAAGAAGGTCGAGGAAGAAGAGAAGCCGGAAGAGAACGAGGAGTCGTCGCCAGTGACTACACCCGAGAACAAGGAAGAGGCTTCAGCGGCGTCCACAGAGACAGCCTCCAAGCACGAGGAAGCAGTTGCAGCGGACTCCGAGACGGAGGCCACCTCCGAGGACACCCACGCCACTGAAGCACCTGCCGTGACACCCGAAAGCAAGCCAGCGCATGGTCGGAGTCGCTTCGGTTCCAGACCGCGACCCCCGCTCTTCGGAGGCCGGCCACGACCGACCTTGGGACGATGAGTGGTGACCCGCACGCGAGATCACGAGAACACATGTCGTGAGACTAATTCCTCCCCTCTCTTCGCGCGCAGTGAGACCGTGGCGGTCGTGTGTCAGCGGTGCTTCACGGAGCGGTCGATGAGCTCACACCCAGTCGCCAACAGCTTCCTTGTTGTGTTTTTTTTTTCTAACGTGGCTTGACAAGGCCAACAACCCAGCAGCTGTCGTCTCTACCAACAGCGTGGATCGCGACTGCTGCCTGAACAGCGCGTGAGAGTATAGCCTTTGTCGTTTCGCCTCGAATTCTCCACGGAACTAGAGCGTGCTGGACCTCCACTCCGCAACTTCCTGTATGCACTATCGGCAAAACAATCTGTGGCGCTACGCCAGCACATTCTAGAAGGCCAAACATAAATAAGAACGCGTGTGCAGAAGCAAAGAAGGTCGACTATTTGTTGCACAAAGTCCCCGCTCTTAAGTCATGAGAGTGTCCGTCACAGAGAAGAAAGGAACGTTATGCAGATACCATGGACACACCCAATTCATAGGAGGCAGGTTTCTTGAATAGGGCCCCAAAGAGCAGATTGACGGTTCGGGATGTCGGCCGTTCATTAAGAGAATACAAACAACGTCATTGATATTTCAGTAACAGCGAATAAGTCTATATGCTTGAAAGTTGAACGAGTGAACTTAACTCGAGCTAGAATTTTCCTTCCTCAACCCAAAAGCATCTCCTAATACCAGGCCGTGGATGGTAACCGAATATGTGCCTTAAGCTTTTCTCCATGCCACTATTTTTGTCCTCGGAATTGTCGAGAGTGGTTCGCGGCGATGTTTGAAATGAATCTCAGAAAACTAATGCAGCCAGCTTCACGCCTGGACAGTACTCGAAATGCACTGTATCCTGTAAATACTACTGCATACTTCGTGCCGCTTAGGCCGAGGCCGTTGCATGCTCATCTATGTCACCCGATGGAAGCATGTGATGCAAGCGACTCTCAGCGCAGTGGCCTGCCAACGACAAACTAGGAGTTGTCCGTTCGTCCCAGTGCCATGCTGAGGCGAACTTGCATTTGGTACCCTCGAAGCCAGCTTCGCTGCGGCGGCGGTGGCTCTGACGGCTTTGGTAGAAGCTAGTTAATGGTTTCTGCTTTGATAGGGTGCTTGGAATCACGTGCATTCGCACGTGGATGTCAACCTACGCGCTGACGTCAGCGAAAGAGAACGCTAGCTGCAGACATGCTACGTATGAGTGTACGAGTGCTTTGATTGTTGTACTATTTTTTTTTTTTTTTGCAAGAGAACTTCATAAAATGTTACTTCGCTTACGCATTGTTCTTCGACTGCTTTCTTTTTGTTTCGTTTCGTGTCTTTCGTACTGTGCCCTCAAAGGTAAGCATCAAAATGTTCCTCCAGCATGTACAAGTACTATCTCCTTCTACGCTACGTTAAAAGCCTGTATGGAGAAACTCGAGATTCCGGATGCGACGAAGAACGGAGTACTGGATGGGCTGCACAAGGTGATGATATGTTCTAACACTGGCGTCAAAAAAAGAAGCTTGGAACTCCTTGCTTCACCTTTCGCGACAAGCTTTCACTTTGTTTCTGCTGTCTCGTTTAATGTTTTCACAGGCCTCCCTTTCAAAGAAACGCGTCCTTAAGTCCACATATCACTTCTTGGCCTTCTTTTAGTGAATTGCTTTCAAAACTGAGTCATACTATATTGTTAGAGCCGTGTGCAAACAATGAAGACCAAAGTTTTGGCTTCTGCCAGCCGTCGAGCCCGTTTACAAATCGAGGCTACCAAAAAAGAAAGAAAGAAAGGAAGTGAAAGCGCAGGCCGGGCGGTCGAGCAGTACTGGCATGCCAGCCACACGCACCGACCGTTCTTGTATCGCGAAACGAGGTTAAGAAAAACCGACAGTCGCCAGTTGCGAAACGCTGCGGTTAAAAGAGCACGGACATCATGGCCAGCTGCGCCGCGCCTAAGAGCCTCGCATCTACTGCACCGGACGGCTTTCTCCGTTTGTGTCGCTGGCCGCACAACAAACAATGCATCGTCGGCCAGAAGGCGTTCGCGCGGGCGCGGTCATTACACACATACACGTAGACGCTGCAGACCCATGTGGCAGGAATCTAGATGATCAGGCCTATTGCCTCACGCGCAATTCCGCTCGTGGCCAAGGCGTGGAGCACACATTCGCATCCATGATGGAGGTGGCTCCAAGGCTTCTTTAGAGGCTGTTTATTCCGCGCCACGGCGCGGCTCCGTTTGCCATCTTGAAGCAAGCACCAGAGCGGCGGGCCATACACGAGCTTTTGCGGGCGAGCGACAGTGGAACGAAGTCAGCCACGGCTGCAACGTGGCCTGGCTGTAATAAATACGGCGCGCTTCGAATTTGGAACTCGGCAGTATAGCGGGGCTCTCGAAGGCCGATTAGTGGGCCGCTCCGAAGAAGGCCACGTCGCTGCTTTGCGAAGACTCTCCGGTGCGCGGACTGGACGAAATGGGGGAGCGAGGAGCAGCGACGGAGGAGGGAGCGGGGAACGGAGTGGTACGTGGACCAGAAGATGAGAAACAAAATTCTCGCGAGGCAAGCCCGTTTCTAGCGACGGGGAAAGTAGAGCGGTGCTTGCAGGTGTAACCAACAGTATATACATATACATCGAGCGGCTGGCTCTGGCAGGCTGGAGGGCCGATGCTAACGAAATCGATCCAGCAGCGCGTGCTGAGGCTGAGAGCTCCTCTCGAGGCAAGTCGGTCAGTCGAGCGCGTGCGCTTCGGATTGCAGTAAAAAGCCGGACACGCGCGTTGAATATGCAGCAAACTTATGTCCCGTCGACACGTGATTTTGGTCGAAGCAAATGACGCAAGTTAACTGGAATGAAGAAAAGAAACGAAGAAACCCGGATAAAAGGGTCGTGTACCCCACGCTGAATCCATGTAAAATGAAAACGACCGTGTCCAGCAAACGTTTGGGCTGAAAGAATGAAACTATGTGAAAGACGCGTGAAAAAGGAGGAAGTTTCGTTTCGTTCATAGAACTTAACATCCCAAAGCGACTCGGGCTATGAGAGACTCCGTAGTGTAGGACTCCGGAAATTCCGACCACCTGGAGTTATTTAACGTATACTGACATCGCACAGCACACGGGTGCCTTGGTAGTTGCCTCCATCGTAAAACGGCCGCCGAGGCCGGGATTCGATCGCGCCTCGTTGGGCAGAGTAGTCGAGCGCCCTATCATTGCACCAGCACTGCGGGGCGAACAGAAGAAAGCGTTACGAGACGTGTTCGTTAGTGATGCCGTAAGTGAGATTATGGGGAACATCGTCAATAGACCTCAACATTTCGCACAGCTGTCGTAAACACGAAATAAGAAAACAAATTCGTTCGGAAACAACTACTGCAGTTGAATGTGTCGCAAGCAGTGGGGTCTCAAAAATCTGGGACGTAATTACCACGCGCAGGGCAAACAAGGACGTGCTGAAAAACGTGCCTATAGGGCTGACGATAACATTCCACATTTGCGGCATTCTGGGCAAGCTCATTTTTGTGATGACTGAAGCGAAAAAGAGAAAGGACATTCTCTAATGATGCTGAAGCGTATGCAGTTTTGAACTTTCCGTCTAGGAATAGCTGTCGCCTCGCATAATCAAGGAAGTGAATATATCGATCCTTCCGTGATGTATCGTTTGCGTAATTTACCATTTTTTCAGGTCGCGTGCTTTTTTTTTTCCCATAATATGCAAAATGCACTTCGCCTGATGGAGCAAAACGAAATGGCCGGTTTCCTCATAGTGATTCGGCTGTCTCGTGAAAATGCGGCCAGAATTCATTCGTACGATTGCTGTTGGATGAAATGCCATGAGCTAAACCGCCAACCAATTCTTGTTAACGGAACAAGTTGATTGGAAAACATGACGAGATGGGTAGCGGAGGCGCTGCTTGTCAGCCAACAGCGAGGACTGCAGTCCCTCACAGGTCACACGTCTGTACATCATCTAAGAGCAGACGTGTGTCCCTTCTGCAAATGCTACGTTATTATCTTGGGTTTATCGAGTAGACAGGGAGTGTTGATAATGAGAAGTTGTTTTGGAGGAGAACCAGAGTAATCGGCAGCTACAAACCCTGGAATGAAACAAGGATGTCATAATGTACAAGAGGAAACAATACTATACGATACAATCCCGACTCCCAAAAAACTCACTTTACAGACTTCTTCAGAATAGAGGATGTCGTTTTATATGAGCTTCTTCAGAAGAGGAGAAGGTATTGTTCTATATGAGGTTAGTTTCAAGTATGAGGTGCTTTTAAGGAAGTGTGCCACTAATTTAAAAAAAAAATATATATATTTTTGAGATTCTACGCGGGGCAGAGAAGGTGAGGTGAAATTTGTGCCGTTGAATGACGGCACTGGGCGCGGTGGATACAGCGCGCGTTTTTGTCTCGAGAAAATTCGTTGAACCACAGCGCCGAGGGTAACGGCGTTTCGAAATTAAAAAAACTGATACGAATAATATCCAGCTACTAATCCCTAATTGATAGACAGCTAACTGTAAGAGCTGAAAGTTAATTATCATAAATTACTTGTCCAGCGTAAACTGTTTAACGCTATATTCTTCTTTACTGGTGTACGCCAAAACTGGTGGAATTGTGCTGCACAGGCTTTATTCAAATATCTCGAAAAGCCTATCCGTAAAAATTAGTGGCAGGTTTCCTTGAAACCATTAAGAACCCCAATCAACCAAGTGCGCTATCACCGCGTTCCATTAAGCAAATAGAACAGCACTCAAGTCTTCTCTTTGCTCCTTGGCCCACAGTTTACGGCAAAATCTGCAATGGAGCTGTGAAGTGCTTGTGAAAAGCAGCAATACGCTAGTAGTCAAAAGTAGAGTACATGGGGAACATCAATATATAAACAAATCTCGAGAAAGGTATGTATTCACTGGTTCAGTAGCTTTCCATTTAACCGACTGAGCCCACATACATCGACAAGCAGACAGATTCAGGCGACGCACTACCGCTGCTTTTGACGGGACGCTGCCATTAGACGACACTCTTCTTTCAGTAATTCTCCGCCATGTAATGCCAAGATACGCACCTATGTGTTGTTTGCCGACAGCCCTTGCTGTTGAAGCTAGGCGCTTCTTCAGGATGTTCTTCTTCCACATTCCGAAGACCATGCGCACAAGCACCAACAAGACGCGTCAGCAGTGCGTATGTGACGGGTCCACACCAAGCCCTTCTCGGCAACAGCCAAGATGCTAATCTATATCGTAGGCTCCTGACAGTCTCTCCGTTTTTGTGTTTTCATCATAAGCCATGTCATCTCAGGCACTCATCAGTGTTTTTGGTGTGGTGTAATTAAAGCTACCCCCCCCCCCCCCCTTTCCTCTTTGAATGAAAAATAAAAGAACAACGGTGCCTTTTAGCCAGGGGTAGATTCCTGGACTATTCACTGAAAGGGTAGTTTTGAGAGTGAGAGGGGGAAGGGTTCACAATACATTTCCCCAACATGCATCGCCGAAATACAAAATAGGGGGGTCAGTACGGTTTGAAAATTTCATGTTATCACAGAGCGCCTCCAATTTATATCGGCGCCAGCTTTAAACTCACAAGTCCGCCCGCGCGATAGCTTCCTTTCAAAAGGTGACATTGGCGCAGGAACGTCGCATCTTAGTCAGTTGACATCTGTGGCAAGTCTTCCGCAGGCGAGGCTGTCACGACTGAGCACTGCGTCGTCGCCGGGGGCAACGGCACACGAGGAAGGGAAGTGGTGGGGCCGCTTCCGCTACATGCGCCCCGGGCGGCCCCCGCAGGAGGAGGCTCATCTGTCACACAGCGGGTGCGCCAGTCGTGACGACGAGGAAGACGCCGACGACCGCAGACCAAAGTCGCAATCGGAACGGGCTTCATCAAATTGGCATGCGCTTCCCACGCACTAAGGCCCCGGCTAGCCGCCGCGGCCGGAACACGCTGTTCGTCATTCTTGCTGGAAAGAACCAGCTCTTTGATGGCAACGCCCGTATACGCAACACTGCACAATCGACCGGGCCCCGGGTTGGGTCAGTCTGGCCCTGTAACGAGCGGCGATGTGTGTTTTCGAAATCGCGATTTTAATTTGTGCCCGCGTTCGCCGGAGGAAAATTGGACAACGTCGGTTGAGGAGCGGTACAGTGGAGTGCAATCGGAGTTCGTGCCAGCGTATAACGAACGGCTTGAACGCACATTAACTGGTTGAGCAATGGTTTGAAAGCCACTTGGGACAGGCCCACGACCCGCTCCCTGCGACACCGCATATTGTGAGTTTATATCCCATAAAAAAAAAAAAGGAAAACAATGAAAGACCTGCTTACATGTGGTAGAGGACTGTGAAGTTAATGCGGTTATGTTAGGTTTGGCTCACTCCACTCTTTCAGTGACCTGCGCAGTAGCAGCGGAATTGCGCGGATGTGTTTACAGAGGCCCGCTCATACGCATTCTGGAGGCATTTTTAGTAATATAGTCCGATGCATACAATGCAATTTTCTTCCAAATTTTTGTACTAGGTAAATTTTCCTTCTCCTTGGCAGGGACTTTCGCACTCACATAATGACGAGAGAAAAAAATATTTTTTTTTGTCTGATTACCTGTACGCGATATTCACGCATCGATAGAAATTAATGGCTCGTTACTAATTTCCATCCTTAGTTTCCAAACAGGTCATGATTCAGGAGTCGTCGAGTCTCCGTGCATTGTTTTTTTTCTCGCCGCCGACGCTTGCCATGATGGCTATGCGTAATGGCATATTTTGTAAGGGTAAGCGCAAGAACTTAATAAGCGACCCTTCACCTCCCTGTCCACTCTCGTCGCGTGTCACGAATTCTACTACTTTTAAAAAAGAGCGAAGCCACAGGGAAATGATAGGTGTTTTGCTCCGAATTCGTGGAACAGTTCGGCACTCGAGATCAGCAGGAAACAACTTTGGCTAATAAGAGAGTTGCAGTACATTTCGTGACTCTGATAACAGTAAGCGGCGAAAAAAAAAAAAAAGAAAAATGCCGAAAGCGTAACACAAGGGCCGCCGCGGACTGGCCATAGTAGCTGTTGTCACATGATGTCACGCGACTCCATTATATTGTGTCTCTCTCATAAAATGAACCGAACGTGAACAACGCGTATCGTCGCGCCTGATTAAAATCACAGCACACGAACAAACCCACTAAACCCTTTGTCAGTACTCGGGGACATGCACCAGAACGAGACTGCCAGCTTGTGTCGGTACGCAGAATACTCCTGCTTCTCTTGAGGCCAACGGGTAGGCGCCATGGAAGGGTCTCCAAAACGCCCTAACCAACAACGGCTATAACACTGCGGCGCAACAATGCAAAGCGGTTTTAAATATTCAGTGTTAAAGCTAGAGTATCCTGCGTCTGCTGGCTCAGATCCTCACTGAATTTGAGTTGCCACCGTTGCCTGAGATCAGTTGCTTCAAGAACCTTCACACCGAAAGCGAAGCCAACTGCAGCCGAGTAGTAAATTTCCGACCACGAATTCCTCGTCTCAGACGTTCAAACACTTCTGCGAGAGCGTACCGTGCCCTTGCACTTAGTTTGCGAGCACCGCACCAAGAACTCGCGGCAAGTCTCAGGAAGAGCTCCGACGTGTGCAAACAGCGACCACGAAGCGGTGAACGGCCAACGTTAGCCGTCGACCGGCCGCTCTCCAGGCGCACACTGAAACCTATCTGGCCAAGAAGAAACTCTAAAAATACGGCCCCTTTGCGGCGGCGGAGAGGCGGCTTGTTTGCCTCCGCCACCGGTCTCGACTGGATGCCGCGCCTAACGGCTCTGCTTCTCGGATGTCATTGACCTGGGACCTGGTTCGAAAGTGACTGGCGCTGGCGCATTAACCCACATCGAATCAGGAAGCACGGCCTGGCAGCTGCGGCGACCACGTGCGCTAGGACCGTGTGTGTAAAAGCCAGGCAAACAGAAAAATGCCACACGCCGGTTCTTGGCTGCTGCGTCTTCGCTCCCTTCTCCGTAACGATGCGTGCGTTGGTTACCCCTGCAGGTTAGGAGGAGGAGCGTGCGCCGGCGTCAGGAAGGAGATCTGGCGTAATAGGCGTGATGCTTGGCCAGCCAGTCGGCGTCCTCGCGCTGCAACGCACCGATGCTTCACGTTCGACGCCAACAACGAGGCCTTCGCGAGCAGAGTTGATCGCTCATTACCTGTCCCTTGCGTGCGCATTATCGCTAGCACGTTCAGCCTAGTCGTATGATCGGTTTCTGGTCTGGCGCAGTTAGGTATGTTTTGCATCGTACTGTATTGCTGAGTAGATCGAGCGGGACATAGTACGTGCACTAATGTCCAGCGCGGCACAGTTCAGTACATATTCAATTTAACAGAAGAAATTGAAGAGGCAATTAAAATTAAGAAACAGATTAATATTCACATACACGACTGACCAAGTCATTGACATGAGCAGACAATACAATCCGATAAGTGGTGTCCTGCAGCTATTATAGCAGTTCCGTGAAAAAGTATGATGTTTAATGAATAATATGAAACTATAATGAATAATATGAATAATATGCTAGATAGAATAAATCTGATGCATGCTGCACAATGACTACATTCCTGACGGCTTTGCAACTAAGTTCACTGGGATCGAACACGCTGTGTGTGTGGCGGTTACGTCACTAACGCGAGTGCGTTTTACCCCGCTGTTACTGCACTCGAAGACCAGTTTTCGAATACGAGAACAAGCGTTTTTCCCCAATAAATTGCATCACAAAGCGCCTGCACACATACAGCGCTTGAGTAAAGCCGGATAAGGTATAGCTATTGCACGTTGTACTTTGGATGTCCACTGTAGCATGCGCGGGTAGAAATAGACACTGGGAATATCCGGAATATCGTTGGGAAATACTGTTGTCTTCCGACAATGTACAGCATGCGTAGTATCAGTGGCTTAGCCAGAATTTTCTTTTTCAGAGGGGGGGGGGGGGGGGGGGGTCGAGACCACACGCCCCCCCTCCCCCGCCCCTGCGCGGTATATGTAAGATAGTAAAGCACGCCATGGGATCGGGATCAGAGTGCAGTACAGTAAAGTACAGTATTGTATTGTATAATGCATTATAATATAGAAGTATAGTCAAGTGCAGTGTAGTATTCTATGGTGGCACAGTATGGTATGGTAGAATGGTAGCACGTAGCACAGCATAGGCAGATAGCCTAATAGTATATCATATCATAAAATATATCAAAGAAAAAAAAGCGTAGTCATTGATCAAAGTTAATAATGACAAGTTTCACCATCTCTTTACCACTCTGCGGTTCTATCCTGTCACCCGACCAGAAAGAATTCTGCCGAACTCTTCGCTAACATTGCATGCATTATGGTATAGTATAATAAAATTAACCATTGTACAATAACCCCGATCGTGGTATGATGGACATAAAAGGCACATTACCCTTTGGCTGGCAATCACGTGCACGCACTGAAAAACACATAGAGATCGCTTTTAAAAGCTTCAGGTCTGCGAGGTACAATTCTAATCTCCAGAAAGTGCTTCGACCAAAATATTCTCACTTTTGTTCCGCTTTCCCATCAGAGAAAAATCGGTTGTCTGGAATGGTTACCGTTGCCTGTAGCCGTGAAAAACGGAAACAGACACGTTTTGTGTGTGTGTCTGTAATTTCCGAGACGGCGGAGGAACAAATGAAAAGTTATAACAAATAGAAACAGAGGCGAAAGCTAAAACGGCGGGCATTAGTTTTTTCCTCTGTCCCTTCGTGAACGACTACAGCCTAATGCTTAAACCATGGCATCGAATGGCACAAATTTGATTTCCGCCGCTTTCCAATGTTCAGCTGGGTTTCAACATGTTCCTTTATTTTACGTATATTTTTCATTTTCGCTTTTAGCGCCATCCGTTAATCTGGAAAATGCCATTGTAAGAAGACATCAAACTATACAACCACCACCCTGGTAGAGCCGCCTCTGGTTATTTCGAATTGTGGTAAAAGCATACTCCAATGCAGCGTGAAAGTTGTACCTAAAGTGATTACAGTTCAATCTCGTTTCGGCTGGATCGAACATCTAATTTTGCTAGGTTTTAGCTCGAGAAAGCATTCGTACTCGTACGAGCGTTTGTCCTTTGTGACTGCACTGCTGAGGTGCCGCTCAGTGAGCCCATCGTAAAGGGAACGCCAGCCGAGCCCAGGAATTTCTCGAGTCGAGCAAAAAATGCGTTCGCTATTTATTGCTCGAGCCCAGTTCAATCCATTTAATCAGGCTTTCGACATCAGCAGCACGATAACCGAAATGCGGCACTTAATTCGTTCAGCCAACAAGACATTGCAAAAGCGAGACATATGCGATCAGTGCTTTCTTTTTGTGCCAACCCGAAGCGGAAACAACGAAAGCTCGAACACGAGTGATGCAATCGTAGAAATCGTATTTTTTCTCCTAGACTTCGAAATTTTTAACTCCTTCAAGTTCCACGAGCCAGAGTATATGCGTGAAGCTACTCGTGTAAGAAGTAGGGTTTATTATATCCTATATCTAAATAAAACATGCCGACTTACCGTCGCACAACTAGCCACGGTGAGGTTGAATGTGAACCGGCAGGATATATGCCATAGCGATGTATTCAAAATGAGAGTAGATAAAGCCTAGTAATTCGCAAATACCAATTTATAGTACGAGACACAAACCAATTTAAGCGACAGTCAAATTAACTCAGTTGACACCTGCTTACTCTAGACTTAGAACAAAGAGGAAAATGTGCATGGTGCCATTTTTTATTTGTCCAATTAAAAATGAGATAAAAGAGAGCGAGCTATACGACCAGTGGATAGCATGAAAGTCGTCGTGCGATACTGTCATTAACCTCGTTTAGACCGGAAGAAGAATGAGGAGTAAATGAAGGAAATTGTTTTGAACATCCGCTTTATCAGGTCTGCTCTCAAAAGCACTTGCGATTTAACGAATTTTTCTGTGTATGCATTAAACTGTCGTCGACGTCTCATTGTGAGACAGCGTATGTTTATAAATGAACACTGTCTTCACTTCTCTACCTCGCTTGACGTAAAATTTACCAGGAGGTATCAACATACAATGGCGACGTTTGAGAACAAGTTTCAGTTCTCTTCGTTTTACTCCGTTTTCCTTAAAGACCCCTTTGGTGGTGATGGTGGTGTCACATAATGGATTGGTTAAAGCACAGACATCTGCAGCCCACAAATATGTTGATGAACACGCTATGGTCGTGATATGGTGGAGAAGGCCGTTCCAGTGAGATGCTGCTCAAAAAAAAAAAAAAAAAAAAAATATATATATATATATATATATATATATATATATATATATATATATATATATATATATATATATATATATATATATATATATATATATATATATATATATATATATATATATATATATATATATATATATATATATATATATATATATATATATATATAACGAGCTGGATAATGCAGCAAGTATAGTAAGGGCACGTGGACGAAAAATTCGAAGAGGGTGACTGATACAATGGGATCTGCGTTGTAGGAGAACGCAGTTGCATTGTTGGTTGGTTGGTTGGTGCATAGGAAGGGAAAGACGCAGTATCTGTCACACTTGCTCTGTGGACACCTGAACCGCGCCGTAAGGGAAGGGATGAAGGTGGGAGTGAAAGTAGATAGAGAGAAAGGGGGGGGGGGGGGGGGCTTAGTGGAGGGCTACGGATTAATTTCGACCACCTGGGGATCTTTAACGTGCGCTGACATCGCACAGCACACGGACGCCACTTCGTTTCGCCGGGTTGTTGGTTGGTTCACAGGAAGGGAAAAGCGCAGTATCTGTCACACTTGCTCTGTGGACACCTGAACCGCGCCGTAAGGGAAGGGAGTGAAAGTGGAAAGAGAGAAAGGGGAGCCGTAGTGGAGGGCTACGGTGTAATTTCGACCACCTGGGGATCTTTAACGTGCGCTGACATCGCACAGCAACCGGACGCCACTTCGTTTCACCTCCATCGAGGCGCAGCCGCCGAGGTCGGGTTCGAACCCGGGAACTCCAGACAGTAGTCGGGCGTCTTACCACTGCACCACCCCGGTGGGGTTAGTATTAGTGGCGAATAAAAAGAAATTGTGAAACAAGAAAAGACTGGCAATGCGAATAGAATTATTAGGAAAACCGGACTGCGATTTTAGAGATGATTGCTCGCGTCGTATGAGTATGGGAGAATGAACCTGGTGACCCTGTTTTGAACAGCTTCGATGACAATGTTTAAATATGCTTGATGGTGACATTGATGGCCTATCCCAGTTTAGTTCTGAAGCTCGAAATGCATGCTTGCATAGTTTGACGTGTTGCTTCCCGCCGGTGACGTTTTAAGAAACCTAATGTTTTATTCGCCGAAGACATGGGTTAGTCATGTGCAAAGGCCAAGATAAATAATGAGAAGTGGTGATACCTAAGTATCTGTACGACTGGACGAGGTCAAGTGGGGAGTTCGGTGTGCTTGAAAACAATAGGATTGCTACGGCGGTCCCTGTGAAATTATTCATATGCTTCAACGTGGTGCGGGTACAACACTCTGAAAAGCATCATAAGATCACTCAAGGATTTCCAAGGAGCACAGAACGTCCGATGGATTACCAGCAAGTCATATAATTTTCTTTGAGAACTATAAATGCGAACCCAAATTAACAGCGCCGTGTGCTCACTGAAATTACCCGTTGCTCAGACTGTTTAAACATATATGTGCCACTGAAAAAGAAAAAAAAAACGCTTCGTGAATTTTATGCAGAAAAATAGCACTAATGAAGTCAGTGTAATGAAGCTAGTTACACGTGACATACGCGACTAAGACCAATTATTTGTTGTGTCCGCGCCCAGACACGAAATATTCCAATTACAGGCCATGCGGCGCGCTGGTCCTGCTTACGACCATCTTTTATCACTCGACCCAGTCCGGATGTGTGCAACGCGGAATTATTCGCAATCGAAAGCGCTTGCACGAACGCTTCTCGCCGGTTGATATGCCCGAACATATATGCAACTGAGAATAGCAAGCAACTAAGTAGCTGCGCCCAACTACACGGGAGCGGATTTGGATTGCAGAACACACACAGATGCTCGTCAGCTAGTCCAAAGCGGGCTATATAATTCGCAGAAAAACGCGAGCAGACGAAAATCGCCGCGAACAGCAGTCATTAGATGCACGCGCGAGAGCAGAAGGATATGTCCAATGCGTGAGCCCCCATCGTCGGGGTGACAACGTGGGCGCGCGGGCGCAGAGCCGCACATTTTCCGCGTGCGTTATGCAGCCGCTTGATTCGATTTTACGACGTGTTGAAACGGTTCTGGATCCGGAGTCCTTGTGCAGCGGACAGAACAGCAGAAGAAGGATAACAAGAACTGGCGGCGAGACGGCGTTGCTGCTTTGAACACTTTGCGTCCTTTTCAAGCAGCGGGTCGAATCATCGAATCGTGGCGCGGACCGTCGCCGCATACGAGATAAGGCGAAACTCTTCCCGAGAGAGAGCGCAGCGGAGCGAGTGCCGATGCGGGCTCGAGATTATGCGCTCGCACTTGCGCCTGCACGGTCCAATGGGCGCAAGTTCCTCGGGAAAATTTTGAAGTCGCCGCCGCTGCGGCCCCAGAGCACGGCTTTAATGAAATTCGTCTTCCGCCGAAAATTCAATAACTTACTAACAGAAGCTGGAGAAGCTGCGTCGGCTAACGCTGATGTTGCGCGCAGTGTACACGAGATCAGGTCGCAAAGCCTGCAATAGTGGTAGTAAAATAATAGCAGTGGTAAGCGTACTTCTTTTTTTTTCTTTTTATTAGGGGAATTTTATGGCATTCGCCTCTCTCTCTCTGGACATATATATTATGCTGAAACGAATTTTTCGATTTTAGTGACAGCACATATATAGCGAAATATATTTTTGTTCGACACAGAGTTGGCCACTTCCCAGCAAAGAACGAATATTCAGATAGAAATGCTATACTCGGAAATAAAACTATACAGGGTCGGAACGCAAGCTCACTCCGCCTAATATAACCTCCAGAAATTTCGCAGATCTTGTTCTGGAACATCATATCATTACGGAATATTGAACGTTATTATTAAGCAAGAATATACTACGATGCTAACGTACCAGTATATCATGTAACACCCTGTGCGAATACCAATGGCTGCGCAGCCTGTCCACAGGCATGTCCATGTCGCGTCTCTGCGCTTGCCTGCGCGGTTTCAGAATGCGCTTGTTTTGAAAAAGTCCTTCGTGAGGACTATTAATTAGTCGCCTATTTACGGTCGCATGGACCTCCAGGGGTGTAAAGGAATGCATTTGTGTATAGTTAACTCAAAGATTACAACTTCAATGCCAATGTAAAGCTGCAACCAACACCACTGAGGCCAGACTCAACTACCTGGCGCAGTAACACTCTACAGAAAGCTACGCCTCTTTAGCCTTCACTGCATAGCATAAAAAGCTGCTCTCACCTAAAGAGAAAACTAAAACATTCGTTTTAACATACCTTTCCTTTTTTATGGCAAACAACACGTCTCAACAGAACGCACATACTATTTTTCAACTGTGAGCTCACAGACTCGTGCATTCCCATGAGCACTGTTATTCTTTTTTTTTTTCTCGTAACACTGGGGTTCAAAGCTTAACCATGTCCCTTCTCTCGTATTTACCCAAACGAAGTGGGCACTCAGTTTACCTAACTAAAGTAGTTTATCCTTTTTAACCTCGTTGTTCGCGTACTTTCTTATTTAAAGTTCGGTCAGCATGGAGATCTCCTAATGAAAAAGAGAGAAAGTATCACGAACATTGTCACTATTTACGTCTGTATACATAGTTTTCAAACGGCGGGCAAGATAGCAAAGACGCGATAACGTCAGACTATGTCGATATATAACAAACCCACTTGCCAGTGCAGCGCCTAAGTGCTCTGCATTACCCTTGATGAACGCTCCGTCGCGTGGCACTCGTACTGTGCGCACATATTCGCGAAAACAAACAAACAAACAAAGCGGGCCACGTGTGGAACATCGATCCTAGCACGCTATGTGCGGCTATGCGCTGGTAGGGTACAGTGCGAGGCAAATGTCTTTGACAGCTAGCCGAAAGTACGGAATGATGGCCCGTCAGTTCGTACTCTTTAATCGGTACATCTTCCAGTCCGCGAGATTGCAGTTATGTAAATGCGCACAATCGCATATGCTTGCGCTTGTACACGTGCATCGTTGCAGGTTCATTTTGAAAAGCGATTCCGTGCATAATTACTAAATATGTCGGGACTGGAGATAAATGAGCTTACACGCTTAGGTATACATGTCGCCGACTGATATGGAACCCATGCATATCTGACGTTTTATACGAAGCCTGTTCCGAGTATTTGCACGGGAAAGACGCTTGGAGGTCAAAGCTGCGCCAATGTTGAATAACAAAGTGGTGGACTAGTTGAAAAGTCATGCTTGGGCAAGGAGACAGTGCCTCCGACTGCTCACCGTTCTTTTTTCAGCCGGCACAAGCTTTAACTTCATCCTGGTTGTCGGCTCTCTGGGGAAAAAAAAAAATGCGAAGAAAAATAAAGGGTCATTGACCCCGTATCACGAAGATCAAACACGTTATAGACAAGCGCAGCCCGTGATGTCAGTGCAGATGCGGCGGCGCTGGCGACAGCAGTGACTTTCGGGGTGCAGGCAAAAGCCCAAGACGTCTGCATTGGATGCACGGCGCTCGATTATTTTCGAGCATAACAATTAGGCGGCTCTGACTGATCGAGACGGGGTGACGTCATGGAGGTCTCGACCAATTACAGAGCACCACCAAAGTATGCGCGAATGCATGCATTATATGGTCATATGCCAAGCAATGACCAATTACAAATTAATGACTATTTATCATCAAGTAATTAATAATCAGTGCCGATTGCGTAATTAATAATTAATAATTAGTGGCAGTTGTGCAAATAATTATTAATTTCTAATTAATGCCGCACACCCGACAAAATCAACCACACAACAAACGTAGAACTGCGAAAATACAAGGAGCGCGATCTCGTCGCTAATGAGCTGATGTTATCTCCCCGAAATGCTTGCACTTAGGACAGGCGCAAATTTGGCGCAGCACTCAGGCTTTCGCCTTTCATCACTTTAGCCGCCAAGGTGTCCTCGAATTTTTTCCTTCAGGCCGTGGTGCGACTGGCTGCGCCACGAGACACACACACACACACACACACACAAAGAAAATGGCACCTGTTTTCACATGATTGTTGCGGTTAGATAAAGATGAGAGAAAAAAGGGTAGCGGCGTTAAGCGCGACCAGCAGAACCTTTGGCGAGGGACTGCCTTCGCGGCTAACGTGCGTTGCATGCACTTCTGCATTGAAACTTGGTCAATTCGTTTGCAACTTTAATTTTCGTGATTGCTTTCGGGCCGCACGAAGAGCGCAACAACAAACGCCTGCAGCTCGTACATGCAAGTGCATATGAAGTTTTTTTGCGATATTCCGTATGCCTATGGTCTTAATCGAAGACAGGAAAGCCGAGCTGTGATACCCCATTCACCAGCAGTACTGCCCGTGTATATGCTCGTACAGAAAAGGACACAAACACTGCTGGAAGCTATGTGCAGTTACCTTGAGCGGTCACTTCCAGCGCGATATTGCCGAAACGGCCCGGTCTTGTGAAGTAGCTTTTCTCTGTTTTCACTTTCGCGAGTTGCAACGAGTGACTCTTCATCACCGGTCCTGGAAAGCACGTAAACTTCGTTAGGATTCCGGCAAAGTCTTGCAGGGTTATTTCTCCGATTATTGAATTTTTTTTGAAGGTCATTAAGAACCTGACGAACGAATTAAATATCCACGAAAAACCTATAGCTCTGATCGAGCAAGATATTTAACTATTTAAGTATGTTATATATATATATATATATATATATATATATATATATATATATATATATATAGACTTAAAGTAGTTGACACACGGTAGAAAAAACAACACTTTATTCCGACGTTTCGGCCGGGGTCCGGCCTTTGTCAAGGAATGTACATTCCTTGACAAAGGCCGGACCCCGGCCGAAACGTCGGAATAAAGTGTTGTTTTTTCTACCGTGTGTCAACTACTTTAAGTCTATGCCCTACCGGACCCATTTGAGCTTCAACCCCCTCCCTATATATATATATATATATATATATATATTCACATTTTCGGTGAACCACATTTTGGGTGTCACATTTTCAGTGTTGGAAGGTTGCCTTAGGGTCGGCAGATCCTCGCACGTGGAGCTAGGGGCAGTGTTGGGGAGCCGATTGAAGCGATGTGCAATGCGTTTGTTTGGCCTGCTGGAAATGTCGACAAACCTGCAGAACGGAGTCAACCATAGAACAGTCCCGACAGAGTAGAAGATTGAAGGCATCGTCGGCTATGCCTTTGAGGATGTGCTCCACCTTATCAGGTTCTGTCATGTCTTTATCAACTTTTCGGCAGAGGGCCAGAACGTCTTGTATATACGTAATATAAGGCTCGGTAGATGTCTGGGCACATGTGGCGAGGTCCCTCTTGGCGGGGAGTTGACGGCTAACCGGTTCTCCGAACAGGTCACGGAGTTTTTGTTTGCAAACATCCCAGGAGGGTATATCTGCTTCATATGTTTCGAACCACACGCGTGCCGTGCCAGTAAGGTAGAAGATGACATTGGCCAGCATCAGCGTGGCGTCCCACCTGTTGTGCTGGCTAACACGCTCATAAAGCGAAAGCCAGTCCTCGACATCGACCTCATCTGTACCGCAGAATGGGCCAGGGTCACGGGGGTGGGCTACGACGACAGTTGGAGTTGCGGAGGTAGATGGAGCCGCGTCGGTTGTCATCGTGACGGTTCCGAGGTGACGGCCACTGCGGAGATCCAGCGTCAGATTGTGTCGAACCCGCACCTCCACCAAGATGTTACGGGGATGTACTTAATGTAACGGCACAGCGATGGGCTGATCTCGACGCTAAGACTTCAGTAGCCGTGCAGTATTCACTTTGTCAGCGTCATCCTTTTTTTCAACGCTTCGTCGTGCCCGCGTTCCTCGGTCGTCGTCTTTGTGAGTGAGCACATCACTTTGGTCCCGCGCTTCACACACACACACACACACACACACACACACACACACACACACACACACACACACACACACACACACACACACACACACACACACACACACACACACACACACACACACACACACACACACACACACACACACACACACACACACACACACACACACACACACACACACACACACACACACACACACACACACACACACACACACACACACACACACACACACACACACACACACACACACACACACACACACACACACACACACACACACACACACACACACACACACACACACACACACACACACACACACACACACACACACACACACACACACACACACACACACACACACACACACACACACACACACACACACACACACACACACACACACACACACACACACACACACACACACACACACACACACACACACACACACACACACACACACACACACACACACACACACACACACACACACACACACACACACACACACACACACACACACACACACACACACACACACACACACACACACACACACACACACACACACACACACACACACACACACACACACACACACACACACACACACACACACACACACACACACACACGCACGCACGCACGCACGCACGCACACGCACACACATACATACATACATACATACATACATATATATATATATATATATATATATATATATATATATATATATATATATATATATATATATATATATATATATATATATATATATATATATATATATATATATATATATATATATAAAATTTCGCTGCAAGCGAGTGTGGAGGCGTTGCATTTGCGCTCATGCGCACCTCTCGTGTAGAGCAAAGAGAACAAAATGAGAGCATTCTTAAAAGCCTTCGTATATATTAACCTGTGACTAACCTTGGCGCATCTGTACAATGAAACAGACATGAAACGTCTCTTTTAACGAGCAGGATAGAAACATTTCGCAGTGCACTATAGGCGAACGTTACAAAGAACTAAAAGAATGAGCGAGTGACCCATGGCTGTGACATTAATCCGGAGCCTTTAACTTGTTCCGCAAGAACCATTTGGCCACGACGGTCCACGAGCCACTTCTTTTCAAGTTCCGGACAGTGCGGCTGTCACCCTGCCATGTGCGGCAAGTTCAGAGGGTTTATATATGACGCCCTGACCTCAACACTCCATGGCTATCAAGCCGAAAAATACCCCTAAATCACCGCGACAAAAGGCAAGCAAAACAAAATTCAGGTCATCTGCTCGCCGAGAGTGAAATCATACCATCTTCCTTTAAGTAGGTAACTGCATTGTCCTCACTTTAGATTTCGCTCCACGTTTCAGCTCCATAGGTGAGTACCGCTATGGTACAGCTATTACACGCTTTCCTCTTTAGGAACCGACTCATCGCCTCAGACGGCATCTGCCAAAGTGGCGGCTGTTAGGTTTGGGGTCGCGGGCGCCTGTGGTTGCGTACCGCTGCCAGCAGTTATTACGTGCGGCGAGCGGCCCCTCGGTAGCGTTGGCCTGGCGGCTCCGTGGACGGAGGACGGCATCAACGGTTCCAGCAAAGACGAGGCATCTTCTAACGAAACAACCTGTACTGCAACATCATGAAGAAACGGGCAGTGAAGCTGACCCGAAGAGATTACAGACACTCTCACACAGCTGGTGCCTAGCGTCGTGCCAACGGCGCGTCAAAGTAGTCTCTATCTCAGCGGAGTCTGCCGCTGCTTTATATAGGCATGCCAGTTCACAGGGAAAGGGAGAGAGCTCTTTAAGTTCAGACAAGGCGATGACTCAATAGCAGGTGGCGCGACCACATCTCCTCCACCTCCTACAGACAGGAGAGGGCGACGCACTCTCCCTCGAGCTCCAGGCTTGGCCAGCTTTTGCACACACACGCACGCACACACATTTGGCGCGTGGCAGGATCACGTTGAGACTTGTCGGCGGGAGGAAGCGTTGCGCGGCCGATGAACGGCGTTGAAATGGCCGATCCGCTCGCGGTTCTGCCTGTTGCTATGCGGTGGCCGCGTCAGCTGTCCCACTTGTCGGTGGCCAAACGTAACACGGCGTTCTCGCCTTGCGACCTCCTTCTGTATATTTACATTATGTACGCCAGGAGTTATTGCTTCCGAAATAAAGTGAAAACAACAACAACAACGCAATCTACATTTATTATTTCTTCCAAATATTTTACTCTCTTTCTACGGTCAGCTACATAGACATATTATCTTGCCACTTGCAGTCCCTCGCTACGCATTGCAAGCTATATATATACTGTTGCCTTCCGAAGCTGCTGACTATTGACTATTATAATTTCGTTTTCCGCATATTAATTTTTTGGCCCACCATAGTGATTTGCCTGTCTATGTTATTGATCATGTTTTGAAACTCATCTCCCAAGTTGCACAGCAAGGGAATGCCATCAACGAAGCGCAGATTACTAAGAATTTTTTGTAACTCTTATCCCTAACTTTTCCCAATTAAGCTTTCTGAAGGAAGCAGTGAACAGCACTGGAGAGAGAGAGAGTGTCATTCTGCCTGACATTCGATATTACAGGTATTTTATTTCTTCATGGAGGACTACGTTTGCTGTACAGCCACTGAAATCATGCCCTTGTGTGGCCTTACACCGCACAGAACACCGCCTCGCTTAAAAGCGGCCGCTGCGACCGGGATTCGATCCCGCATCCTTTGGCACAGTAGTCGAGCACCCTAACCACTGCACCACCACGGCGAGGCCCGTAGGAACGTGCCTGCGTTGTCTAGGAGTACCGTGTCAGACCTTGCAACCAAGGGTCCCGGTCGGTTCGATCCCCATCCCACTCTTCCATCTCACCTTGGCAGTTGGCAGATCCTGTTATCTCGGCCATGTCATGTGATCTTATGACATCACACAATGCACCGACCAAACAGTGCCCAGCCGCGTCAGCTGCCAACAGCTACCAACTCCCAGAAGCATGTCCGTGCTTTTAAGAGCGTTGGCTCTCATCTTGCTCGATTTCCTGGGGTCTGCTACCACCTCCCTTCGGCGTGAAATTTTTAGTCCGAGGAATTAAAGATGGCGGCCCCCCATAGTAAATCGATATAGCAGTACAATTGGTGATTGACTGTTGACGTCATTAGTACATTCAATTGATGTTTGATTGGTGACGTCGCTGATATATCCAAAATGGCCGCCAATTGATGACGTCACCGATAAATTCAAGATTTTGGCCCCGATAGTAAATCAGTACCACCTCAATTGGTGATTGATTGGTGACGTTACTAATAAATCCAAGATGTTGATCAATAACGGTAAGCAATGATTACGTCATTAATTATTCCAAGATAGCCTCCGACGTAAACCGCCATGTGACCATTACGTCAAAATACAAGATGGCGGCCAAATTTGAGTGTCAATGATGACTTCATAATCAAATATGACTGATAGAAAAGAATTGACGTGATAATGACGTTATAGTAAAAAATAGCGCCATAGTTTCGGAATCTCAAATCGAAGATGGCGGCCAAATTCGGGTGCCAAAGATGAGGAACCGGACCAATATGGAGGATAGAGGTGGAACCACGTGATTACGATGCCAGGCGACGAAATGGCACCATAGTTTTGGTTTCCCAAGACCAAGATGGCGGCTCTCGGTGTGACGTCATAGCCAAGATGGCGACAATTAAAATTAGTTGCGCCCGTATATCGACCTATTTTGCAACGCCTTGCTCTTCCTTGCGAGGCGCCGGGACTCTATAGCTTCTTTCGTTCGTAATGGCTACACGCCTGTCTTCTAGCCTGACTCTGGGAGGAAGAGTGGTGCGAAATGGCTAGTGCGCTTGTTCCTTCTTTATTAAGTCTGAGGAAGTGCCTGTCTCTGAAGAAAAGCGACGTGAATTTTAGCGACAGGTACCAAAACGTGTTAGATATTTCGACAACCTTAGCCGCTCAGTACGCATTTGCACCAAATAGATGCATAAAAGCACCAACGAAATCTTTATGAAGTTGGCAATGGTAAAGTATAAAAGTTCAGCAGAAAATTAGTGAATTTTATCACGCAACATATTACTTTAAGGTTTCGGTATTATAACATGAATGTCTGAGAGAACCTCGTAATTGTTTTAAATATGCATGCTGATCGGTTTGTCCAAGTGAGCGGCTACCCGTTTATTTCCATTCAGCGAAATTTTACACACTCTAAAAACTTATTCGATCGAGGCCTCTTGTAGTTCGCTCAAGTGGTGTTTCACTGTAATATAAGGACACGCGGACCGCGGCCGTCGACATAAAAAACTCACAGAGCATTAAAACGTCTTTGGATTAGCCATCATCAGCATCTTTGCACCTACTCACATCTTTGCACCTACTAAGAGCGATCAAAGAAAATTTTTAATTAAGCTCATGTGTCATCATCATCATCATCATCAACCAGATTATACCAATTGCAAGGCGAAGGCCTCCCTCATATTACTCTACAAACCCGGTCCTGTGCTAGCTGCATCCACTTGACTCCTGCGAACTTCTTAACCTCATCCACCCACCTAATTTTCTGCCTCCCCCTGCTACGCTTCAGGAAGTAAGCTCGTTCGTACTATGATTCATTCAGTCGTTCATTGCGATCACTTATTCATTGATTCATTTTTGACTGAATGATTGGCTGTGCGGCATGTTATGATTCGCATAACAGTCTGAGATACATTGCACATTTATTTAAATTTACTTCTCCCGCAACATGCCTCCTGTCATTTCGTTCAATTTCATTATTTCCCTCTCACTGCGCTCGATCCGTACTAGCGAACTTGTAGGCAGGCAAGACGGGAGCAGTGAAGTCATAGACATATTACGCGACCTGAGGCGCGCACACCTGCCAGCACCCGGGCCTTCGCAGCTGACTGCGCCCGTGAAATGCGTCACTGCACTCACGCGCGCTCGAACGGTAGCAGGCACGACGGGCGGGCAAACAAACAAGCGCGGAAAGACACCGCGTGATGACGCACAGGCAAACGTCGCTAACAGAGAAACACAAGCGTCTTCAACGGGCCTGCGTATGACTCTTGTGCCTGTCGTAGCAGTGGAGACATGTAGTATGCGTTCAACCCAAACGTGTCGGCGCAACACACTGTTCTTCATCTAGTTTGATTTGCTTGATCGTAGAAAAGATGAGTATAGACAGTTACACAACGACAGTGGACAAACTTGTGCAAAATGTCGGAGCGAATGCAAGACTCGGGCTTCTCAAGCAGCATGCATCAACGACTGCCCGTGCTGCGTCCTCTCTCTCTCTCTTCCTTGCTCGCGTGTGTGTGTGTGCCTGTGCTCCTTCGTCCTGGCACCCTTGGACACCTGACAAGCAGGGATGCTGAGAATAGCGTCACCGGCAGCAGCCTTGGCCGCGGATCGTCTCGCGGCTGCGGTCCTGGCATTGCCTTCCCCACGCCCCCTTCCACTGCCGGCCCCGGGGTCGACGTGGAGGCCGCCCGCTAAGAGGTGAGTGCGTTTGCGCTTGTCTGCCGAACAGTTCGCTTTTTACATGCTTGTTTCCTTTTTGGCCATTAATCGCCCATCGCAGAGGTGATTGGTCCTCGCTCCGGCATACAGTGCCAGTCCGGTTCGGTATGACCTGCAGCGAGCTTGTAAGCTTGCGTTATGCACGGTTGTTGAATGAACAATTTAATCCCACCCTGAACACTGCAACGCACTGGTGGAAATTAATTTAGCCTCGAGCTCGGTAGTGTGCGGGATTGCGCTTTTGGTGGTATGAGATGCCAGGAAAACGAGCGAGAGATGAAGGCAAATCCGCTACTGTCCTCCACTGAATTTGTTTAAGTTCGGCAAACAGCACTTTTAGCTGCGTCCCGTACAGCAAGTTGTCAAGTCAATTGACTGTCGGTGCTCTGCAGTAAAAAGAAAGAACTTCACTCAGTTGAGATCGGTAGAAGTTAGTTGTGGTGTTCAAAATTTATTTCATAGGATTTGCATTTCATAAGTTAGGGCACGCAGCCAGCTGCCTAATGTTGAACTCATGAAAAAAAAAAAAAAAACTCCGAGACTACTAAGACAGAACCAACGTTAGACAGAACTACGCCATATAGCAAAAGCGAGATTCGATAGCTTCCGTACTTCTAAGTATGGTTCTGGGCCTCTTCGTTGAGTCGTAGTTGCTTCATTACAAAACGCAAGGCCCGAAATAACGGATGTAAGAAATCGCGCGTAAGTTTGCATTTAATAGACGCATTTTTTCCCCTCCTTCATTTCTTTTAACTTCCTCACAATTCTTTACAAATTTTTCCTCCCAAATTCCCCTTCCTACACGATGTAGCATGCCAGCGAAATCTAAACGCCGGTTAAATTCTCTGTTTTCCATTAAAGGGTCTCTCTCTCTTTCCCACACTTTAAAGCTCCCGCAGGAAAATCCGAGTATTCTCGGCATCTTTACCGATTTTTCGAAGAATGAGTTGAAGCTGTTGAATAAGTGAGCAGATCATATTATATGCAGTGCAGTCTGCGTGTAACGAAGAGTGTTCGTGGCAGGGACAGAACAAAATGCTACACACGGTTAAGACGAATAGGCCTCATAATATGAACGCGGACATAGACTTGCATCAGACAAAAAGAGCAAAACAAGCCCGGGAAACATATATACTTATGATCGTCACTGAAGAAAATTCCTTTCGAGACCTATGTTATATAACAGCCAAAACAGTAACATCATCCTTGTTCTCAGCTTCTAGTTTATTTCAAACGGTAATCGAATGACCTCCACCCCACTGCACAGAGAAACATATAATATATAAATTTAGGTTTTCAATTGCCTCTGGAAATTTAGTGTTGTACAGCCAACTCCGCGAGCCCTTCATTTGTCATCCTGAGGAAGAGCTGGAAGGTTGAAAGTGCTTTTGTTTATTGTGAGAAAAATGGAGAAACTAGTAAAGTGTTCGTTATTATTGAACTTGTGTGCAGTGTGTCTACACTGACCCTAACTTCACACAAGTTTTGCTGTCTAAGTGGATGTTTCAATGTAAGCAAAACAGTTGGACTCAGCCAGCGGTCCAATGAACGCTACAATTTCTGATCACATACTTATAAAACGTCACACAATTAAACTGTTAAAAAATCTCCGGCGGTCTTAACACTAATTTATCGTAATACATCAGGCAATTACAGAACTAAGAACATTCCTGGTCACGTCGCTACGTTATAGCGCCGGCAGTTCTGCTTTGGCTTCATGCTCACTACTACATGAGCAGTGCTTTGTTACATTTGTGAATCCTTGACGCATGTTACGCACAGAACACAGTAGAAAGCCAGCTTATTTGAAATGTAAGTGAAAACAACGCGCATAAGCAGAGCCACCGAGTTTCAAAAAGCTTGCGATGTATTCAAAGCGTGCAAAAAGGTATCGCTATTGTTGATAGCAACTTCTGCCGGCAACGTGTTCCATTTGCGGGCGGTACATACAAAAAATGAATAACGAAATGGGTTACTCTAAAAAGGAAGCTCTGATTTTTTTTTTCGTGGTCCCTTTTTCGAGATACACAGGAAGGAGATTGCGCCTATTATTTTGCGGTATATATCTATGTGTGAGTAATGTATACTAAAAAAGCTTAAGGCAAAAGTTTTCCGGGCGGTCTTTCGAATCATTCCCGCGAAGTTTACGCTTGCTGCTGGTCATGCACAATTTTTATCATAATTCCCAATAACAAAACGAACTGCTTTATTTTGTATTTCTCTCAAGTTCGTCTATACGTTTTGCATCCCAGCGTACGCAACCGTATTCAAGGGCTGAGCGGACATGTGTGAAATACAACTGCTTCTTGAGGTTACTATAAGCAAGCGGCTGAAATTGCGGCGAAAAAGACCTAGAATGGATGCGAACTAATTTTCATCGTGATTAACTTGTGCACTCCATCGCAAATATGAGGTAAGAAATATACCTAAATATTTCATTTCCGGAGCGGTGGTCAGTGAGTCTTTGTTTGCGGTGTATTCATGCGGCTGATGATATATTTTTCTAGTAAACCTCACATGTACAGACTATTTTGTACTGAGGGACATATTTTCCACTTTGCACACAATGCTGCTATAATATCCATGTCACTCTGCGCAGCATCAAGATCTTTCACGTTTCTTATAACTCTATACAGAATACAATCATCTGCAAACATGCGAAATTATGAACATACACCTGAGGTGATATCAGTACTATATATTAAAAATAGAAGTGGCCCCAATACCGAACCTATCGGTAGACCAGAAGTTACTGGGGCATACTCAGGACAAATACCCTTCACCACCACACATTACCTTATTAGTTGCAAGTATTCGTCTATCCATTTAATTACCAATTAATCCAGATTATAACCGCGCAATGTAAGGTGCGAAAAACGGCATCAAATGCCATGTTAAAATCCAAAAATATGCAATCAATCGTGAACTGTTTGTCAACTATCGAAGCTATATCATGGACAAACTTAATTACGTTTCGCAAGAAAGGCCATTGTAGAAACCGTGCTAACAGGGGTTTAAGAAGGCTATGTTTGTTTAAATGCGCCATTATGCAACTGTAAAGAACGTGTTCCATAATTTTAAATGTAATGCTGGTTAGTGAAACGGTCCTGTAGTTACCGACACAATTTTTCGGAGCACCTTTGTGAATTGGCATGACACGATCTAACTTCCAATCCTCCGGCAGCGCTGTCTTATTCCGAGATTTTTTTTTTTTAAACAACCGTGCAAATACACTGCTAGAGTGGTTGAACAGTTCTTATTTACTGCTGCAGGAATATCATCTGGTCCACATGCTTTAGATACACCAACGTTAGCAATTTCTGCATATCTGGGACGTTAAATATAACTTGAGACATAAGATCAACTTCACCTTGAGGATCATCAAAGCATCATTTAGAAGCTTAACCTGACCGCAACGTTTACATGCATAATGTATTGCGCATGCAAAAGAGTAGAACCGCTCAGCCAAGTTGTACATTCTATACCGGCATTTCGAGGAATAACGGAGTAACACTGAGTCACATTTCGTGTAGTAACATCAGTAAAGAGATTAGTCAGTACGCGGAGTGGCTCACCTAAATGAAATGTATTTCTTGAAGTGAAAAATTCCTCTTATAAAAGTCAATTATCAACGCAGCGTGATGTGGTGCAAATCGTGCTTTGTTCACGTCCTAGCTGCCTATTTTAGGCCTGTTTAAATTGGCGGGTGTCCCATACGCATTGAAGGAAAACAGCTGTGATTAGGCGAGAGAAATGGAGAGAGCTGGAGCCGCTGCTAAATATAGCGGCGAACCCGACGATTACATAAGTGGCATTGCCCGCCCTTCTCCAACTTCTCCCTCCAAAACCAGCAAATGTTCCAGCTGTCACTCCAGTCTTGAAATTTGGGACCTACCTTCACATAATACTAAGGCTTTCGGAGTTTGCACTGCTGCGGCTGTGTCTACTGATAAGCTGGGTGAGACGTCTGTGTCGAATGCATGTGAGACGCAGTTGCTACGGTACCAAAAAGGTTTCATGAACGAAAAACGAAGTAGGCTCTGATTGACTGCATTTCGGGCCACGAAAGAAGACATAACGTTACGTTCCAGCATGGTGTATGGTGGTGCATTGCCATCTGAACCCCTTATTTGGGAGAAATTCGTAATGGCCGAAAGATTCAGTAACGAGATGAAGTTTGCGCCTGTTGTGGTAAAAGAAACACAAAGGGATGGGGATTTTTACATGCTTACGCTAAGCTTGTCAGTGAGACATGGCGCTTGTCAGAGGAGGAATTTGGACACTCGAGTGCAGCAATGCGGAAATTTAATTGGGTCGGTTTACGCATGGCAAAAAGTAAGAATTGCGTTCCGCTTGCGCTTTTATTCCTTGAAGCCTTTTCACTGCGCTGCTTTATTTTTACTTGTTTCGGATTACAGTTTCGACCGTTCGGGTGTCTCAGTGTAGAAAAATCCTAATCCCTCCAAATCTACCCGCGGGTAATACTAGGCAGTAATGTCCGAATGACTAATAAATTTTATTTCGATACTACACTTATTTTACTGAAAGAAAGGCCTGTGACAAGCTTAACCGTGCAAGTGAGCAGCCCCAACAGCGACCATGGAAAGCCGACATACGTCAGGAAAGGCTAAAATATGAAATCAAAAGAATAGTGATCTGCCCGCACCGTTGTTTGGTATGGCGGGGTTTTAAAGTTGACTGCAGAAAGAAAGCGCACATGTCTAAACTGCCGCACAATGCCTATTTTCGAGGATTAGGATCGAGAAGGGAGCACAATGCCTTTCGCAGAAGCAAACCACTCCGCGTGGATGCACGCAAAAAAAAAATAAATAAATAAATAAAAAAGCTAATAAGGCGCATCTTCTTTTAAGGTGCTTCAGACCTCCTCCATCAATTAGAAAAAAGACAGCCAAGCAACACATAAATAAAAATGAAAATGAGAGATGCTAGTAAGGTGAAAGCAGAAGGAAAGGACGGATGCTTAAACTGCCGCACAATGCTTACCTTTAGGGATAAGGATCGAGAAAGGAGTACTGGAAAGGGAATTTTGGCCGGTACTCGAATACTTTCTGTGGCCAATCCGCTTTCGTGAGCGTGTGCAAACCTCGAAGGGCACAGCCCTGCAACGACAATAGCAGCACGAATGCTTCCCTCTACGAATGTCAGAAGCGCGAAGGGTTTTCAGATAAGTACGTATGAGGTCGACAAATGCACGGAAGCGAGTTATAACGGGCCGTTATATACGCTCTTTGCCGTGGTGATGTGCATGAAAAGAATTTCCTCTGCAGGATAAATGAGGGTGAGGAAGGAGGGCGATGATTAATGGTTACGGCACCGCGTCACAGATAAAGCGAACAGCCATGGCCGCACCAGTCGGTTATAACGAAAGAATAGCCCCCCCCCCTCCCTCCCCCCTCCCTCCCCTCCCCTCGTTCCCAATTTGTTAAGATCAAGCATGAGCTCGATTAGCCTGGCAGGGTACGTTGTTGAGCAAGTTGGCTCATGACGACGGGAACGTAGTGCGCAAGAAAGACAATCCACGGGAGAAGGCAGGACGGGACGAGTGCAAAATTTCAACTGATTTTTATTCGAAATGACAGTAGGCTTACATAGCTTTGCCAGCACATGCTCAAAACGATATAAACAGCAATCACAATAATGACAATACGTGTTGTGGATGTAAGTGATGGCAGCGTGCCTTCGAGAATGAGAAAACGCATTTCACTATATTGTAAACCTTTACTGACGTATCCCTGCTCCAATCTCCATACCTCTTTTATTGATATAAAACGCTCTTAGAAGTTGTCGTGCTGCTTTGTCACTGCACTTGAGCATGATCATCAATCCACTTAGTAAGGGCTTATATTTGTGTGCCAGGCAATGTTTTAGCAGGTGACGTCGACCTAGTTCTCGAACTTACATTTCATGTTCAGCCATTCGGATATTGATGCAGCAGACATTGCGTTTTTTATTCGTGGAAGTTCGGCCGACTCAGTTAAGTATACTTGCAGCGCCTTGCAAGCTCAACCGCCTATAGGCGGTTGAGCTTGCAAGGCGCTGAAAAACACCAGCCGAACACCGTGCTTGTTTTCTACTTTT
>NC_139345.1:49456779-49462664 GCF_055883805.1 Amblyomma maculatum
AGGTTCGACGATGGGGCATTTTTCAAAGATGCCTTATGTTGGCGTAGACGGGTGTTGATACATTTACCTGCTTGGCCTATATACCTCTTTCCGCAAGAAAATTCAATGTCATACACCACGCCTTCAGCACATGGTACGAACTTAACCTGGTGATTTATTTTACACGACCTCCTCTCGCTTATTTTTTGTTGATTCTTCATTCTTCTGTCCACTATGGCACATATCTTGGCAAGTTTTTTGGGGGCTGAAAATACTACATCAACACCATATCTTGATCCTATGTTCCTTAACCTATGCGACAACCGGTGTCCGTTATTCTCCTCTCTGTTTGTCCCAAGTAGCCGCGCTGTTTTTTGATCTTGCTATGAAAGTGAAGTGAATCCCCCCCCCCCCCCCCCCCCCCCCCCCAGAAAAAAAAAAAAAAAGAAAACATCATCAGGGGTTATCTCTGTTAATCCGGTTAGTGCAAAGTACATCTCGTTTTACTTGTTTTTATTCCATGCAATCGCTGTTTTTACACGATACTTGCCCAATGCAAGCTTTGTGAATATATGGGCCTGGTGCGCTGCAGTTCCAGCTGTACATGTGGTGCTATCTGAGAGCCGCCGCGTCAAATCGCGCAGGTTTAACCGAAGCCTGCGCGATCAGCTTAAGTGGAATGGCGAACTGAGTCACGGTGGCCGCGGCGGAACACGGTGGCTCCCACCGGCTGAAAAGAACGCCGCGGAATAGAGAGATGTACAGGACGGCTTAGGCGGGGGAAGGTAGAGACGAAGAGACAAGATACCTCTCTCTTCGAGCCATTGGTGCCAAACCGCGAGTCTGCAACGCCCTATCAAGCGCCACTCAGGATGGACAAACAAGAGTGAACCCCGCTAACTGCCGAATCAGATATCCTACCAGCCAGTGTTGAGAGGGTATTCAGCCTTCCTCGTCAGGCAAAGCTTTGCTAAATATTTTACCAGGTTACCCCTTTGTTGGCTTTCTCTTAATAGAGAGGAAACTCTTTTGATTCTGCTATGGTTAACTCCCAACATAACGTTTATAGGTCCTCTCCGACAGGCGGACACAACATATTTTTGTAGTTTTTTTCTTCAGAACTGCAAATGAGTTGAAAATAGCGATAACCTGACACATCACTACTGATTTGAAATTAAACCACAAAATATTCGCTCAGTGGAGCCAATTTCTGTACCCGAACCCGTGATGCGTTGATTCGTGCCCTACTGCAATGTTAACGATATAACCTACACAAACTATAATGAATCACTAACGAGCCCAATCTGCTGTTCTGGCCTACTATCACGTGTGGCTGGTGGCAAGGAGGTTCCTGCGTGGGAACCCTGAAACCTCCGGCCGCCATACAACTGCTAGCTTAGAAACAGACCGCTCAAACTGAGGCGCGGCTGACAAAAGCCCCTTCGCCACCCCTTGGGAAAGGTCATTATCGGATTTGCTGGACAAGAGGATACTTCGGTTCTGTAGCCGCGGAACGATGCGTACGCTATCTTGCTGTGTGCCGGTTGCCTGCACAGGAGCGTCGTGCAGTTGACGTCACATGAATGAGTTTTATAGACAGAGGTAGTACTGACCTTACTAAACGCGGTGCGCGCTCCCCTGTAGGAAAGATCGGTATTGGTGTTCAACTGCCTCCTGCACCCAGCACGGTGACTTAATCAGGTGGGACCGTGTCATGTTGCACGTGGGCAGGCCGGTGCGGAGAGTGGAGAGGCATGGAAGAGCCGGGACTGGTGGCGGCGGCGGCGGCGGAGGAGGATGTGGAGCCTTTGGAGCTGGCAGCCGCGGTAGTGACGACATCATCGTACATGGACGAGCTGGTCCCCTACCTGGTGCTACTGGGAAACACGCTTCTCTTCGCGATGGTTCGACGGCTAGCGTTCCGAGTGTCCCCGCTCAAGTGGAGACTGTCCGTCTCCGAAGCCATCGCAACCTGGGAGCTGTGCAGCGATGTCGCCGAGCTAGGTGTGTTCTTGCCGCATGCATGCCGTAGGGACCGAAGAGTAGGATGCGCAGTTTGCAATGAATGCGGTTTGATTTTGTTGTACACAATGGCCACACTGTCGCCGAGATGGTTCCTTAAGGCAAGCGTAGTTCGTCCTCACAAGTGGTAGTCGAGTCCGACTGATTCAGATCTTCCCCTAAGTAGCATACAAACTAGGATATACAACAGAAGGGCCAACTACACTTGCTGAACAGATGAGCCAATCCGGGGTCAATGACAGGGCCAGTAGCACTGATGTCATGGTGGCGCAACACTTGCAGGCGTTGGAGCAGTGCAGATACCAGTTTGCATCACCAACAAAAGATCGCGCGAAGTTTGCTTTCCCTTGACGAAACCCGGCTAATTTATATAGGCAAGATACCGGGAGCTTACCAAGCTGTACGACGAACACTAAAGCAACAAAAAAATGACTGGACATTTTGGTGTCATTGTCATAATATATACTGTACCCTAACGATCATGTTCATGTATTCTTCCCGCCCCAAGGATGCACCGCGGGGTACCGTATGGTCCCTTAGCAGTTTCTACCAGCTGGAATTTTCAGTGAAATGCAGCTCATCATCGAACCCGAATTTTTGTAGCAGAAAGTTACAGCGACTGAGCTATACAATGCTGACGATCGTGTTCTAACTGCTGGCTAGCGTGTAAACGCGCTCACTGAACCTCATGCGTAACATGCACCATAAAATATAGACCACGCGCGGCGTGAAGCAAGAAGCGTAAACTAGGATAAGGGGAGAAACTTCATAAAGCTTCACTTCAGTGGCCAATGTTTCGACAAGAGGACTTCCTGTTTAGCGAAAGCAGTCTTCTTGACGAAAGGTTGGTCAAGGAACACCTTTCCCTCTCTGTGTTCATATTTGTGCATGTTTCTTCTCTTTTACCGCTCGTCTTACAAGGCACATGTCAGAGCAACAGGCGTTGCTAAACTGGCTGCTTCCTTCGCACATGCGTGACAGTGAAGTTTGTGTAAAAGATGCTGCCAATGAGCCAATACGGTGGACTATAAAATGATTTTTATGAACAGCTTCTAAGCACCCCCCTCCCCCCCCCCCTTTTTTTTTTACAGCTGAGCCTGCCTTATATATTTGAGCATTTCGTAAGTTTATCAGGCTCCTACCGCATTGCATTATATTTTTCTTGTTTTGGTATCTAGTCCACAACTCTAGACCACAGACAGGCTTCAATTAATATTTTTTTTTTCGCTAGGCTCCCAGGTGGGTGTGCTGATAGAATATATTCCCTCGATAATTTTACACGTAACACGGGGGTTAATGCGCAGGCATCGTGTACGAAAGGCACGGCGTGTGGGCGTACGCGCTGGCGCTGCTTGTCTGCTGCGTGTGGTGGTGCCGGGCGTTCGGCGACGCCGAGGCCTGTCCCTGCGGACCCATCGAGGACATGCTGTTCGGTATCGGGCCCGGGGATTACCGGGCCCGGTTGCTGGGAGAGCTGCTGGGCGGAGTGCTCACCGCCATGTGAGGCGCTAGAAAAATGCCTAGCAGTACTACAGTGAACTACTGTAGCAGTATGAAGCATATAGCTGTGATCCAAAATCAAGGCGCAGTCAGGCCAACTGTGTCTCCTCTAGGTCATCTGCGAGGTGTAAAACCATTCCAAAATATGTCGTGCTGGCTTCCTCCAGAAGCCTTCAGTGAGCATTCGCTGAAGAACCGCATACCGAAGTCCTTTTGGACTGCAGCAATCGTTATGCAATTCCTGACTGTTACCGGAGCTTTCGACACGAAATTCCAGGACACAATGAAATTTTGGAACTTTTGTTTTTTGTCCATAGGTTTCCGAGTTTGTTCGAACTCAACAGGACTGAAATGTCATCTAACGCTTTCACAGTTAAATTCGGTAAAAGAGTAACATACTATACCGTCGCATGTGCAATGGAACCAAGAGCCGTATTCCATAAGCTTCCATTTACCATGTTCTTGATCGGACGTTGGTATGACATTAGCATCACAGCAAAAAGATAACGTCCTGTCACATATATCAAAGACAGCACTCTCCTGCTGTCGGCGACAGCAATCGCCACTCGTCGCAGGCATCGGATAACCATCGGCTTCCTCATGCTCCCAGCACTGAGGTGCGGTCGCTTATGGGCCAATGGTCCGGTCCATTCCCACAAACGCTTTAAAGCCACGGCTTCGTCACTCAACAAGTGACCGGCGCCGGAGAACTAAATGGGCCCGAAAAGAAAAATAGCAGCTTATGGGATACGACCCCTGAACTTCATGCGCGCGTATTCAAACGTGCCTAGGTTGAGCGTTTGCGTTTTAGGCATTGCAGATACTTTCTGGCTTGAGGACATATGACCAGTTACAGAATGAGGCAGCGTTTTTGCTTCAATCTGCAGAAAAGAACGACAAGTGAAGGGTACACTAACCGTCGCCGGTTGTTGTGTCTGAGCAGATACATAATGTTCATCTGGTCCTGGCATCTGATTCCTGAGCACAAGACCATGGCAACGACAGAATGCCAGACCTCGCTTATGGTATGTATACACACGAGTGTGATGCGCACACGGTCGTTCATTACAGAGCTCCCCAAGAACTTGCAAGAATAGGCGGCAATTGTGAAGTTGGAGGTTAAAATAAATGACCGTTGCTCCTATAGAACACCTGTCCACCGAGTACGTGCCAATGGCGGTTGCTTTTAATGGCAATGAGTGAGGTACTCCCTAACGTGAAATGTGACCACAGCTATTTAAGCGTTTTTGCGATATATTGATGCGAAGAACTTGAGATGGTTGGTCGTATGTATGTATGTATGTATGTATGTATGTATGTATGTATGTATGTATGTATGTATGTATGTATGTATGTATGTATGTATGTATGTATGTATGTATGTATGTATGTATGTATGTATGTATGTATGTATGTATGTATGTATGTATGTATGTATGTATGTATGTATGTATGTATGTATGTATGTATGTATGTATGTATGTATGTATGTATGTATGTATGCATGTAGTTACATACAACGGCAACGGCACCAACGGCGACGCGGCTCAACCGCCGAACGGGCGCATAAGAGCTGCGCTTTAAAAATTGAGCACAGGGTCTCTGAAGGCTCCTCTCTACTACACTGTGATCAATATAGTTTGACTCTGGCTATTCGTCACTGTCAAAATGAAAAAAAAAATGAAGGGTCTTGGTAGCAAATTATGAAGATTTCTATCTGAGATAGCCAGCATTGGGTTGCTAAACTGCATCTCAAAGCGTGATTGCAAAATGAACAGGCCAGTGTAGCAGTCAGGCAACTTGTTTGCCTTCCACCGAAGCCAACTTTTCAGCATTAAATATTGAGGCTAAAAGTGCCTTCAGTGGCTCGTGCGGCGACGAGGAGATGGCGTGCCGCTACGCTAGATGAATTGTAGCGTAAAGTCAAGGCCTGCGAAATTCGATTGGTGTACCTGAGGCACGTGAATATCCCATCACATGAGTGACACGCAATGTCACAACACACAAGAGTGAAAACTATTCGTGCTTCCTCTGTACAGTGTATACAGATGGCCGTTTTAGCTCGGACATTAGCGAGGTGTCGCCGAATAAAATGTTGCGGTTGCCCAGAATCAGCGTTGGAGGGATGTTTCAACTTTTCAAATATCGATCCGAAATAATGCAGTATTCGGTTTCGAAACAAACAGCAGTGCATTCGGAGACGCCCGGTACTTTAGAATTATTTCAGAAGAGCCGAAAAACGCGACATTGGTAATTAATAAAAAAAAAGTGAAATACCCAAATAAAGAAATAACATGCACGTATTTTTTTTTAACGTGTCAGAACTCGAGTAGTGTCAAAGATGATCAATATTAAACAAAAATAAGCAGCTGTTTTATTGGTTT